>NC_058131.1:622156262-622291605 GCF_016433145.1 Gracilinanus agilis
AAAAGCCTTATGAATTCCCTCTCCCTTCTCCCCTCCCTTTTTTTGACCTCCCCACTCCCCTCCTCCCCTTGGCTTATCCCTTCTGACTTTCTCAGAAGGGTTAGATAAGAGTTTTATGTCCCAATGGAGAGTATAGCTACTCTTCACTCTCCGGGTTGATTACACTGAGAGTAAGGTTTGATTATTACCTCCTAATGCTCTCTTCCACTCCTTCTTATAATAGTATTTGTCCCCTCTCCTTCCCATGCCCTCTTTGTGTGTAATAGAATATCCTATTATTCTTATTCACTCAATTTTCTCTTGGTGTCCCCTGCTATTCACCCCCTCTTTCCCATCCCCCATGTCATCTTAGATTATTTAGTGTTCCACCCTCACCCTGTGAATTATTCTTCTGATTACTATAATAGTGAATACTATAAAAGTGAATAGAGTTCACTACAGAGAATTATACATAACATTTCTTTACATAGGAATACAGATAATTAGATCTCACTGAGGCTCTTAAAAAGGCAAATTTAAGAATTATACGTTTTCTTTCTTTCCCCTCTGTATCTTATTTACCTTTTTCATGTTTCTCTCGATTTTTGTGGTTGGATATCAAACTTTCCATTTAGCCCTGGTCTTTTCTTTGCAAATACCTGGAATTCTTCAATTTTGTTGAATGCCCATACTTTTCCCTGGAAGTATATAGTCAGTTTCGATGTGTAGTTGATCCGTGGTTGCAGGCCCAGCTCTCTTGCCTTTCTGAATATCGTATTCCAAGCCTTGTGATCTTTTAGCGTGGAGGCTGCCAGATCGTGTGTGATCCTGATTGGTGCTCCTTGATATTTGAATTGTTTCTTTCTGGCTTCTTGTAAGATTTTTTCTTTTGCTTGGAAACTCTTGAATTTGGCAGTTATATTTCTGGGTGATTTCTTATCTATATCGAATGTTGCAGGTGTTCTATGAATCCTTTCAATGTCTATATTGCCCTCTTGTTGTAGGAATTCTGGGCAATTTTGCTGGATTATTTCTGTTAGTATGGAGTCTAGGTTTCTATTAATTTCTGTTTTTTCTGGAAGACCAATTATTCTCAAATTGTCTCTTCTAGACCGGTTTTCTTGGTCTATCACTCTCTCATTGAGATATTTCATGTTTCCTTCTATTTTTTCAGTCTTTTGACTTTGTTTTATTTGTTCTTGTTGTCTTGAGAGATCATTAGCTTTGAATTGCTCAATTCTAGCCTTTAGGGACTGGTTTTCGGCTATAATCTTTTCGTTTTAGGCTATGATCTTTTGGTTTTCGTCTGTAATCTTCTGGTTTTCAGGCTGTAATCTTCTGGTTTTCGGCTATAATATTCTGGTTTTCGGCCATAATCTTCTGGTATTCCTTTTCAATCTGGTCATTTCTGGTGTTCAATTTGCTTATCAGTTCATTTGGTTTCTGAGCCTCACTTTCCAATTGCAAGATTCTACCTTTTAAACAGTTATTTTCTTGCCAGATCTCTTCCATTTTCCTCAAAATCTCAGTTTTGAACTCTTCCATAGCTTGTGAGGAGTTTTCCTTATTTGAGGAGGGTCCGGATGCTTGTTTTTTCTCCTCCTCTGTTTCCTCCATTGTCTGGATTTTCTCTGTGTAAAAGTTGTCGAGTGTTAAAGACTTCTTTTTCTTGTTGTTAATCTTTCTCTTCTGAACTTCCTGAGACTGGGTAGCCATCTTTAGCCCAGCAGCTTCTCAGGTTTATCCTTGCACTCAGGGTCTGTCCATGGTCTTTTGGCTCCTGAGGTCTGAGTTCTGGTTTTTTCCATGGTCAAGCCCCCTGGTGACCCCCTTGCTTGATCCTATGCTGGAGGTTTCTTTACAAGTCTCAGGGCTCTGCTTCCACAGTCGTATACCCTTCTGCACTGGTTCCCCTCTCAGGGTTTCAGAGCCTTAGCTTGTGGCTGTATCTGCCTCCACCTAGGCCTCCATCCCTGCCTGTGCTCTGAGCCTGCGTTCTGCTCCCGTGTTCAAAGTTTGTGTGTTTTCTTTAGCTTTTTGGGGTCCTAAATCTTACTACTCTCAGGGACAGGCCCTGGAGCTGCCAATGACTCGATGGGTGCCCCAAACTTGCTCTATTTCTTTTTAGCTGGCTTTGGCGCTATAGGTGTTGTGTGTGGAGTGGGTGGGGGTGGGGTGGTTGCTCAGCCCGCGATTTAATGAGAGCTGTTTCACCCCTTTATATCATGGAAATGCCTCAATTCCACATACCTTCCATTCTGTGCCCTGTTATGCGGTTCCTCCATTTGTCTGGACTTGTTTTCATGTCCTCTTGAGGAGTTTTGTGTGTTTTGGTCAGGAGAGGTTAAGAGCTGCTTCTTTCTCTGCCGCCATCTTAACCCGGAAATGACACAATTGTCTTTTTGACACATGATTCTTCCCTTTCCAATCCATCCTCCATTCAGCTATCAGGGAAATCTTTCTAAAGTACAAGTCTAACTTTGTCATCAAAGTGCAAGTCTAACTTTCTCATCCTCTAAATCAATATATTCTAGTGGTTCCTATCACCTCTAGAATTAAATACAAAAATCTGCTTTTTGACATTCAAAAATCTTCATAATTTTGTCATTTTCTTACACCTCACATACTACCATGTAGTCTTCAATCTAATGACACTAGTCTTTTTGAATAAGACATGCTACCTTGTGACTTTAAGGATTGTCGCTGATTCTCTCTCTTGTATAGTATGCTCCCTCTTCTTATCTCCATCTTCTGGCTTCTTGGTTTCCTTTAATTCTCTGCTAATGACCAATCTCCCATAGGAGACCTTTCCTAATCCCTCTTAATATAAGTACCTTCCCTCTATTATTTCCAATTTTTTCCTTTTTCTAGATAGTTTTTACATAATTATTTGCATGTTTTCTCCCCAATTAGATTATGGACTTCTCTAGAAAGGAAGGATTATCTTTTAGCTTTCTTGGAATCTCCAGGGATTAGCATAGTGTCTGGTACATAGAAGGCACTTAGTAGATGTTTATTAATTGAGTGACTCATTTTTCTTGACTTGAAAAGAAGGAGCAGGTCGTTTTGGTTGTTTTTGTTGGAATGGGGGTGGGGGAGGATGGGAGGATTCTGTCTATCTGTGTGATCTGTGGCCTAGAAAAGTTCTCTATTATAAAGACCAAAAATAGGTCAAGGTTCTTAATAAATAAAATAAGAATGGTTAATCACTTTTTGTTTTGTTTTGCTTTTTTTTTGCTAACTCAGTCTGTAACACAGACATTTCATAGTACTTAAATTACTCTTCTCTAGACATACATGGAATGCCATTATCCAAATATCTTGGAAGAAATGAAGCCCCTTTATAAGAATCTGACCTTTTCAACATTCTGTAATTTAATCCTCTAAATTATTCTGCACAAACCTTCACTTCTGTCAGACAAATAAACAACAAATAGGTTCTGGACAAAAGGTCATGTTTTCAGAAAGGTTGAAGCTGGCCCTTGGTATATGCCCCTGATAAAGAAGAGATGGATGGAGCAATGGGCAAAAGTTTCTCTTTCTAGACTAGGACATTTCAGTGGCTTCATGCTGAATGATAGTGTGAGATAGCAGAATTGCCAGAGGAAATGAGGAGGGTTTGCAATGACCCTTGTTTGGGGACTGCAGATGAAAACAGGAAAATTGGGAAGTTTTTATTTTCCTTATGTACTTATTAGTTCATAATAAATTAATTAATGGACAAACACATAATAAAGACCTTCCATATACCAAACACAGTGCTAAACATTGTATATTCAAAGGTAAAATATCAGTACTTGCACTCAAGGAACTTAAATTCTAATGAGGGTGATAAAATGTACCTATATAAGTAGAAAGGGGTGACCTTGGAAAGTTTGGTTATCTGCAAAATAAATCTGAGTCTGAGAAAGACATTTACTGAGTTAAATTTGCCTTGAAAACTCACTTGTCAAGATAAAAGCATTCCTTAGAGTTCTAAGAGAAGCAGTTACTGATTTAAGTATCACTTTGTGTTTTGAGACAGTAGTTGCTTATTTGTAGGTGACAGGCTGTAGAATATTGGAATACATGGAGAACATGTTATATTTCAGTTATTTCTTTATGAAAATAATTTGAGAATATTTAACGGGGCCCATAAAGAAACCAGACTTCTTCTATGACTATGAGGTAAATGAGATTAGTCTGATTATAGACAGAGTATGAGAATTTGATTACTAACAATAAGTTAACAGAATTAAGAAAGGTTAAAAAAGAGATTTTAGAACTATGTCAAAGAGAAATAATAACTCTCTCTTTCTCCCTCTCTCACTACAATTTCTGCACAAATCAGGTATTCAAAATGAGGCTGATATGTTCTCTTATGCCCACTTCTGAAAAGAATGAGTAGAGAGAGAATATACTCTGTTCTCTAGTATGGTTTGCTGCTGAGATTAAGAGGGGAAAAAGATACTTTTCTGCATTGCTATCCATTGTTGTTGAGATATAGAGAAGGAGAATAAGAATCTTACAAAGAAAACCTTTTGCCAGCTTTAGCATAGCTTCAACTGAATGTATGAGCTCAAACTGAAACTCGAAGTGATGGATGCTATTGTTGCTGCTGGGAAATAAGTCCAGTTGTACATTCAAATAACTTGGATGCAAAGATCTCGGGAGTCACAGATTCAGAGAATTAACTTGGTTCACTGACCAGTCCAGCTGAAATGATGTACCCATCTAAGTAAATCACATGTAGCGAAGATCAGCTCAGCTTAGCAGTGGAAACATTTTCTTAACACAGAAGATATGCTTTTTAAATAACGTTGTGGACAGTTCCCCAGACAGCAAGAAGACACCAAAATGGACAGTTATAGGTTATCCTGGGCATACATACTCTTTATAACCCTGGGACTTCATTTATGCTTCAACCATCCTCACAGACACTAGGCATTGGTCCATCGGTGCACTGATTAGAGTGTGTTCTCGAGGTGTATGGGTGAAATGTTATGTTTGCTTTACATTTTCAGTAAATATTTTGTCTAAGACTAAGTATCAGTGGCTGTTTTTTTAATAGGAAAAATTCTGGTGGGCTCATGAGGTATAGTTATGGTAAAAATAGCTATTCACAAGGATTTCTCCTAGTACTCTAAGAACTAACATAGTAACCCTGTGGCTACCCTTCTGGGTAACTACCTGGACTTACAATACTGGTTGTAGGTAGGGTAAGTAAGCCAATCCTAAGCCAGAGGGAAGGTTGAGAAGAGTTGGGAGAGGAGGAATGTTTTGTACTAGGCTGTACAAAGATATCCAAAATACATGCAAACTGAATAAAGTTAGTTTTTGGAAGAGAGTATGAGCAGCTGGGAACATCAGAAAAAGTTTTATGTAGAGAAGACAGAACTTTATTGAATTTTAAATGAAACCAAGTATTTCCTACATGTGGAGGTGAAGGAAGTGCATTCAGGCATGGGAGACAGACAGTACAAAGACATAGGCATAGAGACAGGAGATGGAGCATCATGTGGGAGAAGAGACCACAGTGGCTTTTATTTAGAGGAAATGGAGGGGAGTAAGGTGTAAGAAGATTGAAAAGGTAGGAAAGGGCCTGGTTGTGAAGAGTTTTAAAATTCCAGGTAGTAGAGTTGATATTTCATCCTAGAGGTAAGAGGGAGCCACAGGAAATTAAAGAAGAGGAGGGTGACATTATCAGATGTGTTTTAGGAAAATAATAGTGGTAGCACTCATTAATTGAATAAACATTCATTAAATTATTCCTTTGTGCAAAACATTGGATAGGCTATGGTTGGAGAAATCAAGTTAAATAAGGAATTCTTGTCCTCATAGGATTTGTTGGGTAGTAGGGGGATAAGACCTGGATGCATAAGTAAATGCAAAATATATGCAAAATGAATACAAGGTAGTTGTGGGAGGAAGATATGAGCAGCTGGGGAGACACAGGAGAAGTGTACCAGATAATTAAAATGAACATTCTATGTGAAATCTGAGGAGAGAACACATCACCTTTGGGGGAATCATAGAAACATTCATCAAATTGAGCTTTCAAGGATGGGTAGGAATTCAACAGGTGAAATGGTGGACATAAAGCATTCTACATATAAGGCAAGAAGTTAGGAAGTTGGGAAAATAGATTTGGGAGAGGCAGAAAATAGTCTGGCCTGGAATGTGGAGTACATTGATAGGACTAAGAGTCATTTTGGAAAGGTAGATTAAACTTTTAGGCAAAAGGAAGTCATTGGGTTTTCTGAATAGAAGAAAAAGTGTTCTGAGCAGAGGAGTGGTATGATCAGATCTTTGCATTAGAAAAAAATGATTCTGGTGATTGGAAGGATACATTGGAAGTGGAAGAGATAGGAGCTGGAAAGACCCAAGGAAGTAATGAAGGTCTTTATTAAGGTGGCTAATGCTGGAAGAGAGACAAAGGTTTGTGGGTTATCTCAGAGATGGATAATTAAGGAATTGTAGATAGAAGTAGTTGACTGATGAGGCAGAAGAGGGCAGTGAAATCTTTACACATTTTCAACCAGAAAGTCAGACCAGAATATTTACTGACCATATTCAATATAATTTTTTTGTTTTAACTATTCTTGGAGGTATTTTCTTGGAAGATATTTTAGGTTTTCATTTCTTAGTTTACCTGCTAGGAAATAGAGAAACTTTCAGGAGAAGAGCAAAAGAGAGGATGCAGAAAGTAAGGGGAAGGAGATAATGGAATTTTTTTTTGTTGGTAGTGGTCTATTTGCTCCACAAAAGGTCCTGATTTAGTTTCAGCTGAGATTCAGTGAACCAGGCCTGGCCTGACCCTTGCTTCCTCTCCAGCAAATTTACTTTTCTCCTTTTGCCAAACATTAATTTCCCCTTGTTTTCCTTTTGAGAGTGGGGATGCACCAAGACTTTCTCAGTCTTGCCGTCTCCCTTTCTGCATCAATCACTCTGCAGACAGAACATTTATTTTAACTCAGTTTTTTTCTTTGTGGAGCAAGCAATTAAAAAAATGGCACCTCTCTCAGAAACCAGGATTTGTTCACTCAAATATAAATTGAATACAGAGATGCCTTTTTTTCCTCTTTAATGAGATGTTTAAACTCAAACTTCCTGATTCTAAGAATGCAGGCCTTTTGATTTATCCTTGGCTTTGACTTTCATATTTCCTCTGATTTAAAAGGAAATTCTCATAGAAGTTACTTGGATTTTATTCCAATCCCTGAATCAAAACAATTGATTTTAATTCGAATGTGATTGCCAGTGAATTAACTTCCTACAGACTTTCTTGGTTGCCTTGTAATGACCATGAACTTGAAAGAAGGTCTTTCCTTTGATCTCTGAACTCATGTTCTACCTAGGGACTTTCTCATATTTATTTCACTTCCTTAGATCATCTCATTAAGTCTATTTTAAGTCCATAGGGCCCCTAGAATTAAATCCTAGTATCTCCTCCCGGACTCTGACTTTGTGCAGCGTTAATGCCCCAAAGGAGAGATAATTTAATTTCATTTTTATTAGTGAAAAGAAATCATATGCAAATGAGTTTTCTTGAGAGTTGTTTAATTAGGTGGGATGTTCCACTCTCTCCTCTCTCCTTCCTCTTCTAGCAATGGTATCCAGTTCTCCTTGAGGAAATTCTTAGGAAGATTCCCTAGCTGAAGTCTAACCTTTTGGGTTTAGGTTTTTCTATTTGTTCTTTTCATTTCCCAATTGGAGGAAGAAAAGGAGACTTAATTCTGCCTCTTGAAAAAGCTATGATTCTCCTCCAACTCCCAAACTTAGCCCCCAATTCTTAACTCCCAAGGTAGGATTGAGTTTCCAAGGCTGAGGAAGAGAGCCAGGAAGTTGGTAATTGTTTTTGAAATGCCAGTAAATGCACCATTTCTTGGCCTGTGTGCAGGCTAAGAACAAGTGAAGCGTCTATAAATGGCTTTGGATCCTGCGGACAGACAGTTCCAGCCTCTCAGAAGATAATAGAGCACTCCTAGAATTTGGGCATTGGTGTTCAAATAGCAGCTCTGCTAGTTACCATTTGTATTCCCTCAGGCAAGTCAATTAATCTTTGTGGGCCTCAGTTCACTCCTCTGTAAAATGAAGGGGTTGGATTAGAGCAGGGTTTCTTCACTTTTTTTGTGTCACAGACCCCTTTGGCAGGCTGATGAAAACCATGAACCTCTTCTCAGTGCTCTTTAATCTATACAAAAAGACTTACTGAGTGCTGCAAAAAGAAAAAAGTGGATTACATTGAAATATGGTTATTCAAATGTATGAACAACAAGTTGATGCACCCCTGGCTAAGAACCCCAGGTTTGAAGATCTCTAAGGGCCTTTTTATAATCCTATAAATGCTATGACCCTGGGAAGCTGCGAATTTCCCAGGGATGTTATTCATTCTGAATGTGCTCTGACTTTGGCTGTTTGCAGGTAATTGTTTGCTTCTACCTGTATTTGGTAGGAATTGGTCCCAGGGGATGGAATTGTTTTCCTTTTTCTCAAAAAACCATTTGGACAGCTGCTATTCTCTTCCCTTTTACAAGATGTGATTTGAATAGGCAAAATCACTGAATTTGCCTCTCCATTACTACCTCTTTCCTATCAATAGCTTCTTGGTCTGAATTGCAAAAGACTCTCATCTTCTAAGGAATGACAAAAGTGAACCTAGTGTCCTGTTCCCCTCTACCAGCTTATTCTTGAATGTACAGAGATGAATCTGCAGTTGAGTTTGCTACTTTATAGGAAAGGAGAGCCTCAGAGGTAGGTAAGGAAAAGACATGTCTGGAACTTGTGAATTACAGCAGACATGAGTCAAAATTTATGGAGTCTAGATAGGAGCAAAAACCCCCAATGTTGCTTAGCAACCAAGATTTTTCTGAGGGTTGATTGTATCTTCCACACCTACAAATGGGCATATGTTTTTGTGGTACTGGCTAGTGCTATGTCTGCTTTTTGAGAACCAGCCCAGTGAAGGGATGTGATGATTTTTTACCTTTAAATTGGCCACTTAGTATTGAATTCCTTTGCCATGGAAAGCCCTCCAGTCTTCCTAACTCTCCCCTTTCTGTTGAGGGTACTATTTTTCTTTTGGTATAATTTAATTGAATTAACATAGAGAAATTGGGTTCTATTGGTAAAATTATTGATCATTAACAAAATATATTAAAAAATTTCATTATTGTGTTTTAAATAACTAAATTGCAAGATTTTATGGTGCCCAGAAAGCCATATATTCTATTCTACTGCATAGATTTACAAACACATATATAAATATATATAGTTAGACATACACACATATATATGTGTATATATATATGTGTAATATATATATATTATCAAAGCTATTTCTGCATCCACTGAAATAATTGTGATTAATGTTAGTTTTTTTTAGAACCCTTATCTTCCATCTTGGAATCAATACTAAGTATTGGTTCCAAAGCAGAAGAGTGGCAAGGACCAGGCAATGGGGGGTTAAGAGTCACAGAGGTAGGAAGTATATGAGGCCAGATTTGAACCCAGGTCCTCCTGTCTCTAGGCCTGGCTCTCCATCTACTGAGCCACCCAGCTACCCCCATTTATGTTAGTTTTGTTATTAATGTGGTCAATTATGCTGATAATGTTCCTAACATTAGATAGCCCTGCTTTCTTGGTATAAATCCTACCTGGTCATAGTGAATAATCCTTGTCACATGTTGCCTTAGTTTGTTGAGATTTGAATCTAAGTCTCATTCTCAACTCCTCACTTTTACTTCCCATATCCATTCTGTTGTCACAGCCTTTTGATTTTACCTTCATGCCATCTCTTATATACCCCTTTTCTCCTCTGATACTCCTACTCTCCTGGTTCAGGTGCTCATCACCTCATACTTAAATTATTATTGTAAGAATTTCTTGCCTCAAGCCTCTTCCTAATCCAGTACTCCTCCAGTAGGCTATCAAATTGTTTTCCCTAAAGTATAAATCTGACTATATGACATATTCCTCACTCCAGTATTCTATAAATCCAATAGCTTTCTATCACTTCCAGGACCAAATATAAAGTTCTCTGTTATTCAAAGCCTTTCATGACCTTCTGTCCTTTTATATTTTCAGTTTTCTTATGCCTTATCTCCCTCTACTTATTTTACTTTCTGTGCCAGTGATGGTGAACTTTTTAGAGAATAAGTGCCCAAACTGAAACCCTCAGGCAGCATGTAAGCCCCCTGCCTTACCCCAGACAGAGGAGGAAGTGCTCCCATTGGTCTGCTGGGCAGAGGGGTGGGTGATGAGAGGAATGCCCTCAGCTGCATGTGGAGAGGGAGAAGGGAACAGCCCCTCTGGCATATTCCAGCACATGTGCCATAGGTTTGCCAACATGACACTAAAAACTCCATTTTCCAAATTAGGGGATTTTTACATGCTGCTCCACACTTGTGAAACTCCTTCTTTCCCTCTTTATCTCCATTTCTTAGCTTCCCTATCTCTAGCACTCAGCACAGTGCTAAGTATCTTGTGGGTGCTTAATAAATGCCTATTGACTGACTCACTATTGATTGAAATGATTAAGTCCAAGCAAAAAAGTGGGTGCATTTGAGTAGTAAGTAAAGGTTTCTCCTCACTAGAGATGACTAGAGATGCCTGTTACTAGTCTGCATCACTGCTGGGCTGTACTCTCAAAAGAAGGCATTGCAGGCTTTGGAAGCATTCTTAGGCATCCTTGAAAGCAAGGAAAAGGAGATTGAAAATGAGTTAGGAGACATTCTCCCTGGGAAAGCTTTATATAAGCAATATGTATGAATACTCTGGTCTCAAATATTATTTTACCCTGTGTGTTCCTTACCATCTTCTTCTTGCTTAAAGAAGTTTAAAGTTTAACCCCTTAACTGGAAGATCACTTTTAGTTCACTTGCATACCCTTCCTATGGGACCCCATGGACTAAACTATGAAGCTAATAAATAATATTTCTTAAAGGAATTTAAGCTATGCAAAGTGCTTTCCTTACAAAAAACTCATGAAAGTATCTCCCTATTAGGGAAAAGGTCAGAAATTGGACCTGTAATTTCATTGTACAGGCAACTCCTAGGTGAGGAAAATAACCTTACACAATATAGACCTGTACCTTTTCTGGCACTTGGGATCTTAGAATTCAGAGAGGCTAATTGAACTGCCCAGTGACTGAGCCAGTACATGCAAGAGATGGGACTTGAACCCAAATCTGCCTGCCTCTGAGGCCAATTTTCTATTCATTTTGCTACATTGCCTATATTTGTTGACCCTTATCTATTGTATAACTCTAAGATATCAATAAATTCAATCTGAGAGATGGAGAACTTCCCAGTTCTCTCTCTTGCCTCCCACCAAAGCTGTTCTGACAACCCCTGTTCCTATAATTCGGTGAGTCTTAAGTTCCAAATTCTAATTCTACCTCTGCAAATTGCTCAAGCAATTCTGAAAATAATAATCATCAATGTATAAGGCATTTGAAAAGCTTTTTGCAGATAAAGTGTTTCCCTTACCCTCTCCCTCAAATTTTATATGATAGTTCCCTTGTTCTCATTTTCTAGAAGAACAGTGACTGGAGTAAAACAGAGACCTAGCACATAGCCTTCTTCTGGGGAGCTTCATTTCTCATACAGCTGGTGTTTCCTTACAATGTGTTGGGCTAATAATACTATTGAATCCATAGGGATGTTATAGAGATAATCTAATCATATTTTCAAAGCAGTTCATGCTCATTAACATCCCTTATTAAAGCAGGCTGGCATTGTTTGGAATATGGAGCATATGGATTTGTCTATCCTCCTCCACTGGTCTTCCTGGTGAGTAATCATTTCTTATTTGTCATTCCTGGCTTTATCTGTACTGTCTCCATTCTCTGGGCTTTAAAAGATTGGAATATCCAAGAAGGAGACCCATCTTTGCTCTTCCCTCATGTCCTCGTTTCTGCTGTTTTCTAGCTGTGTAATATTTTTTCTAATTGTATGTAAAATCAATTTTTAACATTTGTTTTTTAAAATTTTGAGTTCAAATTCTCTCCTTTCCTCCCTTGCCTCTCCCTCATCAAAAAAGCAAGCAGTTTGATCTAGGCTATTCACATAAAGTCATGCAAATCATATTTCCATATTAGTCATGTTGTAAAAGAAAACACAACCCCCACCCCTGAAAAATAAAGCAAAAAAGTCTACTTCTATCTGCATGCAGTTTCTATCAGTTCTTCTTTTGGAGATGGATAGCATTTTTCATTGTGAGTCTTTCAGAACTAACTTAGGTAATTGTATTGCTGAGAATATCTAACTTATTCATAGATAATCATTGTACAATGTTGCTGCCACTGTGTACAGTATTCTCTGCATTCTGCTCCCTTCACTTTGGATCTAGCGATTTAATCTTGAATTCACAGCCTCTTTGAGCCACGGTTTCCTTTTCTGTAGAAGGAGGGGATAAAACTGGACGATTAGATGTGGCATGTTTCACCTGGAGAAGAGAAGACACGAGGAAGATACAATAGCTCTATTCAAGTGTTGTAAGGTTTGCCTTGTGAACGAGGGGGTAGATTTAGTCTTTGGTTCCAGAGGGCTGAAGCTTTTGACTCAATGTCAGGAAAGACTTGTTAAGAATTAGGGCTGAAATAATCTTCAGAGAGGACCTGATCTAAACTTCATGTCTTAAAGGTGAAGAGACTGAGACTCTGGGAGACAAAGGAGGTGATCTTAAAGGTCTCTCCCAGATCTGAATTCCATGAGCCTATGAATGGGGAACATGTATGTGATGGGCAAAAAGAATCCTGAGATTATTTGTTTATTGTAACTTGCAGGATGCTGAAGGCATTACTAGAGAATCCTCCTTGATTGGAGCCTTCTTTAGTGTCCTCTTTGGAGCCCTTCTTTCTTTCAGGAAACATAAATTGTTATTTTCTTTGAATTTATTCTTATGCTTCCAGAAGAGCAATGTATAGAAGAAGGAATTCTGAATAGGGAATCAGAAGACACAAAAGTGAGTCCTGTTTCTTCCATTAATTTGCTGTATGAAATGGTATAACTCATTTCCCTTGTTTTCCCTATCTGTCAAATGAAGGATTTGGATTATATTATCTTTAAAGTTCTTAGAGGCAGTCAGGTTGTGAGGTAGATCGAACACTGGGTTGGAAATCAGGAAGACCTAGGTTCAAATTCAGTCTCCGATACTTACTAACTGTGTGACCTTGGGCAAGTCACTTATTAGATTCAGTTTCCTCAAATGTAAAGTAGGAGTAATAGCTTATCTTGCAGAGTTGTTATGAGAATCAAATGAATAATATGTGCAAAGTGCTGAGCAGAATGCCTGGCACAGAGTAGGCACTATATAAATATGTATTCCCTCTAGCAAACCCCTCTTCTAAGTATTACCACTCAATGAATCTAGGACTTGCCAAGTCCCTTTATTTGATGGATTGTACTTAGCACCCCAGACCTGTTTGCTGTGGCTCCCCAGGAATGTGCACCTGTCAGTTGTCAGGAAAACGACAGTGAAAGACAGAAGGGGTCATCCTGCCCATTGCCGAGTTATGTGAAGTCTGCAACAGCTTGTCAGGAAAGGCATTGACAGCGAGATGGGCCTTTGGGATGCTCTTTTAGCTTCCTGGCTCTCAGGGAGTAGGTGGAGCCTTTCTCTGTGGTTCCCACAATTATACAGGGCTTACTGGGACTTTCCTGTTACAAAGCAAAGCCTCAAGGGACCAATAACCCAACACAAAACAAACAGTGGCATCTGCAGACCAGGGACCTGCCCTAAGTGCTTCTCGGACTCCCTCTTGGTTCTAATGTTTCTAACACAAATATTTTCTTAACTGAAGGCCCAGGAACTGACCTTTCCCAAGTCATGGGTCATCTACAGTGAGGACATGAAACAGGGAGTTTCATTGTTTGAAAATGTGGAAACAAGAAAGGAGGGGATGTGTGTGTGTGTGTGTGTGTGTGTGTGTGTGTGTGTTTATTTCCATTTACTAGGTCACAGACTCTCAGAGCTGGAAGGAGCTCTGAAGGACCATCCAACATTTTTATCTGACATATAAATCCCCATCAACTCTTGAACATTTATTAGTTACCAACTGTGTACAAAGTACTGGGCCAGGGGATACAAATACTGAAAGGAAACAAAATAATTTGTGGCCTCAAGTTTATATTATGCTGAAGGGATACTACACAGATGTGCAAATAAGAATAGCAATAATATTTCCAATTAGTCATCCTCTGCTTGAATACTTCCAGTGATGGGGAGCTCACTAATTCACAGAGTAGACTATTCTATTTTCAAACAGCTCCAGTATTTTGTGGGAGAATATTTTCTAATATTTAGTATTAAACTGCTTCCTCCTTCATGAAGCATCTGTTTCCTGATAACTTAAGATAACACTAATGACCCACAGGACTTGTTTGTATTAAACCTTTTTGGTCTTGGGGATGCCTACTTCAATATTTGATTATACATCATCTCTGTTTTGCACGTACAAAAATTGCTTCTTATACTTTTCTCCTGTCTTCCATAATGCCTTGCCACAGTGCTGGCTCTATAGTTGATTGGTTGTTGTTCTTTTTACTTTAAGAGGAGCAAATTGACATCACGATGTCAGAATCAATATATGGTGTTCTTGATAGGAAATAAATACTTGAACGTTATTGAAGCTTAGGAAGAGCAGAACATCTGGGCCAAGATTTTCTTTGGGGTCTAAGCAGCTGGAATGCATTGGGTTGGAGTAGGGCCAAGGCAGCAGTGAAATTTATTGATGCCACAAACGAAAAGGGGTGAGAAGTTTTGATTTTTGCAAAGGGCCAATGGCTGACTTAAAATAACATTTAACACAGTCTTGGCTTCAGTCTCAGAGTCAAGGCCACTGTTTCCCTGAGGCTGTAGACATACCTATATGCAGCAAATTTCTGTTAAATTTTGAACAACTGACTCTCCAAAAAAGTTGCCTGACAAACTTTGGAATTTAGTTTGAATTTTTAATATTTTCTCCATTACTTTCTTGAGCCTAGGCACTTAACAATACCATAAATCAAGCCATAGTTTGGAATGTTTGCTGATTTCTGAGGCGTAAATGTTCAAAATGAAAATGTAACAACTAGCCAAGCTAGTTTGAGCTAGCTCTGGTATGCCACTGATAGACACACTCATGTATGTATATGTATATAATATAAATTACATATATATATATGTATGTACACATAGATGTATAAAATATAACAACGTATTAGGTATCTATCACCTCTATATTCATATATATACAACATATACAACCTATTTTTCTCTGTGTGTTTACATATTTATAAATATATATTCACTCAAAAACAAAGGTTTCATACAAAGAAGTCCTGTGAGCTATGGGTGTATCAATACATACATACATACATACATACATACATACTATCTATCTATCTATACATGCCAAGAGTTTGATAAAAATGAAGCTTGTGGGATATACGTGGGTGTATGTGTGCATCTGGATATACATACATATCTGTATTTGCATGTATGCTTGTGTGTATTTACACACAAGCATACATGCAGAGTCTGAAGAACAATAAACATTGACTCTGAGATTGCAGGCAAAGCTCAGGTTAGATCTTATTCTAATCTAAGAGTCCAATGAATCCCACTTAGAACTCATGAAACATTTAGAACAGAACTATAAAACATTTTCTGATTTTCTGCCACTGACTTTGAACTCATATTCTGCCTCCTCTTTTCCCTCGTTCCCTCCTTGTTTTCCTTTTCCCTTCCTAGCTTCAGCTACAGTGAGATTACAATAAAATTCATTTCCTTAGTAGATTTATCGAATGATAACCTCTTCTTATCCCTGTCAGTAACTGGTAATACAGAGACAAAATGGAAGCCTCAAGGTTGCTGGGACTGAGAACCAATGAATCAAGACAGGTTTGCTTCCTCTTCTCTTCCAACAATCTCATTTTCTCTGTGGTCACCACATAATGGTCACTTTGGTTTGTCAGATTAGGAATGGGTGTGGCAGAAAGGATGTTGAATTTATCTCTTTAGTTTGTCTAATGCCTGTTGCATCCCTTGGCTCTCTGGCTTTGCATGATTGAAGAGGCTATTTGTACTTAATCATGTGGACTTGATTTAGTGCAGATAAAAAAAAGGAATCAATCTAGAAGGGTTTCATCACTTTTTGGTGAAGTATTTAGACATACCTCCCTCACCCCTTTTAATAATCCCATCTTTAATTCAGGAAGTATCAAAAACATTGTTTATATCTTGGTGGATCAATCCCTTGACCCTCTCAACCTAGAATTCTTTCTCTGACAGGAAAAAAAGGTATGGATTGGAGGAAAGAGAAGAAATTTCTAAAGGTAGGGATATATTTCCATAATGTCTCTTCAAAATCTAATAAGCAACTTATTGAAGTGGAAAGGAATCAGAAGACAGAGGTTCAAATTCTAGCTTTGCTCTTACTCTTGTGACCTTAGGCAAGTCATTTAACTACTCTCTGATTCAGTGTCATCATTTGTAGATGAGGGGGTTCGACTACATGACCTTTAAGGGCCCTTCACATTCTCTATCATACTTAAGTATCTGTCAGCCAGGAATTTACCTGAAGACTCCTGGAGTGTATTTCTACTGTAAGGCTCTACTTCCTCTTGAGTTGAAATTCAATCAAATTCTTATATACTACTTCATATATATATATATATGTGTGTGTGTGTGTGTGTGTGTGTGTGAGAGAGAGAGAGAGAGAGAGAGAGAGAGAGAGAGAGAGAGACAAAGACAGAGACAGAGACAGAGANAAAGGTAGGGATATATTTCCATAATGTCTCTCCAAAATCTAATAAGCAACTTATTGAAGTGGAAAGGAATCAGAAGACAGAGGTTCAAATTCTAGCTTTGCTCTTACTCTTGTGACCTTAGGCAAGTCATTTAACTACTCTCTGATTCAGTGTCATCATTTGTAGATGAGGGGGTTCGACTACATGACCTTTAAGGGCCCTTCACATTCTCTATCATACTTAAGTATCTGTCAGCCAGGAATTTACCTGAAGACTCCTGGAGTGTATTTCTACTGTAAGGCTCTACTTCCTCTTGAGTTGAAATTCAATCAAATTCTTATATACTACTTCATATATATATATATGTGTGTGTGTGTGTGTGTGTGTGTGTGTGAGAGAGAGAGAGAGAGAGAGAGAGAGAGAGAGAGAGAGAGAGAGAGAGAGAGAGAGAGAGAGAGAGAAGAGGAACTTGTCTCTTGATTGAATGGACTACTAGTTTGAGTATTCTGGTATTTTGTGAATAAGTCCATGTTAAGGAAATCAGTACTCTCTGTAATTTGTTGAATAGGTCAGAGAGGATTTATGGGATACAGTAAAAACCTCATTGTTCTGGGAGTTAAAAAGATCTAAAGCCTTTCCTGATTCTGCTGTTAACTCCCATTGTTACCTTGAACAAGTGACTTCTCTTTGGTCTCAGTTTCCTGATTTATAGACTGAATAATCATACTTGTTCTTGCCATTCACTGAAAGAACATTTATTAAATGCTTAATATGAAAAGACCATGAATTAGTTACTGTGGGATACAAAGAAGAATCCACTCTTGCCCTCCAAAACTTTACAGTCTAGTAGAGGGAGATAAGACATTAACTGAAATCACCAAAATGTATGATAGTATATAAATTTGTAGTTATCAAAAGTGCCTTACCAAAGGGTGGTTAGTGATGCAATGGATAATGTGCTGGGTCTGAAGTCAGGAAGACCTGATTTCAAATTTGGTTTTGATCTTTTATTAGCTGTGTGATAATCTCTTAATCTAGGGCTTGGGGACTCAACAGCAAGGTTGTGCTAGGGTTTAGAACTTCAAAGACCGACAGTTGGGCAGCTCTGTCATTGGCTTAGGCAGGGTTTGGGGGTCTTAGTATTGGGTTGGGCCCAGGTTCAGAATCCTAACCAATTGGGTTAGGGTGGGGGTCTTGCTTTTAGCTTGTGCTGGTGCTCCTTGGTGCGGTCTCACTGTGGGCTGTCATTTCTTCTCACTCCAGTGAAACAGACCCTTTTTGTTGACTTTTCAAGTTGTTTTCTGCAGAAAAATTGATTCACTCAGCCCCTTGTTGGTTTGGCCACTCCAGTGTTTTTGTTTTTTAAAGCATATTTTAAGGTTGGTTTGGGAGGGTTCTTAGAGAGGTTTAAGCTTTCCAAGTCTCTATTCTGCTATTTTTGCTCTGTCACTGCTTTGAAAATTCTAAAGCTCTTTGCAAATGTAAGAATTGATGATAATGGTGGTAATTATTATTGCAGTTATTGTATTTGTCTTTCCAGATTGAAGAGCCCTGATAATTTCGGTCAACAATATTGCTTCTTCTTCTCAGTCATTCTTTGATATAGAGATGAACATTCCTAGAATTGTTGCTGTTTTAGCATCCTTTAAGAAAGAATTTTCTTTTCAAAGACTCATCTCTGTCTTTCTACCAAGAGTAATTAGTCTTTGCAATTGCTATGCAGAGATCATCCCTAAAGGTGTTTACATCACTATGATTTAGCTTTGAATAGTATCATTTGAAGAGGTTGGTTACCTTGATATCTCTGGAATTCAAGTATTGCCAGAATTTTCCACTGAGTGTAAAGATCATGGCAGCAGGTGTTGTTGGGGAAGGCAGTTGTATCCTGCTAGTTAGGTCATAGGTAAAGAATATCTCCTGGTTAATCCTGAAATGGAAAGCAAAATGAAACAGGAAAGATGATACTTGTCATGATTTCAGTCTCTCATCCCTATTCTTATGCATGGAAGTGACTTGAGCTTAACATTTGGAGAATGGAAATTTCTCAGTTTATTTGTAGCTTTTTCCTATAAACTAGAGATCATAATCAAGCCAGACTGCAGTAACTGTGAAGCAGGTGAGGTTTGTTCAATGTCTTCTGCGAGAATCAGATAGTTTCATGGAGAAAGTGGATTGAAGAGAAGACAAGGATTCTGGGAAGTGGTGAAGAGGCAGTATATCCTAAGGTTAAGAGACCAGCTTCTGTAGTTATGTAAGAGATGCAGATGGAGTGTCAAGGTCAGAAAAAGTATATTAGGCCCATTGGTCAAAACAGAGAGTTCATGAGTCAGTCAGTCAATAAATATTTATTAAATACCTACTATGTACCAAGTACTGCGATACAGCTAGGAATACAAAAAGAGGCAAATAACAGTCCCTGACCTCAAGGATCTCATAATGTTATGGAGAAGAAAATAATCAAATTATGTACCCCAAAAATCTACCTATAGTATAAATAGGGAATAATTAAGAGGAAAAAGGTACTATAATTAAGAGGGATTAGGAAAGACTTCTTCCAGAAGATAGGATTTTTACCTGCAAGCTAAATGTTATTATCCTCATTTTATAGTTAAAGATTGGATCTCAGATCTTCCTAAATCCCAATTCCTGCCCCTTTGGTTTGAAAAAGTATGCATATGCAAACAAAACAACTGAATTCAAACCCAGTCTCATACTTCTAGCTGTGTGACTCTGGGATAGTCACTTAACCTCAGTTTCCTCAACTATAAAATGGGGATAATAACATCTATATCAAAGGGTTATTGAGGGGATCAAATGAGATTTTATTTGGAAAGTGTTTAACAAATTGTTGGCTAGGTGGTATATAAATGTATATTCTTTTCTCTAGGTGAATCCAATCTACTTCTACTCTTCTTTCTTTTTTCTCTTCCCCTCATTTAGACTGAAATCATATAATTTTTCTCCTTTTCTTAACTTTTAAATAACTTATTATCTACCCTATATAGTTGAAAGTTATTTTGCTTATGACTAACCCCTTCTTAAGTCTATTCTTCTTATTCTCTCCTACCTCCAGCATATTCCCTTGATTTCCTATTAAATGAAATGAATTTCCACACCCAAATCTCTCTTTATGCATATTCTATCCTCCTTAAACCAGTGCAGATGAAAGTGATGAAGTGCTCCCTGCCCTCCCCACTCCCTCTTGTTTGTATAGTCATTTATTTGGACACCCAAATTATATGAGATAATTTCCCCCACACTTCCTCCTTGCTATTTATTTCTCCAGTGTGTCCCCATTTTACAGATGAGAAACTGAGGCAAATAGGATTTAAATGACTTGTACAAGGTCCCCAAATTAGTAAGTGACTAGAGCCAGTTTTGTGCTCTAATCTTGAGCTCCCTTTCAGTCCCTGGGCTGGTATCTCTACACTTTATTCTCCATGCTAGACTACCTCAGTATCTTCAGGCCTCTGCCTCCATGTACAGATCTGGGCCATGAGTAGAAATTAAAGAGATCAACTTAAAACAAACTTCATTCTCTCAATGTAGCCCACAAATTCCTGCCTCCACACCTTTGTTACCTGTACCTGTCTTTTTTTCCCATTTCTACCTATTAGAATCATACCTATTCACCATTGCCCAGTTCATTGCCAAATCTCAGTGCCTTCCATAATTCTTCAATTAAGTATAATTTTCTTACACTGTTTTATATGTATGTATGTATATATTCCTCAGATAATTTATAGCTATCAGTTTTTTAAAATGTGAGTGCAACTGACCATGGTACAGCTATCTTTGCTCCTTCCCCTTTTCTTCGCTCATTGCCTTGCACATAGTAGGCACTTAATCAGTGTTTGCCATATGAATTTTCTCTTTCTACACATGGGGTTGGCTTAGATATCTGTCCTAGAAACATTTCTATATAAATTTCACTTTCTCAGCAGTTGTTTCATTGTTTATTTCTGGCAACATGTGTACAAAAACCACATCTTTGCCTCTGAAAACAACATCTGTTCTCACTCTTTAATTTTTCCACCTGAAACTGTTATCTTTTGCCTTAGTCTTAATAAATGAAGTTGTTCGTTGAGGTTAGAAATTTGTAAAGTGTGTGTGGTGGGGCCATTTATTTCATCAGGACACAAGTTGCTGAAGTAAACTAGTGCCTAATTTCTGCCTGGAAGATAATACAGTAATTCCTTCAAGAGAGCACTGAATACCAGAGTTTTCTGAAAAGCTAAAAAAAGTATCAAGGACCAACACTTAACATTTAAAAATCTATTTTTTTTTGTGTGTGGAATGCATTTTAGAAAGATTTCCATCAAAAATAGACACAAAAATGACTTTTAGTTCACTTACCATCTTTATAGTCCCATCTGAAATCAAAGTTATTTGTTGACACAGATGTACAGAATATCAGTCAATGAATATTTATTGAGTACGCACAACACACATCCATATTTGACAAATTGCCAGGCTGCAAATTCAAATTAAAAAAATTATTTAGAATATTTTTCCATGGTTACATGATTCATGATCCACCCTCACCCCCCCTTGCCTCCCCCTCCCAGAGCTGACAAGCAATTCCACTGGGTTATTCATGTATCATTGTTCAAAACCTATTTCCATGTTATTCATATTTGCAATAGAGTGATCTTTTAACATCAAAACCCCAATCACATCCCCATCAAATCATGTGATCGATCATATATTTTTCTTCTGCGTTTCTGCTTCCACAGTTCTTTCTCTGGATGTGGATAGTGTTCTTTCTCATAAATTCCTCTTGATTATCCTGGGTCATTGCGTTACTGCTAGTACAAAAATCCATTACATTTGATTTTATCACAGGGTATCATTCTCTGTGTACAATGTTCTCCTGGTTTGGCTCCTTTCACTCTGCATCAATTCCTGGAGGTCATTCCAGTTCATGTAGAAATCCTCCAGTCTTTTCTTAGAGACATCAGTTGAAATATTTGTGCTAGACCATTCTACTTCAGGATAGTTGGAATTGGGAAATTTTGGAGATGTTCTTTTAGGAAGAAATTACTTGAGCAGTATAAGGAAATGGATTTCAGTTGGAGGAAAAGGACTTGACCTGAAGAAGGACCCTAGATGGAGGTAAATGAGAATGATTGGAAGTGAATACAGGGAAAAAACTTGGATGCAAGGAAAACACTGAGGAGGTAAAGGGTTTGATGACAAGGAGGAGAAATATTAAAAAGAAGAATCTGACTAGAAATAGAAGGAAGAGATAGAAAAAGAGAAGGAGAAAAGAAAGGAAGTTAGGGGTATCTGATACCAAGTGAGAAGTTGAAGCCTTGAACAAACTCTTTTCTATGGAGTTCAGCTGCAAGAGTGACTAGAAACTATATCAAAGGGTGGAAAATCATACATTTGGAGCATATGGAGAGCAGGAAGAATTTTGCAGTGACTAGTATGAAGTAAGCAATATCAGTCTTTTAGCAATGACTAAGTAATTGTTATCTATTCTCAAAATACAGGCTAGCTTCTCTCAGAGGAGAGCAGAAAAGTCTCCAAGGATAACTCTGTACTCTCCATGTTATGAAGGAGAATGGTGTCTTCTCCTCAAAGAAAAATGAAAAAATAAAAGTATTTCAGAGTAGAACCAGAGAAGGAAAAGGATTAGAAGAGACAGAAGGGAATCCTGACCTACTCAGAGGTTGGAATGTGGAAGAATGTTCTCTCTGTCTCTCTCTGTCTGTCTGTCTCTGTCTGTCTGTCTCTTTCTGTCTCTATTTCTGTCTCTCACTCTCTTTATAAGCCTATTGAGCCCTTAGGGCTAAGGGGTCTTACTGAGGAGAAAGGAGGTAGACTGAGGAGAAAGCAATCAACAAATATTTATTAAATACTTTTTATTTGCCAATCACTGTGCTAAACATTGAAGATAAAAGGAAATGCAAAAACAATACCTTCCCTCAATGACCTTAAAGCCTAATGAGGGTAACTATAGAGGTACAAGAAATACAAAGGCTAAATGGAAGGAAATCTGAAAGGGAAAGATTTTAGCATTTGGGGAGACTGAGAATGACTTGGAATCCAATACAGAAGATGATACATATTTGACCTGAGTCTTGAATGAAGCCAGGTATTCTAAGAGTCAGAATGAAGGAAGGAGAGTTGCTTGAACTCTAAAGAATAATGCCTTAAAGTACAGGTATGTCTAGTGGAGAAACCATTCAATAAGGGATTGAGGAAGAAGAAATGAATAGTGGTTCTTGGTACAACTCTTTGCTGTTAAGTCATGATGTAGTGATTTGTTGACTAGGTAATAGCAACAGAGAGGTTTTATTATCTACTCAAGGCATATATACAGGATATGATTTATTCTAAACTTATGTGATTGTTCTACAAGTTACATACATACTGAGTTTTGTCAAACTCAATGCCTCTTACTCCCTTTGTATGATTCATAGTACACATTGGCAGAATTATTTCAAGAATGAAATTTTTAAAGAATATAGAGAATCAAATCTGAAGAGGAGGTTGTCTAAGACACAAGCAACCAATAAATCTATTCTAATGGAAAAACAAACAAACCAACATACATACATACATATATAATATGGGGAAGAAAAGCAAATAGTGAATCATGAGTAAAATTTGGACAGAGTATACTACAATCAATTAATCAACCAGTGTCTTTACTATACAAAGTATTTTTGGGATTTTGGGATGTCTTTTGACTTTGTACTTTAAAAATGTTCAAAACTGTAGTCTAATGATTTAGGAATAAAATTTATGAACCTAAGGCTAGGCCAATACTTCCTTCACTGTTCTAAAGCTCCTTTCCCCAGTTTATTTCACAAGCAAACTTCAGCTTAATTTGCATTCTCCTTCCCCTCATTTCTTACTAGCCTATTCAATTTTCTTTCAAAGAGGTGTTAGCCTGAAGGAAAACAGGAAGGCTAGAAGCTCTGGAAAACACAATAGTAGCTTCTCAGAAGTAGCAATCAGCCCTGCATCCAGATTAAAACCTGACTTCAACCCTTGACTATTTGCTAAAAAGGTTAATTTGGAGGATATCTGCTTCAGGAAGGCTGGAAAGTGATGGGGTGAATGTCATTTAACCTAAGGGTTATATTTTCCTATAAATAAGAGGTTTTCCTATAAACTGGGGCTTTTTTGCATTTTCCCCTAGGTTTGAGGGGATCATAGTTCTCATAAATAGAGGTCATGTAGTCAGGTTTGGGGAGAGGGAGAGGCAAGGGGTGCATAGACTACATCACCTATTCCCTGCCCAGCAGTCCTTTGAGGGTGCTTCCTTCCTCTACCTGGGTGGAGTAAGGAGGGGCAGGGTACGCCCAGCACTCAGTGGGGGGAAGGACACAGAATGTGGTCTCTGAGAGGGCCATGGGCATGGCACTTGGTCTGGGGGGGGTGGGGTCGGGAAGGTGCTTAGCACTACATCTCTAAAAGGTTCTCTATCATTAAACTAAAGAGACTAGAGAAGTCCCAGGGTGGTACTATGGATGCTACCCATAGTTAAGAGGACATGATGAGCTGACAAAATAGATTGAGAAGAAGCTGTCAGACAGGTAAGAGATGAACCAGGAGAAAATAGTGTTAAAAATCCAGAGATACTAAAAAAGATTTCATTTTATCTATGTTGAGGTAAAGGAAGTAGGGGTCAAAGAAGGATAGGTGAGAAAAGGATAAAAGGGAATGGAGAGTAGGCAGAGCTTCTCAACTCTAATTTTATTTCTATTTTTTCCCTCTGTTTAGGTGAATAATTTCTCCATTAGAAAGAACTAAGATAGCCAACAAGGAATTGAAAACCAAGATAAAAAGGAAAACAGTAAGAAACTATCCAAATGGCCTTGATGAGTTCAAATCACTAGACTCAGAGAGACAATAGTCCAGGTTATGGTATGAATTGTCAGGTGTGATTGCCAAGATATAGTCAGTAATATTTTTTTGGTATATCTTTACTTTTTTTCAAAATTCTGAACTTATGTGATTGTTCTACAAGTTCTGCTCATTTCACTTTGTGTCAATTCATAATATCCAGGATTCTCTGAATATCTCTGTCATCATTTCTTATAAGCATAATATACCATTCACCCATATACTATAATTTGTTTAGTCCTTCCCTAATTACCTAAGAGGTAATCTAAGGCATTCCCTTATATTCTAGTTCTTTGATTCTACCCCCACCCTTTTAACCTCCCCTTCAGGATCATAATCTCTCCTTCTGGAACATGAAGTTTGTTTTGCTGGTAACTACCCCTTCTCTGGTATTCTGCCTCTAAACTGACCTCTCCACTAACTGTGCTTCTTTTTCTCTCCAGTCTGATGTATTTCTACACCAGACTTTCTATCTCTCTCTCACTGTCTCTCTGTCTTTCTGTCTTCAGCCCTCCTTTGTCTATTTCATATGAGTCAATTTCCTCTAATGCCCTCTCTCCCCATCCCTTCTTACATGTTCTCTCATACACTCCAATTTTGAGAAATAGCAAGTTCTACTCAATTTTCCTTTCTCCTCCTTTTCATACTGGTCTGTCTCCTTTACTCATTCTTGTATTTTTTCTTCAAGAATAAAACTAATAGTACCAAAACTCCCCCCCCCAAAACCAACCCCAAATGAAAGCAAAAAACTTTTTCTTATTTAATTCTCAGTATGCTTTGAAGACATTAAGGTTCTTAAGAGACATATTTCTTTCTTATGCTATTTAACCATTACTGTTATATCTATATACAGTGCCTTCCAGTTATTCAAATAAATTTATCTTTCTTAGTTTCTTTGGATATTTGTATCTGTGCTCTAAAATTCCTACTGTGCTCTGGGATTTTTCTTAGAAATTCTTGAAAAAAATTCTTTTTTATTAAAAATCCATTCTCCTCTTCAAAAAGATTATGTTCAGCTTTGTTGGGCAAGTTTTTCTTGATTTTAAGTCTATTTCTTTTGTCTTTTGGAATTTTGATATCTCTGATCTTTCATTTTTCATGGAATGTGCCAGGTCTTGTATGATACTGACTATAGTACTTTTGTACTTAAATTGCATCTTTCTGAATACTTACAATATTCTTTCTTTAATGTTAGAGTTCTGGATTTTTGACTCTGGCATTGCTAATTTTTTTTTTCCTTTTGAAGTTCCTTTCAGAAGGCGATCTGTGAATTTTTTCTATCTTTATTTTGCCCTGTGAGCAGTTTGCTTATGTGATTTCTTGACATATAGTGTCTGGACTTTTTTTCTTCTGATCATGGTTTTCAAGGATTCCAATTATTCTTAAATGAACTATTCTTTCTCTGTTTTCTAGATCATTTGTTTTTTAAATGTATAAGGCTGGAGAGTCTACTTTCTGTTCAGTCAGCCATCTTTCCAGGACTGTCAGTAATATCAAAACTGTGGTGAATTGGTGCCACAGAATTTGGAAGAGATAAAAATGTCCCGATTTTTCAAAAAAAGGTAAAAGAATAGAGCTGTAGACTAAAGATGAGCTTGTTTTTTGATTCTACTTGGCCCCAGAGGGAAGAACTAGAAGCTATGAATTAAAGTTGCAAGTAAGCAAAATTTTGTATAGATATCTTTGTTTTACATTGTAAATCTCCTCCATTTCCCTTTCCTTCCCCCTTTCCAGAAATCCATCTTATGTAGTAAAAGATAGGCTTTTTTAAAAGAAGAGGAAGAAGAGAAAAAATTGGCAAAATTAGTTATTGTGTCAAAAAGTCAGATAGTATATCAATGGTCCACCTATGAGGTTCTCTCAACTCCTTGAAGTGGGGAAGGGGCCTCTTTTCACATCTCTTCTTTAGGGCTATGCTTGTTCCTGATAATTTTGAAGCATTCTCTTTTGATCTTATTTTCCAGTTTATATGTTTTAGTCATTGTATACATTGTCTTCATTACTCTATTTACTTTACTCTGAATTAATTCTTCTAAGTCCATGCTTCTCTGTGATTATCATATTAATTATTTCTTAAGGATAGTAATATTCCACCATAATTTAATATCATAATTTATTTAGCTATTCCCCAGTTGTTGGGCATACCAGGAAGAAAATTTAAAAGTGATATTAGCAAATACTTCTTGACAATTAGAGCTATCCCAAAGGAGAATATGATATGTTAGTGGAGAGTAGCTTTCCCTTCCCTTGAGTTCAGTGGGTGATTACTCATCAGCACTGTTTATAGAAGGACTTTATATTTAGATATAGACTGGACAAAGCAGTCTCTGAATCCCTTCCAGCCTGTGATTTTATCTAGTCTATAATCTCTATTCTGTATTCTAAGTTGGAGAGTATCTTTCCTTAGTTCAATAGTGAAGTGGATATATATCTGTGTATGTGTTGGTCTGTCTGTGTCTGTGTGTATATGTGTGTACATACAAAAAGCAACATATGGCAATAGATAGAAAACTGGTTTTTAAGTAGGAAGTTTTGGGTTCAAATTCGACCTCTGATATATACCAGCTCTAGGACTCTGGGTAAATGCTCCAGACAACCTCTGACTACAAATTGGAGAGTAATTGCTGATTTGCATTCATAGAGAAATTTTTTTTATTATGAGTCCTCTATATTAAATCAGAGGTCTGGTTTAAAATATAATCAAACGTGTGTATATACACTAGCATGTATATGTATAATTATACACATATATATAGATCAATGTCAATAAAATGTGAACACACACATATATAGGTACACATTATATATATATATATATATATATTGTGATATAGAGATAAAATGTGCAAACACAGAGATAGATGCACACACATATCTATCTTTTTCTTTAAACCCTCGTCTTCTCTCTTAGAATCAATACTGTGTATTGGTTCCAAGGCAGAAGAGTGGTAAGGACTAGGCAATGGGGGTTAAGTGACTTGTCCAGGGTCACATAGCCAGGAAGTGTCTGAGGCCAGATTTGAACCCAGAACCTCTCATCTCTAGGTCTGGCTCTCAATCCATTGAGCTACCCATCTTCCCCCATTTATATCTTCCTAGCAGTCTGTCTATTTATCTATATCAGTGACAAGTTTACCAAGTTTAAGAGAAGGAACAACAACAACTATAACAAAACCCTTCCAAAATTTGGTTTAAGTTGTGATTGTTAAAGATTGATATGGTAGCTAGAGGGCTGATCTTGGAATCTAGTTTTAAGTCCTTCCTATAACAGATAGATAATTTTGGTGTGACCATTGACAAATTACTTAATCTCTCTAAAAGTATAAATTATAGCTTCATTTCCACATTGCACTGGTGGAGCAAGTTTTCACACTGGGACACTCATATTGAAGTGCAATTTAAAAGAAAAATGATCAGGCTACATGTTGCAGATGGAGACTGATTCTTGTAGCTAGGGTGGATAGGCTATGGGAGAGAACAACGTCTTTTCAGTATTAATTAGCCCAGGAGTAAAATCACCCTCATCTTACATGCAAGATTTAATTACCTTTCAGAAAAACTCATGGGTTCACCTGCATGAGAACTAGTCTAAAGGCAGCTGGGGCAGTCGTGGATTTTTTCTTTTTGAATGGTGATTAACCAGTCATGGCCTCAAGGTGAGCTTAATTTTATCCAACCAAAGTCATAGTATTTTCTCTTTGAAGATCCATTCTTCATAACCACAGGCAAAGGAATAGGTATTCCATCAGTTCAAGAGGCAATCCGTTTCCCCTCTGTCCTGTAGTCTATGTGATGGATACCACTTGAACAGGTGTCCCAATACTGAATGCTATCTTGTGTAACTCTAGTGCCCGACACTCTTGGTACAAGGGGTCTTGATACGCTCTCTTGGTTTGTAGCCTGCACTTACAATTATATCAAGAGGAACAAGAAAATTATGTCTAGTATGTCTACTGTGTTGAAACTGCAAAGATATTGGCTAGTGTGCAAATCTTGAGACGATAGATTTGATTAAAAGGACAAGTATCATAATTCCTTTTCTTTTTCTTTTTATGACTCAAAGATTTCTTTAGCTATAAGGAACAGCTAGGTGGCACAATGGATAGAGCATCAGGTCTGGAGTCAGGAAGACCTGAGTTCAAATTTGGCCCAAGATAGTCACTAGCTATGTGACCCTGGACAAGTCACTTAAGCTTGTTTGCCTCAGTTTCCTCATTTGTAAAATGAGCTGGAGAAGGAAATGGCATACTACTTTAGTATCTTTACCAAGAAAACCTGAAATGGGGAGACAAAGAATTGAACATGACTGAAAAATGACTCAACAACAAAAATAGACTTATGAAGTTGAGGGTATGGAGTTTTGGGACTGGAGAGTAAAATTTATCAATCATCTATATGTAGAATAATTAAAATATCTGATGTAATGATGCTATCCACAGACAATGTAGGGAAAAAAGGGAAAAAAAACTGAGGAAAGACTCTTGAGTGAGGCAGCATATGGTAATGGGTAGAGTAATGGGCTTGGAATCAGGAAGAATTGGTTCAAACCTTGCCTCAGACTCCTAATATGTGTGAGTCTGCAAGAATTGTTTAAAATTTCCAGGACTCAGTTTCTTCATCTGTTAAAAGTTATATTGATTATTATGTCAGAGGATGACACTTTCTGACTTCATCTCCAAATTCCGGGGAAGACATTCTACCCCTATAAAGATATAGACATTTTGGACCTTATATATGAGCAATTCTTTTTTTAATTAAATTTTATTTTTAGAAAAAATTTTCCATGGTTACATAATCATAATTTTACTTTACCCTTCCCCCCCTCAAACTCACTCCCCACACCCCCATAGCTAACTTGCATTTCCACTGGTTTTAACATGTGTGGTCAGTCAAGACTTATTTACATATCATTGATAGTTGCATTGTTGTGGTCTTTTCGGATCTACATCCCCAATCATGTCCTCATCAACCCAAGTGTTCAAGCAGTTGTTTTTCTTCTGTGTTTCCTCTCCTGTAGTTCTTCCTCTGAATGTGGGTAGAGTTCTTTTCCATAAATCCCTTAGAATTGTCTTGGGTCATTGCATTGCTGCTAGTAGAGACATCCATTACATTTGATTTTACCACAGTGGGTCAGTCTCTGTGTAAAACATTCTGGCTCTGCTCCTTTCACTCTGTATCAATTCCTGGAGGTCTTTTCAGTTCACGTGGAATTCCTCCAGTTTATTATTCCTTTGAGCACAATAGTATTCCATCACCAATATATACCACAATTTGTTCAGCCATTCCCCATTCGAAGGGCATACACTTGCTTTCCAGTTTTTTGCCATCACAAAGAGTGCAGCTATAAATATTTTTTTTGTACAAGTCTGTTTATCTATGATCTCTTTGGGGTACAAACCCAGCAATGCTATGGCTGTATCAAAGGGCAGGCATTCTTTTAGCTCTCTTTGGGCATAATTCCAAATTGCCATCCAGAATGGTTGGATCAGTTCACAACTCCACCAGGAGTGCATTAATGTCCCAATTTTACCACATCCCATCCAACATTCATTACTCTCCCCTGCAATCATTTTAGCCAATCTGCTATGTGTGAGGTGATACCTCAGAGTTGCTTTGATTTGCATTTCTCTAATTATTAGGGATTAGAACACTTTCTCATGTGTTTATTTATAATTTTGATTTCTTTATCTGAAAATTGCCTATTCATGTCCCTTGCCCATTTATCAATTGGAGAATGGATTGATTTTTTATAAAATTGATTTAGCTCTTTGTATATTTGAGTAATTAGACCTCAATTTTTTGTTATAAAGATTTTTTCCCAGTTTCTTGTTTCCCTTCTGATTTTGGTTGCATTATTTCTGTTTGTATAAAACCTTTTTAATTTAGTATAATCAAAATTATTTATTTTACATTTTGTAATTTTTTCTAACTCTTGCTTGGTTTTAAAATCTTTCCTTTTCCAGAGATCTGACAAGTATACTATTCTGTGCTCACTTAATTTACTTACAAGTTTCCTTCTTTATATTCACGTCTTTCACCTATTCTGAATTTATCTTGGTGTAGGGTGTGAGATGTTGATCTAAACCTAATCTCTACAATATTGTTTTCTAATTTTCCCAACAGTTTTTGTCAAATAGTCGATTTCTGTCCCAAAAGTTGGGCTCTTTGGGTTTATCATACACTGTTTTGCTGACGTCACTTACCCCAAGTCTATTCCACTGATTCTCCCTTCTATCTCTTAGCCAGTACCATATTGTTTTGATGACCACTGCTTTATAGTATAGCTTAATATCTGGTACTGTTAAGCCACCTTCCTTCACATTTTTTTCATTATTTCCCATGATATTCTTGATCTTTTGTTCTTCCAAATAAACTTTGTTATAGTTTTTTTTATAATTCAGTATAAAAGTTTTTTGTAGTTTGATAGGTATGGCGCTAAATAGATAAATTAATTTGGGTAGAATGGTCATTTTTATTATGTTAGCTCATCCTACCCATGAGCAATCAATATTTTTCCAATTCTTTAAATATAGTTTTTTTTAAAACCCTTGTACTTCGGTGTATTGTCTCATAGGTGGAAGAGTGGTAAGGGTGGCAATGGGGGTCAAGTGACTTGCCCAGGCTGAGGCCGTTTAAAAATAGTTTTAATTGTTTGGAAAGTATTTTGTAGTTGTTTTAGAATAATTTAGAATAATTCCTGTGTTTGTTTTGGTAGATGGATTCCTAAGTATTTTATATTGTCTAGGGTGATTTTAAATGGTGTTTCTATTTCTGCCTCTTGCTGCTCTAATGTGTTGGAAATATATAGAAATGTTAATGATTTATGTGCATTTATTTTGTATCCTGCAACTTTGCTAAAGTTGTTGATTATTTCTACAAGCTTCTTAGTTGATTCTCTAGGATTTTTTTAAGTAGACCATCATATCATCTGCAAAGAGTGATAGCTTAGTCTCCTCATTGCCTATTTTAATTTAATTTTTGCATCTCCATGTATTCTTACTAATAACTATTTTTATTCCATTATGATCTGAGAAGTTTACATTTATTATTTCTGCTTTTTTGCATTCATTTGCCATGTTTCTATGCCCTATTACATGCTTTCTTTATGAATGCTCCATGTACTGCTGAAAAGAAGGTGTATTCCTTTTTGTCCCTATATATTTTCCTCCATATATCTATTAACTCTAACTTTTCTAGGGTTTCATTTACCTCTCTTATCTCTTTCTTATTTATTTTTTTGATTTATCTAGATCTGATAGAGGAAGATTGAGGTCCCCCACTAGTATGGTTTTGCTATCTATTTCATCCTTGAGCTCCACTAGCTTCTCCTTTAGAAATTTGGAAGCTATACAGTTTGGTGCATACATATTGAGTACTGATATTTCTTCATTGTTAATACTGACTTTTATTAGGTTGTAGTTACCTTCCTTATCTCTTTTAACCTCATCTATTTTTAATTTGGCTATGTCAGAGATCATGATAGCCACCCCTGCCTTCTTTTTCTCATTTGAAGCCCAAAAGATTTTGCTCCATTCTCTCATTTTTACTCTATGTCTCTGTCTGTCTCATGTGTGTTTCTTGTAGACAACATATGGTAGGATTTTGGTTTCTAATCCACTCTGCTATTTGCTTCTGTTTTATGGCCTGTTCATATGGCTAGTTTTGTATATATTTATACCTACTTACACACACACACACACACACACACACACACACACACACACACACACATATATATCTTGACATTTCATCCTATACAGTTTGTCCCTATTCCCTCTATGTAAACTTCTTCTAGTTACCCTGTTGGTAATAACAATTTTTAATATTTGCCAATATCTTCTTTTTTTCTTGGCATGTAAATTGATTGAACTTGTTTTGTCCCTTAAAGAAAAGAATTTTTCTACTCCCCCCATTCTCTTAATTACCTTATATTGATTCTCTTGAGTTCTGGGTTTGGGCAGCAAACTCTTTGTTTAAGTCTGTTTTTTTCTTGATGAATGTTTGGAAGTCCTTCATTTTATTGAATGACCATACTTTCCCCTGAAATAATATAGTTAATTTTGCTGGATAGTTGATTCTTTGTTGTAGACCCAGTTCTCTTGCTTCCCAAAATATTGTGTTCCATGACTTCCAGTCCTCAAATGTAGATGCAGCCAGACCCTGTGTTATCCTAACTGTCGTTCCCTGATATCTGAATTACTTCTTTTTAGCAGCTTGTAATATTTTTTCCTTGATCTGGTAGTTTTTGAATTTGGCTATAATATTCCTGGAAGTTGGCCGTTGTGGATTAAATGTAGGAGTTGATCTGTGGATTCTATCTATTTCCACTTTTCTCTCTTGTTTGAGAACTTTAGGGCAATTTTCTCTGATAATTTCTCATAAGATGCTATCTAAACTTTTTCTTTTATCATGATATTCTGGTAAACCAATAATTCTTAGGTTGTCTCTTCTGCTCTGTTCTCCAGATCTTTGGTTGATTCAATGAGGTGTTTCATATTCTCCTCAAATTTTTCATTTTTAAAATTTTGTTTAATATATTCTTGCTGTCTTGTGAAGTCATTTGCTTCAAGTTGTTGAGTTCTGTGTTTTAAAGACTGAATTTCATCCCTGGCTTTTTGGTGATCCTCCTTCTGGTCTGATTTTCTTTGTAGATCATCTTTTGCCTTCTTTGCTTCATTTTCAAGCTGGCCAATTCTGGATTTTAAGACTTTATTTCCTTGTTTTAGTTCATGTAGTTCCTTATAAAATTGTCTGCAGTCTTTCTTGCCTCTCTTGCTTGCTTTTTGAGTTCCTGAAGTTCTTGAGTTAATTGAATTTTGAGATCTTCCAAAGCCTATTTGCTGGAACTACTATCTCTTTTTCTATTTCTATTTCATTTACTCTCTTTTCACTTCCTTGAAAGAGGCTGTCAGTTGTCATTTCTTTTCTCTTTTTCTGTTCTTACTCATATTTTTTCCTTCCTTGTTCTGCTAGTTTGAGCAGATGTATTTAACGATCTTTCATGAAAGATCTTCCCCCAGGTGGCAATGGAGGTTTGTAGTTACTTTCTCTGCCCTCTGAAGACTTCTTGTCTGTCCAATTGTTGGGATTAATCCTGTATTGATTGGATTAATCTTATTGCTTAATCTGCCCTGAGGCTAAAACCTCAAGAGGAGGGAAAAACAATCAAACAAACCAAGGACAAGAAGGAGCATTTTTGCTGAACTGAGCTCTCCAGCAGTGGGGTCCCCCTGAGCTGTCCACTGTGTTTGATCTGATTTTCTTTCCTCCTGAAGCCCTGCGTTCTCTATCTCGGTATGAGGAAGCCAAGCTGTCTGCAGTCTGGGGTTTGGCTCTCTCTAAGACACCATATTCCAGGCGTTTTTTGCTGTGTTTCTCTGGTTTTCTCCTCCAGTCACCTCTCCAGTGCTTGTGTTTAACTCCCTAAGTCTGGGGCCAGCAAGGCCCTCTCTCCCGACCAGTGCGCCGAATGGGGTGCCCACTGGCCCTGAGATTTTCTGGGCCACTGGAGACTCTGCATAGTATGTAGGGGAGGCATCCTGGGATTCCCCTTCTATGCCCTCAGACCCGACACTTCAAGAATTGAAGCCTTTTTCTTGGTGTACCTCTTTAGTTATGCTGCAGTAGGGTTTCCCCTGCTCTGTCCCTTTATTAGATTTGGTCCTCTTTCTTCTTAAAGCCCATTGTTTTCTATCATGGTGTATAAGGGTGTGGAGGTTTTAAGATTCACTCTGTCTAAGCTGCCATCTTCCCAAAAAACTCTCTACAGGCAATTCTTTATGTGTGTGATGGACCCATTTGGCAATCTAGAGATGAAATGGGCCCCTTTTCAGAATAATCTTTGTTGTCTGCATTCACAATGGAAGGAAATGCTAAATTTAAAATAGAGGTTAGTAAAAATAAGGATCTACTTTTTTCTTATCTAAGTTCATAGGTCCCCTGAAATTCATGGACCTGAGAACCCTTGTTGTATAGACTGAAACTTTGTGAAAAGGGAGATGGTCTTAGGGTCATTCAAGTCCTACTTCTGTTATATCCTGGTTGTATTATTCTTGGCAAGTCACTTAATCTCTCAGATGTATCTAGATGACAGTGGGTAGAGTGCTAGGTCTAGTGTCAGGAAGACTGATGTTTAAATCTGGGCTCAGACACTTACTGTACAACTCTGGGCAAGCTATTCAGACTTTGTTTCAGTTTCTTCAACTGTAAAATGGGGATAATAAAATCTACCCTTGGGCAGCTAAAGGGCACAGTAGATAAAGTGCCAGAATTAAAGCCAGAAATGTTTCCTAAATTTAAATTTGGCCTCAGATGCCTATGAGCTGTGGGACCCTGGGCAAGTCACTCACCCCTGTTTGCCTCAGTTTCCTCATGTGTAAAATGACCTGGAGAAGGAAATGATAAAACATTCCAATATCTTTGTCAACCCCAAATGGAATCATGAAGAGTTGAACACAAGTGAAACTGAAAAGTGATAACCTAGAGTAGGGTTATTATGAATATCAAATAAGATATTTCTACTGAAATCAAATAAGATATTTTTAAAGTGTTTAGCACAGTGCTTGGTACATAGTAGATGCTATATAAATGCTTTCCTACCTTCTCACTGCCCAGACAAAGCAATTGGCCAGCTGTATTGGAATATGGATATTCTTATCCTATTACAGTCAGATATCTTGTTCTCCCCTACCTCCAAACAAAACAAAACAAACTACATTGATTATATTGGCTATGGATTTTGAAACAATGTAGTAAGATCCCTTCCTCTGGACAACTTTAGTTGTAGAGAATTGGTTTGGAGAAAGAGAGTTGATTAGTTCATTTTAGATATTATAAATCCAACCATTTGAGTTTAATATGTGGACATATTAGAAACTTCTTGGAGACTTTTCATGTCATTGAGAGAAGGCTGTCCCCTCATGAAGAGAAGGGGAGATTCTTTGGAATAGGACAAAAATCAGGATAGTATCTAACCGTCTTCTCAAGAATAACTCTTTTTTCTCCATGCCAGATGACACCTCTCACTCTCACTCTTCATCGGTCTCAAGAGTTAGATTAGATCTGAATGTGAAGTTGGAGTACAAGAATTATTATATATTTTGATATTTTCCAAAGCATTTTGACATCCATTTTCTTGATCATTGGAACAATGCCATGAGGTAGATGATGTTGTCTCCATTTTATAGATAAGAAAACCAAGGTTACATAGCTAATATGCAATAGAACAGTGACCAGGAGTCATCTCCATTCCTTTTGACCATGCTAATTGCTAGAAAAATAAAGGTCAGCCATCAATTGCTTCTGAGAAGAAAATGGATGTTCCCTAACCTGATGCTAACCATGTGAGTTCAAGAGGAAGAGGTTTTGAATTAATCAAATCATTTAAGGTTTTATGAAAGCTGTGGACATATGGGAGATGTGTTTTAGAATTTTTTTTCTCCTGGAGTCCTCTCACTCATCAAGTAAGAGAAAAGCCTGACTCTCTCTTTTGAGGCTCAAATATTGTCCCTCTGCCACCTATGGTGAACCTGGGTCCAACCAAGCCTAGAGCCACAAGCACTTTATGGGAAGAGACTCACTGAATCATGGTCACAATGATGTTTCTCAAACATTTTCTATGGGGAAACAAAGTTGTTTAATCATTTTCAGGATAAAACCAGTAAATATTATTCTTGAGAACATGATAAATATTACTCTCCACAAAGTGAAGCATCCCAGGCCTCCATAATGTTGTTCTCAATGCCAAGGGAGAATAGTCTGCCAGTATTTTGCAGAGTCTACTCATGCTCTATCTACCCTGGACTTAAATGGTTTCTTGCTTGTATCTCTCATTTTAACTGGCCTCATGTAACATGCAAAGGCAACATCACACGTCACATTTAATTTCCTTCAGCCGTACCTAAATTAGCTATGCTTTGAGCTGCTTGGATGTCCAAGTTGATCTTGCCATGAGACAGAATGATTTTGGTGCCCTTCACTGGGATAAAGTATGTTGGATGGCCACTGTGTGTGTGTGTGTGTATGTGTGTGTATGGGAAAAGGTAAGCAATCCATCATCAAGCTTGAGTTAGTTTGTGGTGTACTAACAGATGCTGGAAAGAACAGTGTCTATATTAATGATGGTCCACCTGCAGGAATTGGTCCTGCTGTAGTTCTAGATGTTCAGGACCTTGGTTTATCTAGATTAATGCTGCCTTCACCACCAAACCTCAGATATCACTATATCAGATATCATGCTTTCTTAGCTTAAAGAAACTCACAGTTTCACCAGAAACTCACACTGCTGAAGCCTGGTTAGCATTTTATTTACTAATATATAAAGGGCCTCTTTTGACCAGAATGCCCTTCTTTCTTCTCCTGTACTTGTTCAAGTCTTAGTCATCCTGCAATGCTCAGCTCATGTTTTACTTCCTCCACAAAAACTTCCTTGACTACTATAAGACTTCTACATCTAAAGTTCATCTTCTCTCAATTTAGGTGTTAGTAATGTTGCAGTGGATAGAGTGTTTGACTTGCAGTCAGGAAGATCTGAGTTTGAACTCTGTGTTTCCTTGGATAAGTCATTTAACCCCTGATAGTCTCACTTTCTTCATCTATAAAATGTTAATAATACTCACATGGTTGTTGAGAGAATCAAATGATACATCTTATGTAAAGCACTTTTCCAAACCTGAAAGTGTCCTATAAATTCTAGTTATTAATATTATGCAAATAATAATTCTTATTATTTACTACTGTTTTACATCAGCCTTCTTTCCCCTAACTAGAGTAGAAGTTACTAGGAGGGAGGAATTGGTTTATATTCTGTTTCTGTATCTCTCACAAAAGCTAGCACAGAAATACATATATATATATATATTAATTTTAAGTTAATATATTGCATAGTTGATTATTTTTTTTGCCTGCTCTGAGTGTCTGTAAGCATGATACCACTTGATTCAACTGACTAGTTAACTCTTGGGTCCAAGTCAGAATATGCTTTTGAGAATAAATCAAGCATCTGAAAACTCAATTTAGGTTTGACTTCACCATTAACTTGTCTCCTTTGCTTTCCCCTTATGATTCCTAGCCAACACATTAATTAATTGGTTCATTGCATGAGCTGGAGTCTACTACAAGTGTTTTACAATTGCTGATACCTCAACAAATTTCTAGTCATTAGGAAAGGTTTTTTTATTTCAAAATTTTTATTCATCTGGAAAACTTTGCTTTTTATAAATGTCCTCAAAATATCTCTAATTTTTATCTCTAAAAGATTCACCAACACTGGGCTATAGCTTATTTTTGCCTTCCATAATTTTCTCCATTGTCCTTTGGGTGGTTCCCAATTTTGATGCTTTAGAGATCATGGTATTCTCCAATTTATATTCATGCAGCATCATATGAAGAATGTGGATGTTAAGGGGATGGATTTTAGCAACAGGAACATGTTAGGCAATATTGGAAATACTGTGCAATCATACACATATAATCTTGTCTGCTCACTCCTTTCTTTTCTATTCTGGATGAATTTAGTCATCTATCTGCATTGTTTGTTCAAGATATATTTCCTTTAAAATGAACTTCATGTGTTGTCCATATAACTCTATATTATTATCTAGATAATATACGTCTAGATTCATCTACTTTGCCTTTCCTCTGTGGATAATTAGACCAAACTCTTTTGAGTGACTATAGGTCTCATTTATGAGGCTTTGCAGTATATCTGGACTGTCTACAATTAGACAATGTCATCTGAAAACAGAAGTGTGTGGAGGACCTCACCACCTATAAGAGAATACCTTTTCCATTTGTATTATTTTTGGATGTCTTCCATCCTAAAGACTGGTATTTACAAGACTCTTAAAATTTGGAAAACATTATGTGGAATTTATTTATTTTGAGTCTCATAACTATCCTGTGAGGATGGCATTATTATTCCCATTTTACAGATGAGGAAATAGAGTCAGAAAGATTAAGTGAAGTTACAGAGCAATAAGTTTCAGAAGACTTGAAGTCAAATCTTTCTGATTCCAGACCTATCTCTGTACCTTCTTTGCCATGTTGTCTCTAAGATGGTGACAAACATATTTGACAATGAAATATCTTCATGTCTTTATGAAATTGAGGCATCATCAAGCAAAATTATCTCTGATCTTTTATCCTTCTGGAATGCACCTTATTGGAAGACAACTTGTAAGGCATATTTTGCTCTACCAAAAATAATTGTGTTAAATAGGCAAAAAACAAGTTTTCTGTACCTTTAAATCAGTTAAATAATATGTAGTCTATCACAAATTACCATTTGTCAAAAAGCCTACATGTTTCCTTTCATCTTTTCATATTTTATAGAGTAAAAGAGAATGGATAAGGATATTGATGTATAGTTATCACTATTTCCTCCTGTTAGATCCTCTGTATACTCTTGTTTTCAGATAATTTTGTGTTAATTGCAATCAGGCCATGAATCCAGCAAAGCCTCATAAATGAGATCTATCATCACTCAAAAAAGTTTAGTTTAATTATTCACAGAGGAAAAACAAAGCAAATGACAAATACACTTTGTCTAGACTAAGTTAAATAGTTGGAAGGACAGCATATAGAGTTTGTCTTTTAGGACATATATCTTGCAAAGATAATGTAGATGGACAATAAAACTTATCCAGAATTGAATAAAAGAAAGTGAGCAGTCAAGATTATAGTTGGGTGATTTCTCAGCATTTTCAGTGACACCCTTTTTTTGGGGGGGGAGGCATGGAAAAAACATTCATGAATTTCTAAAACATTTGCCATCTTCCCTTCTTCCTTGAGAATCATTCTTTTAACACACATACACACACAAGATTGTGATACTTTCAATACCTGTCAGTTCTAAATATACCTGTCTGGTCCACTTCTACTTGTCTTTCTTCCCTTTACCAAGGTTCCTTTTCTCTCCTTATAACATATTTGGTACTATAATACCAGACATGTTGGCTCTGCTGATGCTTACTACTAGTTGGTTGTTGAATCTTAATAGTTATTTTCCATTTCTCTTCCTCTTTTTTGTTTTTCCATTGTTAAATATTCTTGGGATAATGGTCTAGCTTAAATGGGACTCACTCCAAGCTTTGTATAAATCCATCTGGCTTTCCATTGCTTCTCTCTATTATATAGGGTACTGTAGGTCACAATCCTCTACTGTTGTTTCCTTTAAGGCTTTGCAAATGAGTTTATATGTTAAGCCAATATCACCCTTGACTCTTAAATTCCCCTTTTTGGCAGAGAGATCAAGAGTTTCTGGATCACTCAATTTTACAGACTCTTTTTGCCTCATTTTGGTGTTTCTATGGTTGTTCCCACTCACCCACCCAATTGCATCCTCCCATGAGGATGAGCCCTTAGCTGTCAGTTATTTTCCTGGCGGTTATGTGTAGCAGATGTTTAATTCCTGAATAACCCTTCTCACCCCTAGAATATTTCTGAACTACCTCTTTCACCATCAATTGGTGTCTCTCTGGGAATTGCAATCACTTTAATTTTAGCTTCATCAAAATAATTCAGAAGTCCATTTGATGAGTGGGTGGTAGCAATGGACTTTGGATATATTCTAAATCCAAATAGAAAATATTTTTAAATTACCTGCTGCTTTGAATGATAGTAAATTAGAAACCATCTAGTCCAATCCCTTCATTTTACATAAGCAGAAACTGAAATCCAGAGAAGGTAATGAGTCATCCAGAATCACACAAGTAATAAGCTAAACTTATAACTGAACTCTTTTGGTTTCCAAGGCCAGTTTTATTTTCACTACACCAAGTTATCTCCATAGTAGGGGGATGCGGGCCTGGATCAGTCTGAAGTATCTAAATGTTTGTTTATTAATCATTGTATTTTTGACAGCAAAGGCTGGCTGGTTCTTCCATTTCATTTAGAGTTGAAGGTTTTAGTGATAATATTAAATACATCAAAAACCACACTTCTTGATTTGTTCATCCAAATATAGCCAATAGACATAGATGGTGGGAGTAGGTAAGATGTAACATATAACTAAAGATGAATGGAGTGGGTATAATTAGTATAAGTAGCAAATGGAGTCATGTAGAGAGAATTAGGGATAACTGATGGATAACCATGGGCTTCACTGGTATCCATATAATGTTGAGAGATTTAGAAGATGGCCCACAACCTGATGGGTAGTCTTACTCTCAAGGACTTAAAGGATGATGTGAATAAGGGCTGCATAGAGTGTGAAAGTGTGAAAAGGTTTGATCTGTACCATAAGAGGAAGTACTTAGGTCAGTGAGATTCATAGAAATATTAATGTATAGCTTCATAAATTAGCATGTGCTTAGAGCCTTGAAGAAATCAAGCTGGGTTTGAGGGAGATTAAGAAAAAAAAGCTTGGTTTCAGCTCCTAACCTCTAGTAATCCATTCAATGATCTTTAAATCTGATTTCCTCAATGTATCAAATGTAGATTGATTGATCTGACCAAGACTTAGGTGGAGCCATAACCCTTGGTTTGAGTAACCATTCTATAATGTAGTGTAAGCAACAAAGGAAAAATTAAAAGAAAAATATGGACATGCTAGGGTATGGACTTAAACATTCTCCCATAATTTATCCTTCCTCAAATCTGGAGAAGCAAAGAGTCTGATAAAATCATTCTTTACCATAAAAGTTGCTATTATGATGATAGAGTAGACATAATTGAAGATCCTTTGACCCTTTGCAGAGAGATTCAAGGTAGAAGCATGAAGGAGATGAATGTGAGGGAGAGATATAGTTCCATACAGTTGCTTAAAATGTTCTATCACCTGATAAAATCATTCCCTCCCCTACTTCACATAGTAATGTTTTATTTGTTCTCCTTTTTAGCATTTTCCTCAGTCTACACAATGCCCTTATATGATCTCTTTTCTGCTCAAAGATTGCCCCGAATGCTTACTTTAACCTTATTCCATCACTATTGTAACTGGATTTGGGAAATGGGTTGGATGATGTTAACAAATGATAGAGAAAGTAAGAGCCATGAGTCTTCAGTGCTTTTCTGCCAAGTAGAATATTTTAGTTAGAAAAGACAAAACATATGAATATAGATTTTAAATCCTAAAGATTTTGTCCTTGATGAGTTCATGACACCAGGGCTAAATTCTAGATCTGCCCCTTAATCTTTTCCAGGCATCCCCTAAGTGTCTTCCTCCATTAGTTAACTTTGCAAGCTCAAAGAAGGCAGTCTTGACAGATTTGTTTTAGGATTATCCTGAGCTAATCAAACTAGCAGATAAAAATCTGTGACTGTCCCCTGATTACCATGTACTGGGCATTGTGCTAAGTGTTATATAAAAAGAATTCTCATATAATAATAGTAATAATAATGAGAGCTAGCATTTATAAAGCACCTATTATAAGCTAGGTACTATGCCAAGTGCTTTACAAATATCTCATTTGATCATCACAACCACCTTGGGAGATAGGTGCTATTATTACCTCCATTTTATAGGTGAGGAAACTGAGGCAATCAGTGTTAAGTGATTTGCCCAGGGTCACCCAGAAGTGCTTGATGCCAGATTTGAAAACAGGTCCTCCTGGATCCACAGCTGGCATACTATCCACTGTGCTTCTATCCATGTATTCTATAATCTAGTGACAATGACTTCTTTGCTATTCCTGCCATAGGACATTTCATCTCCTAAATGTAAACATTTTCCTTGGCTATCCTCCTTGCTTGGAATTCTTTCCCTATTCATCTCCACCTCCTGCCTTCCCTCGTTTTCTTGAAGTCTCATCTTAAGTCCTACCTTCAGCAAGAAAACTTTCACAGTCCTCCCTTTGAGATAAGATTATCCTGATTTTACTTGTATAAATCTCTTTGTACATGGTTGTTTGCATGTTATCTCCCATATTAGACGAAATTCCTTGAGACTAAGAGCTGTCCTTTGTCTTCCTTTATATCCACAGAGATTAGTCTAGTGTCCAGCACATAGTAGGTGCTAAATAAATAACTGCTGACTGATATTTTAATGGAGACAACATGAAAGTCATCTAAGCCCTGTTTTTTATAGATCATGAAACTGAGCCATCACAAAGAAGGGGTGATTTGTTGAAAGACTTACTCAACTCTCAGAGATTAAAATGAAACCCAAACAATATATACACAGATGCTAGAAAAAAAGAGCAGGAATAGTATGCTTTTGCCTTGCCCTCTTTGTTTTATGTTAGCCTTTCTCACTTGATTGTGTAGTGGATTATTGGTAGGGAAATTTAGTAAAAGCTTTTCTTTGAGTGGGTCTATAGTAAAGCCCTTCTTCCAAACTTTGTTAGATCTGGATTGAATTTTGCATCATTCTCCAAACTAACAGTTCAGGATTAGGCTTGGGCTATGATATAAAACCAGACATGTGGCCCAGTTAAACATTTGGCAAGCTTCAGACCAGGTTAACTTTGTGTGTGTGTGTGTTTCTTTTTTTAATATTTCTGTGATTACAAAATAATCATTCTAAAGTGACAGCATTTTAGAAACCATGACACTCATAGGTAGCAAGCAGTATTGGTTAGATTGCAAGGGGAAAAAAGTTATTTCCTTAGTACTCAGAATTAGGTGAATTTCAAAGAAAATTACATATCTCCAAGTGGAAAAAAGTACATATTGTATTTTTGAGAAACCTTGGAATCTAACTAATGGTCCTAGCACATGAATAATGTGTTTGACACATAGAGAATAAAAAGTTCACATTTACAAGAACAATTGGAAAGAAATATTTATTTTTTTAATCCCACAGAAATAGCATGTTTATCTATTGAACTTTAATTTTAGTACCAAGAATAAATTTCAATCTTGTCAGAAGAAAGTTCCCTGGAACCAAGGCATGGAACCCTAATGACCAAAGAAGAAAAAAAAAAGATTAGCTTAAATTAGGCACTCACTTTATTTAACGCATGATTTTTAACCTTATGGTAAAAAATTCTTGTTAAGAGGTTGCAGAGGGCCAACAAGGTAGAGTAGAAGCATGGAAAGCCCAAACATCTCTGTGAACTCTCTCCAACTAAACTTCAAATGCTTCAAAACAAACATTGGAGTGAAAGAACCAACAAAGGGACAGAGTGAAGCAACTTCCCCTGCAGGAAACAACTTGAAAGACAAGTAGAGAGGGCCCACACCAAGATGCACCAACAAAGAGTACTGACATAAACCAAAAGTAAGCACTCCCACCCAAATCTACTGTTGCAGGTTCTGAACCTGTACCCAAGCCAATGTGAGACATGGAGACCCTGCCTAAACCAACAATAATGCAACCCCACTATACCCTTTGAAGTTCCAAGCTCTAGGACAAGACTATAGGAAGGCCCTAAGCACTGGCAGAGGACAATTTGTGATGTGCCTGGTGGGTGAAGGCCCAGAATGAGGCTCGGAGCCCCAGCCCAAGCCAAAACAAAGCCTAAAGTCTCAGTGCAAGAGTGTGAGTAGGGCACCTAGTTGGTGTAAGTCAAAGGGGAGGCCCAGAACCTGTACTTAAAACTTTAGTGAGGACCTAATCCACAGCACAAAGCAGTTCTGAAGAGTGAGGCTCAAAGCTTCTGCCCAAGACTGAGGTTGGCCCTGAGCCCCAGCACAAAGTAGCTAACAATGCTTTGAGCTCTGAAAAACATTATCAGTTCCTAGGAGAGACTGAGTCAGCAATGGAAGGTGACTTTCAGAGTTCCCAGTTCATGTGCCATTATACCACATTGGAAGAACTGAAACTTGCAGAAACCCAGAACTAGACCTAATGGCAGCAGCAAAGAAAAACTAAAGTCTAAGAAAGTGCCCTCTCTTCCCTGAGACAGAGTTCACCTTTAAGATGAAAGTAAATGTCAAGAAAACGCCTAGAAAAATGTGCAAACATAAAAATAAAACACCTAACTATAGAATAATTTTATGGGGATAAAGAAGAGCAAGGCTCATATTCAGAAGGGGACATTGAGAGCAAAAGAGATATACACAAAACTTAAAAGAAAAATGTGAATTGGTCTTAAGCTCTGAAAAAGCATTTCAAAAATCAGTTAAGAGAGTCAGAAGAAAAATGGGGAAGACAAATGAAAGCAATGCAAAGCAGAATTTACTAAAAGAAAAAGAAGATACAAAAATCTAATGAAGAAAATTGATTACTAAAAAGTAGAATTGACCAAATGGAAAAGGAGGCTCAAAACCTCATGGAAGAAAATAATTTCCTAAAAGTTAGAATTGAGAAAGTAGAAACTATGATTTCATGAGACATTAAGAAACAAGAGAACAAAATTAACAGAATGAAAAAAATAGAAGAAAACATGAAATGTCTCACCAAAAAAAAATCTGACCTGAAAAATGGATCCAGGAATGATAATTTAAGACTTATCAAAGTACCTGAGAACCATGAAAACAAAAAAGAATACATATCGTAACACAAGAAGTTATCAAAGAAAACTGTCCTGATATTCTTTAATAAGAGGTTAAAATTGAAATTAAAAGAATCCACAGATAACCTCCTAAAATAAATACTTAAATGACAACTCCCAGGAATATTTTACCTAAATTTAAGCACTCTCAGACTAAGGAAGAAACATTGTAAGCAACCAGAAAGAAACAATTCAAATACCATAGAATTATAGTCAGGATTACCTAGGACTTAGCAGCTTCCACATTAAAGGATCAAAAAAATCTAAAAATATGATATTTTGGAAGGCAAAAAATCTAGTTTTACAACCCAGAATTGGCCTACCTAACAAGACTGAGCATATTTCTTCAGGGGAAAAATAATAATTTGATAAAATAGAAGATTTCCAAGCATTCCTAATGAAAAGACCAGACCTAAACATAAAATCTGTTGTTAAAATACAAGACTCAAGAGAAGCATAAAAAGGTAAATATGTAAAAAATGTAAGGGATTCCATAAGATCAAATTGTTTATATTCCTACAGGAAAAGATAGTATTTTTAATTCTTAAATTTTTTTTTCAGTATTAGAACAGTTAGTAGTATACATAGACAGAGAGTGTGGGAGTAAGCTGAGTAGGATGACATGATATACAAAAAAAATATATTAAGGAGTAAAAAAGAGGACTGCACTGAGGAAAAAGGGAAGGGCAAGGTAGAATGGGGTAAATTATATCACCCAAAGAGGTACAATAAACTACTACAGTGGAGGTAAGGATGAAGGTGGTGACAGGCTATGCTTAAACTTTATTCTCATTGTAATTGGTTCAGAAAGGGAATAACCACCATACTCACTGGGGTATATAATCCTATCTTACCCTATAGAGAAGGAGGAATGGAAGAAGACAAGGTGGGGGTAATAGAAGGGATGGAGAAGAAAGGGGCAGACATTAAAAAGTAAAACAGATGTGAGGATGGACTGAGTGAAAGGAGAAAGACCAGGAACAAAAGGGGAAAATAAGATGGAGGGGAATACTCAGTTAGTAATCATAACTATGAATGTGAATGGGATGAACTCACCCCCAAAATGGGAAGCAGATAGTAGAGTGGTTCAAAAATCAGAATCCTATGATATGTTGTTTACAAGAAACACATTTGAGGCAGAGAGATGCATATACAGTAAAAGTAAGGGGCTAAATCAGAATCTATTGTGCTTCAGCTGAATTTTAAAAAAAGCCAGAGTAGCAATCATCTCAGACAAAGCTAACACAAAAATAGATCTAATTGAAAGAAATAAGGAAATTACCCCTTAATAAAAAGTATCATAGACAACGAAGCAATATTAATACTAAATACATATGTACCAAATGATATAGCCTCTATATTCTTAAAAAAATTAAGTGAGCTTCAGGAGAAAATAAACAACAACAAAAAAGAAAGAAGTGAAGAAAGTGAATGAAATTTTAGAAAAGTTAAAACTAATAGATCTTTGGAGTAACTTAAATGAAAATAGAAAGGAATATGCTGTCTTTTCAGCAGCATAAGGCACCTACACAAAATTACCATAGATCCTCAGAGATATTAAAATCTCAGAAAATGAAATTGAATAAGGCACCAATGAATTCCTTAAGAAAAAATCCCCATGGCCAAATGGACTCACAAGTGAAATCTATCAAATGTTTAAAGAACAATCAATTCCAATACTATTTAAACGTTTGAGGAATCTTACCAAATTCTTTTTATGACAAATAACATGCTGCTATATGAGCTAGGAAGACTAAAAACAGAGAAGGAAAATTATAGGCCAATTTCATTAATGAATATAGATTTAAATTTTTTAAATTAAATACTAGGAGTAGATTATAGCAATATATCACAAAGATTAGTCACTATGACCATCTGTAGTTTATACCTGGGATTCAGGACTAGTTTAATATTACAAAAACTATCAGCATTATTAAATATATTAATAACAAAACTAAGAAATTATATGTTTATGTCAATAGATTCAGAAAAATCCTTTGACAAAATACAACGCTCATTTTTAAAATTTTAAAAACACTATCTCAATAGATTCAGAAAAATCCTTTGACAAAATACAACGCTCATTTTTAAAATTTTAAAAACACTAGGAAGCATTAGAATAAATGGGCCATTCCTTAAAAGGATAAATAGTATCTACCTAATACCATCAGCAAGCATCATCTGCAAAAGAAACTTCTCAATAAGATCAGGGGTAAAGCAAGGATTTCCATTATCACCACCAATATTAATTAATGTAATATTATAAATGGTAGCTTTAGCAATAAGAGATGAAAAAGAAAATGAATCATTGAGATAATATATAATTTTAGAAAAGATATAAATACAAATCATCAGCATCTCTATATAGTACTAACAAAGTCCAGCAGCAAGAGATAGAGAAATTCCATTTAAAATATCTCTAGACAGTACAAGGTACCTGGGAATATACTTGCCACGGCAAGCACAGGAATTATATGAACACAATTTTTAACACAGATGAAGTCAGATCTAAACAATTGGAAAAATATTCATTGCTTATGGGTAGGCCAGATTAATATAATAAAAATTGCCATTCTACCTAAATTGATTTACTTATTCAGTGCCATACCAAACTACCAAAAATTTTTTTATTGAACTTGAAAAAATAATAGCAAAATTAATCTAGAACATAAAAGGTCAGTATTAATATCAACAGAATAAATTTTAAAAAATGTGAAGGAAAGTAGCCTAGCAGTACCAGATCTCAAACTATACTATAAAGCAAAAATCATTAAAACAGTCTAGTACTGGTGAAGAAATAGAATGGTAGATCAGTGTAATAGATTAGCTACACTGCCTAGTGTTTGATAAACCTGAAGACCCCAGCTTCTATAAGTGCTTACTATTTCTCAAAAACTTCTGGGAAAACTGGAAAATGGTGTGGCAGAAACTAGGTAAAGACCAATGTCTTATACCCTATACCAAGATAAGGCCAAAATGATTATATGATTTAGATATAAAGGGTGATACCACAAGTAAATTAGGGGAACATAGTTTATCTGGCAGATCTATGAAGAAGGGGTGAATTTATGACCAGGCAAGAGATAGAGAGCCTTATAAAAATGTGAAGTGAATAATATTGATTATATTAAAAAAAAACTTTTGTACAAACAAAACCAATGTAACCAAAAGTAAAAGGGAAACTGACAAACAAGGAAAAAATTTATAGCAATTTTCTCTGATAAAGGTCTCATTTCTCAGACTTAAAGAGAACTAAGTCAAATATATATATATATATATATATATATATATATATATATATATATATATATATATATATGCATATATATATATTACCTGTAATTGGGAAAATATTTGAATTAAAAATTAAATTAAATTAAATTTTTAAAAAGATGTTGCAGCACAATGTAATGAGAACAGTATTGGGTTTAGAGCCAGAATTTCTGATATCAGTTCCCAGTTCTGCTACTTACATCTTGTGTAAAACATCTGGACTTCAGTTTATTGTTTAGGAAGTGAGGATTCAGGATTGATGCCATCTAGCTCCCAATGTGTGAGCTCATAAGTATTTCCTAACTAGAAAAGGAGGAATTTTCTAAAAGGCTTGCTGTAAAGATATGGCCCCTGACAGAGGGAGTATATGGATGTTCATCTATGTGATTAAGGGGGCAAGGGTGCCTTAATTCTGATGATTACTTGCTTTCCAATTTAAACTTCTGCTGGAAGTCATTGTGTGCTACCAGCTCTCCTACTAATCTGAGACAAACTCCTTTGAGTGAGTCTTAAAGGACCCAACTCTTTCCAACCCAGCCATTCCCCAGTCTCCAATTGATTATTACATGTGACCTGGTCAATTTTTGAAAAACGTTGGCCCTTTTTTTATAGTCAATCGATAGAGCCGGATGCCTGCAAATTGCAGAGTTATATGAGGACCATGAGATGCGAGAGACATAATATGTTTTAATAGGGGGATTATGTTGTAGTTGTAGGGAGAGAAAGCCTGCCTACACACATTCATAGAACTACCTTGCAGCACATGAAAAAACTCTTAGCCTATTGCACTTTTTCATTTTCATGAAAATAAAGGAGCACTGAGGAGTAGAAATGCTAAATGAGTCTGCATGGAGACAAAGGAAAGACTGACAGATTTCCCTAGGTTGCACTATTTCCTGGAAAAATGCCTGAGCCCATTTTGAAAATATCCAGTTTCCCCTGTAATTTCATAAAGCATATTCTCATTTTCTCTTTGTCCTTGGAAGAGTAGCAGGAAGGATGGCAATTAGAGGTCATCAACATTAGTTTTATGACAAAATCTTGGTGTTCCCCTATCTCAAAAATGTGATTTTAGTTCTGAACATAGTGTATAGTGGACAAATTATTGGCTTGGGAAACATTATTTTTCAAGAAATGCCTGCCTTCCTTTCCTTAAGTTAAGGAATATTTGAGAGATGAAGTTGAATCACGGAGCTGGCTTTTTCTTTCCTTCCTTTATGTTAACATGGACTGCACTGATTTTCCAGTGACAGAGTATGGAGAACCCTGATGCAGCACAAATATTTGCTGCATAATTAAACCCAGCTTTTGTAAGCAGAGGGGAGTGATGTGGGGTGATTGGGTGAGTTTGGGTTGCTATTAAATTGTTTTCATACCTGCAGATAGGAAGCAATTGAAAGAGCTGTTTAATTTTTAAACTGACCCCTTTCTTTCAAATGATGGAATCCAACCAATAGCACTGTGGAGCAAGCAGATGGTCAGAGATTTTGTTTACCCCTTCCTCCATCCCTCCCCACTTCCCATTTAGAGATATTGGGGAGCCTTGGATGCCACCAGATCAGTGCTTATCTCCCAGGTGTTTGGAGGTGGTCTTTTCTCCTCTGAGCTGCTGTTTTCATGTCAGAGAAAACAGCAATTTCCCATTTCACACTGATAGCTGCACTTGTGGGTAATATCATTAAAGGAAATTACAGTATTTAGCAGTGTCAGCACTATGAGAAACTGCTCCATTGTCAGTGTCAGGCTGACTTGGTTCCTCTTCCTGCAGGAGGGAAGCCAGAGAACTCCAGTCATCTAACCATCCCTATGCTGTTAAAACATCTAGGAAAAAAATTAAAAAAAAAAACTCTAGATGACTGTTTGTAGAGATTGACTCTGTTCTCTCCAGTAATCCTCATTCAACAAGCATTTTCTAAGAACTTACTGTGTGCCAGCCATAGAGCTGGGTAATAGAAATACAAAGGAAAAAAGAAACCAGTTCCTGCCCTCAAGGAACTTACAGTCTAGTGGGGAGAAACAACATGTGCATACATAAACACCTACAGTACAAAATAATTTGGGGAAGGAGGAGAAGATTAGCAACCAGGGGATCAAGATGGGCAGCCTTATGTAGGAGGTGCCGTTTGAAGTGATGCTTGAAGGAAGCTAAGAAAAAGAGGTAAAGGACTGGATTTCAGGTGGAGGAATTGACCATGCAGATACATGGAGATGGGAGATAGAATGCTCTGTAGAGGAGTCTAATCAGAACTCAGAAAGTGTTAGGGGGAATAGAGTACCATAAATCCAGAGAGGTAGGCTAAAGTCTCACTGTGAAGGGCTTTAAAACCAAACAGTGATTCTATTTTATTCTAGAGGCAGTGAAGAACCACTACAACTTCTTGAACAAGGGGGGTATATAGTCAGAAGTGTACTTTAGAAATATCAATGCGACCAACCCAAATTAGTAGGTTGTGAAGTGTGGATTCCAACCATTTTTCTGATTTAAAATGACAGAGGAAAAATCTTTGGATACATTTGAGATGCTTAGGCTATTTTGGTTTGTTTGTTCTTGGGGAACAAATATGACTGTCCTTATTTGGCTCTCATTCATCCCTCAATATCCACATCCATATTAATACTTTATTAAGGTTTCTTTTAGTCACTTTCCCAAACAACCAGATGAGGTCTCAAGGTTATGTAGAAAGTGAGGAATGGAGAGGTTAAGCAATTTAACCTAGGGTAAATTGAGTTACCTCTGTACTCAGCCTACTTATATGGGGGAAGTGAGAAAGACATTTCTTTGTTTACTTTTGTTTAGCCTGGTGGACCTAAAGTTTTTATTAGTGTTTACATTTGATGGACACTTTCAATTAGTCTTACCAATTATTTGATTAGAAGAAAGAGACATTAATCAACTTAATTACCATGGCCTGCCTTTGAATTTACTTTTACATCAGTCAACCCCAACTATTTATTGAGCTCCTGTGTGTAAGGCTGTATGCTGGGACTGCAAGGAATGCAAAAATATGCTATATATGATGTATCTTTTGCTACTTTCATATCTTCAGTGCTTTGCATGGTGTTTGACACATAGTAGGGGCTTAATAAATGTTTACTGATTGATTGGTTCATGCTTTCAGTACCACTGGGAAATCATAAACAAATGAAAAAACAAATATTAGATCATGTAAATGAATGATATGTGTCAGGTGAATGAGATAGCCAAAAAATTCTAGAGGAGACAAGATGAGGGAGGAAAGGCTTCATGGAGTCAATAGTATTTGCACCAATGCTTGAGAGACTCCTACTATTGCAGTTTCTGAGTTATAAGAATAACTCCTTCCTACTCCGGAGAATTTCCCAGCATTCTCTCTGGTCTCAACTATCACCAACTGTCAGCAACTCCTTCTCTGACTCCTTTTGTCCCATCCCCCTTGTACAAATTCCATCCTTACAGAGTGTAAGAAGAGAAGCAACTTGGATGTAACTGGAGGAATGTGGAACAAGGGTTCTTTCCATGATCCTTGTGCTGCTAGGTGAAACTCAAGAGTAATTTTTATGATTTTAGTGCTACCTGCTATGGGAATGATGGGAGTTAAAAAGGAATTTGCTTATCTTAAAGGCAAAGTCAAGAGGGTTTGAGTTATTCTTAGTTGAGGATGGATGAGGCTTTCAAAAATACATTCTTGACCCACATTATGCTTTGCCTTTATGGGTGGGTGTGGATAAGACTGACTGATAAAAGAGCAAACATAATGTATTTCATGGGCTGTGTAATGAAGTACTATAAATATTCCATTCATGGAAGAATCAACCAAACAACAGGTTAACTAGAGAAACAACAGATATCAGCAGTTCAGCAAAGAGAATAAATGATGTCAGCTAAGAGAATCAGCATTAAATGACAGCACCTCTGCAGGAAAATAGCAAATGGTAGTTGCAGAGGCAGAGATTTCATCTGGGATGCAACTGTAGGAATGTTTGTTATTCAGAGATAAATATTCCCTCTCCTAGGAACGGTTTGGGAATCTGTGGGATAGGATGTCTGTATGGAGGGAGGAGGAATTGATGAATTTCTTATTATTTACCTTTTTGTTCTGCTTGCTTAAATGTCTTTTTCTTTGAATTATTGGGTATTTTGGTTCAATTTAATAAGTAGGAACACCAGAAAGTTCTTATGAATTATGGGTTTGAATAAATGATGACTCATTGAATACCTCTAACCTGTGTGTAGCTTTCATGGTCATGTTGAGGCGGCAGTTATATGTAAAAATAAGATTGCACCTCAAAGGTATCTAAGGTCCCTCAAAACTTTTAATAATCTACGATTCTACAACAAATAGAGATGATGTGGCAGAGTATTAGGAATGGAAATGGAAAAACCTCTAGTGAAGTAGGAAGATAGTTTCATCTATATATTATTTGGGGAAATGTGAATTGATCCCACAATTCCAAAAGAAGTATTGAATCATAGAATTTGAGATACCTAAAGGACCACAGTATGCATTAACTCCAGTATATGCCTGAAAGGACTTGACATTTTTGTATACTCTAAAAGGATTAGTCAAGCCTCTATTGGAAGATCTCCAAGGAAATGGGAGGCCACAACTTCTTTAAGTAGTTCATTCCACTTTTGATCAGCCCTATTTTTTAGGAAAACTTTCCTGACAGTGACACTAAATTCATCTCTTTGTAGCCTTCACTCTTTGCTTCTGGTTCTGCCCTCTGGGCTCAAACAGGGAAAAAAAAGGCACTAACAGCTGGTATCCTTTGATCCAGTGAAATCATTCCCAGTTATATACAATAAATAGGTAAAAAACAGAAAAGATGGCATGTTATATATTTATACATAAATATATGTTTACTATGTGTGTATAAATCTCCAATAGAAAAACCATTTATGGTGGCAAAAACTTAGAAACAAAGTGTTTATTCAATATTTTGTCACAGCACAATTAGAAAAAAAAAGAAACGAGAAATTCTGAGAACTATGGACCAGGTTTCATGAATTGATGTAGAATGAAGAAAGTAGAACCAGGAAAAATATGCTCATGGAATGTAGTAATAAAATGAAAATGATACAAAAAATAGCTAAATACAGATTCAGAGCAATAACCAATCTTATTTCCATAGAACAGGTAATGAGTTCTGTTTCCCTCTTTTCAGTAGAAAGCTGTGAAACCTTGTGTGCAGAACGTTGAATTCACTTTCACATGAAGTTGTTTTTCTAGTCATTTCTGATTGAAAAAAAAATTTTTTTTTTAGTGAAAAGAAGGTTCAATGTGGGGAAGATATAGTGGGAAATGATTATGATGTGAAAAAAGTGAGAAGGATTAATAAAAATGTCAAAACTAGATGAGACTAGATATATTTGGAGAAAGTCAAGCACTCTGATTTGTCTGGTTTATTGTATACTTATGAGAGTTATAGGATATAAGGCTAGAAGGATAGTTTGTTGTTAGCATGTGGAGGCCTTGGTTACCCAGATGAACCTGGACCTTAGTCAGCTGGCTATGGGGAACCAAAGATGGTTTCTGAGTAAGACTAGAGCTTTGCTTCAGGAAGATTAATCTGCATTTTTAGATAGTTGGGATTTTAAGGAAGGTAGAGATTGCAGGCGGATAGATCCTCTAGTTAGGAAACTAGTGTGATAGTTGAGGTGAGAAATAATGGAGGACTAAATTGGGGTCTTGGTAGTGGAAAGAGAAAAGAAGTGGATACTAGAGGCATAGGAAAGAAGTAATTATCAGGACGGATTGAATGACTTGAATGCTGAAGGTAGAGGGTAGAAGTCAAAGATGACTCTGATCTTTCAGATCTGGATTATGGTGGCAAAAACAGAAATTAGGAAGTAAGGGGAAATAATATATATGTTTGCATGGGGTGGAGGGAAGATGATGAATTTCATTCTGGATGTGTTGTATTTGTGGAGCTAAAAGGACATCCATGTGGAGATGCTGAAAGAGTAGTTGGAAATGCAGGATTGGAGCTCAGGGATAAAACCAAGAGAGCTAGATGTTATTAAAGATTTGAGAGTCATTGGTATGAAGGCAATAGAAAAAAACAAACAACATCAGGAATGGAAGATATTGTTAAGGGAAGACATGGAAAATAATAATAACTAGCATTTATATAGCACTTTTTGGTTTGCAAAGTATTTTAGAAATGTCATCTCATTTTATACTTATAATATCTCTCAGTGGTAGATGTTATTCTAAATCCTTTTTTATACCTAAGAAAAGATAGAGGTTGAGTGACTTACTCAGGGTCACCTAGCTAGTAAGTATCAAAGTCTGTATTTCAACGCATATCTACAAAATGTAATGCACTGTACAAATGCCAGTTTTATCATCATTCTTGCCTCCAGGGCTAGTCTCTATCCATTGCCCCACCTAGTTGCTTTACAACAGTGATAAGATCATTGAATGTTAGAACAACACTGGAAGTTATGTGTTGTAAAACATTGATTCAAATATACCTTTCTACAATTGGTCCAATTTAGAAATCTTTTATATATACATTTAAATTGATGACTGTGTTTACATATACAGTTAGTTAATTGTTTGTTGTTTTGTAAGTAATTTCAAAGGGATTTATCTCACTTCTTTGATGTTGAATGTTGGGAGGTTTTGAAGAAAGCAATCAACACCTTGCTAAGACTGAAGAAGGGAGCTGACAATTTGAGGCAATATAAGCCTTACTCAGTGCTGTTTTATACAATTCGATGATAATTTAATTTTTCGCCCTTGAGAGAAAGATCAACTGGTTAATAAATAACAAAAGATATGTGGAAGAAACCTCAGTGGTCACAACATTCAACAACTACTCAAAGCACGAGTCCCCTCTAGAACACTCCTAGTGGGGCATCGTTCAGCATCTACTTAAGTGTTTCTTTTGGGGTCAAGCTTCATAATTAACCAAGACCTTATTTATTTTTAGAAGGCTCTAATCTGTAAAATGGGTGGAACTAGATCATGTCTTAAGTCTAAGCTCTGAATTCTGTCTATGACTGATTATTAGAAGTTTCTTCATTACATAGAAAGGAAAACTACTACCCATTATTCTATGTTTTGTTTTAAGAGGCAGGCAGAATAAATCTTCTCTCTCTTCCAAATGTATCTTATTTGATTTGAAAACTCTGACCACTTACCCATTGTGTTATTTCTTTAACAAGTAATTAAAATTAGTAACATTAATAATTAGTAACATTAACATAGGTAATTTCTTCGAACAATTCTTATTTGCAATGGTTTTTTTTCAAACATTTATTAATATTCATTTTTAACATGGTTACCTGATTCATGCTCCTCCTTTCCCCTTCGCCCCCTGCAATCTCCCCACCCATGGCCGATGCACATTTCCACTAGTTTTGTCATGTGTCCTTGATCAAGACCTATTTCCAAATTGTTGGTAGTTGCACTGGTGTGGTAGTTTCGAGTCCACACACTCAATCATGTCCACCCCAACCCATGCGTTCAAGCAGTTGTTTTTCTTATATGTTTCCTCTCCTGCAGTCCTTCCTCTGAATGTGGGCAGCATTCTTTACCATAAATCCCTCAGAATTGTCCTGGGTCATTGTATTGCTGCTGGTACAGAGGTCCATTACATTCAATTTTACCACAGTATATCAGTCTCTGTGTACAATGTTCTTCTGGCTCTGCTCCTTTCACTCTGCATCTGTTCCCATATCTCCTAAATTGTTATATTTATTGCCATATAATTGGGCAAAATAGTTTTTAATGATTGCCTTAATTTCCTCTTCATTAGAGGTGAGGTTTCACTTTTCATCTTTGATACTGTCAATTTGGTTTTCTTCTTTCCTTTTTTTATTAGATTGACTAGTACTTTGTCTATTTTATCTGTTTTTTCAAAGTACCAGCTTCTAGTCTTATTTATTAATTCAATAGTTCTTTTACTTTTGACTTTATTAATTTCTCCCTTGGTTTTTAGTATTTCTAATTTAGTTTCCATCTGGGGATTTTTAATTTGCTCGCTTTCTAATTTTTTGAGTTGCATGCCCAATTCATTAATCTCTGCTCTCCCTAATTTGTTAATATATGTACTCAAGGATATAAATTTTCCCCTGAGTACTGCCTTGGCCGCATCCCACAGAGTTTGGTAGGATGTCTCATCATTGTCATTTTCTTCAATGAAATTATTGATTGTTTCTATGATTCCTTCTTTGACAAATTGGTTTTGGAGAATCATATTATTTAATTTCCAATTAGTTTTTGATTTTCCTGTCCAGGTGCCCTCACTAATTATTATTTTTATTGCATTATGATCTGAGAAGGTTACATTTATTATTTCTGCTCTTTTGCATTTGTTTGCAATGATTCTATGCCCTATAACATAGTCAATCTTTGTGAATGTGCCATGTGCAGCTGAAAAGAAGGTGTATTCCTTTTTGTCCCTATTTATTTTCGTCCACATATCAATTAGATCTAATTTTTCTAGGACTTCATTCACCTCTCTGACCTCTTTCTTATTTATTTTTCGGTTTGATTTATCTAGATCTGACAGAGGAATATTTAGATCTCCCACTAGTATGGTTTTACTATCTATTTCCTTCTTGAGCTCTGCCAGTTTCTCCTTTATGAATTTGGGTGCTAGGCCACTTGGTGCATACATACTGAGCAGTGTTATTTCCTCATTGTTTATACTGCCTTTAATCAGGATGTAATGACCTTCCCTGTCTTTTTTAATCATATCTATTTTTACTTTGGCTTTGTCAGAAATCAATAGCCACTCCTGCATTCTTTTTCTCATTTGATGCCCAAAAGATTTTGCTCAAACCCTGAACTTTAAACTTGTGTATGTCCACCTGCCTCATATGTGTTTCTTGTAGACAACATATGGTGGGATTTTGTTTTCTAATCCACTCTGCTATTTGCTTCTGTTTGATGAGCAAGTTCATCCCATTCACATTCAGTGTTATAATCATCAGTTGTGCATTTGCTGACATTTTCGAATCCTCCCCTCTTCCTACCCCCTTTTTCCTTATACATTTTCCTTTTAAATCAGTGGTTTGCTATTGAGCCGCTATCCCTTATCCCCTCCCTTGATTAACTTCCCTTTCTACCCCCTCCCTTATTTTTCTCCCCTCTTTTTGTTTTTAAAGGCCTTATGAATTTCCTCCCTCTTCTCCCCTCCCTTTTTTTGACCTCTCCACTCCCCTGCTCCCCTTGGTTTTTCCCTTCTAACTTTCTCAGAAGGGTTAGATAAGAGTTTTATGTCCCAATGGATAGTATAGCTACTCTTCCCTCTCCAGGTTGATTACACTAAGAGTAAGGTTTGATTATTACCTCTTAATGCTCTCTTCCTCTCCTTCTTATAATAGTATTTGTCCCCTCTCCCTCCCATGCCCTCTTTGTGTGTAATAGAATATCCTATTTTCTTATTCACTCAAGTTTCTCTTGGTGTCCCCTGCTATTCACCCCCTCTTTCCCATCCCCCATGTCATCTTAGGTTATTTAGTGTTCCACCCTCACCCTGTGAATTATTCTTCTGATTACTATAATAGTGAATATTATAATAGTGAATAGAGTTCACTACAGAGAAATATACATAATGTTTCTCTACATAGGAATACAGATAATTAGATCTCACTGAGGCCCTTAAAAAGGCAAATTTAAAAATTATAAGTTTTCTTTCTTTCCCCTCTGTATCTTATTTTCCTTTTCATGTTTCTCTTGATTTTTGTGGTTGGATATCAAACTTTCCATTTATCCCTGTCTTTTCTGTGCAAATACCTGGAATTCTTCAATTTTGTAGAATGCTCATACTTTCCCCTGGAAATATATAGTCAATTTTGATGGGTAGTTGATCTGTGGTTGCAGGCCCAGCTCTCTTTCCTTTAAGAATATCGTATTCCAAGCCTTGCGATCTTTTAGAGTGGAGGCTGCCAGATCCTGTGTGATCCTGACTGGTGCTCCTTGATATTTGAATTGTTTATTTCTGGCTTCTTGTCAGATTCTTTCCTTTGCTTGGAAACTCTTGAATTTGGCGATTATATTTCTGGGTGTTTTCTTTTCTTGATCGAATGTCACATGTGTTCTATGGATCCTTTCAATGTCTATATTGCCCTCTTGTTGTAGGACTTCAGGGCAATTTTGCTGAATTATTTCTGTTAGTATGGAGTCCAGGTTTCTATTAATTTCTGGTTTTTCTTGAAGACCAATTATTCTCAAATTGTCTCTTCTAGACCAGTTTTCCTGGTCTGTCACTCTCTCATTGAGATATTTCATGTTTCCTTCTATTTTTTTCAGTCTTTTGACTTTGTTTTATTTGTTCTTGTTGTCTTGAGAGATCATTAGCTGCTAGCTGCTCAATTCTAGCCTTTAGGGACTGATTTTCAGTTATAATCTTTCGGTTTTCGGCCATATTCTTCTGATTTTCGGCTATAAGCTTCTGGTATTCCTTTTCAATCTGGTCATTTCTGGTGTTCAATTTGCTTATCAGTTCATTTGGTTTCTGAGCCTCACTTTGCAGTTGGAAGATTCCACCTTTTAAACTGTTATTTTCTTGCCAGATCTCTTCCATTTTCCTCAAAATCTCAGTTTTGAACTCTTCCACAGCTTGTGAGGAGTTTTCCTTATTTGAGGAGGGTCCAGATGCTTGTTGTTCTCCTCCTCTGTTTGCTCGGTTGTCTGGATTTTCTCTGTGTAAAAGTTGTTGAGTGTTAAAAACTTCTTTTTCTTGTTGTTAATCTTTCTCTTCTGAACTTCCTGAGACTGGGTAGCCATCTTTAGCCCAGCAGCTTCTCAGGTTTATCCTCTCGCTCAGGGTCTGTTCTTGGTCAAGCCCCCTGGTGGCTCCCCTTGCTTGATCGTCTGCTGGAGGTTTTTTTACAAGTCTCAGGGCGCTGCTTCCACAGTCGTACACCCATCCACGCTGGTTCCCCACTCAGGATTTCAGAGCTTTATCTTGTGGCTGTGTCTGCCTCCACCCACGCCTCCTAGGAGCCTGAGCTCTGAGCCCGCCTGAGCTCTGCTCCCTCGCTCTGCGCCCTAAGCACGTGCTCAGATTTCGGGTGCGTTCTTTGGGTTTTTGGGGTCCCAAATCTTGCTGCTCTCAGGAACAGGCCCCGGAGCTGCCAATGACTTGATGGGTGCCCCAAACTTGCTCTATTTCTTTTTAGCTGGGTTCGGTGCTATAGGTGCTGTGTGTGGAGGGGGTGGGGGTGGGGTGGTTGCTCATCCCGCAATTTAGTGAGAGCTGTTTCACCCCTTTATAGCATGGAAATACCTCGATTCCACATACCTTCCAGCCTGTGCCCTGTTGTGGGGTTCCTCCTTTCGTCTGGACTTGTTTTTATGTCCCCTTAAGGAGTTTTGTGTGTTTTGGTCAGGAGAGGTTAAGAGCTGCTTCTTACTCTGCCGCCATCTTAACCCGGAACCCTAATATGTATTTCTTGTAGACAAAATATGGTGGGATTTTGGTTTCTAATCCACTCTGCTATTTGCTTCTGTTTTATGAGCGAGTTCATCCCATTCACATTCAGAGTTATAATCATCAGTTGTGCATTTCCTGACATTTTCGAATCCTCCCCTCTTCCTACCCCCTTTTTCTTTATACTTTTTTCTTTTAAATCAGTGGTTTGCTATTGAACTGATATCCCTTATCCCCTCCCTTGATTAACTTCCCTTTCTACCCCCTACCTTATTTTTCCCCCTCTTTTTGTTTTTAAAGGCATTATGAATTCCCTCCCTCTTCTCCCCTCCCTTTTTTTGACCTCTCCACTCCCCTGCTCCCCTTGGTTTATCCCTTCTGACTTTCTCAGAAGGGTTAGATAAGAGTTTTATGTCCCAATGGATAGTATAGCTACTCTTCCCTCTCCAGGTTGATTACACTAAGAGTAAGGTTTGATTATTACCTCTTAATGCTCTCTTCCTCTCCTTCTTATAATAGTATTTGTCCCCTCTCCCTCCCATGCCCTCTTTGTGTGTAATAGAATATCTTATTTTCTTATTCAATCTAGTTTCTCTTGGTGTCCCCTGCTATTCACCCCCTCTTTCCCATCCCCTATGTCATCTTAGATTATTTAGTGTTCCACCCTCACCCTGTGAATTATTCTTCTGATTACTATAATAGTGAATATTATAATAGTGAATAGAGTTCACTACAGAGAATTATACATAACATTTCTCTACATAGGAATACAGATAATTAGATCTCACTGAGGCCCTTGAAAAGGGCAAATTTAAAAATTATAAGTTTTCTTTCTTTCCCCTCTGTATCTTATTTACCTTTTCATGTTTCTCTTGATTTTTGTGGTTGGATATCAAACTTTCCATTTAGCCCTGGTCTTTTCTGTGCAAATACCTGGAATTCTTCAATTTTGTTGAATGCTCATACTTTCCCCTGGAAATCGTTGATCCGTGGTTGCAGGCCCAGCTCTCTTGCCTTTCTGAATATCGTATTCCAAGCCTTGCAATCTTTTAGAGTGGAGGCTGCCAGATCCTGTGTGATCCTGATTGGTGCTCCTTGATATTTGAATTGTTACTTTCTGGCTTCTTGTAAGATTTTTTCTTTTGCTTGGAAACTCTTGAATTGGGTAATTATATTTCTGGGTATTTTCTTTTCTTGATCGAATGTCACAGGTTTTCTATGGATCCTTTCAATGTCTATATTGCCCTCTTGTTGTAGGACTTCAGGGCAATTTTGCTGAATTATTTCTGTTAGTATGGAGTCCAGGTTTCTATTAATTTCTGGTTTTTCTTGAAGACCAATTATTCTCAAATTGTCTCTTCTAGACCGGTTTTCTTGGTCTGTCACTCTCTCATTGAGATATTTCATGTTTCCTTCTATTTTTTCAGTCTTTTGACTTTGTTTTATTTGTTCTTGTTGTCTTGAGAGATCATTAGCTTCTACTTGCTCAATTCTAGCCTTTAGGGATTGATTTTCGGCTATGATCATTTGATTTTCTGCTATAATCTTCTGGTTTTCATCCATAATCTTCTGGTATTCCTTTCAATCTGGTCATTTCTGGTGTTCAATTTGCTTATCAGTTCATTTGGTTTCTGAGCCTCACTTTCCAATTGCAAGATTCTACCTTTTAAACAGTTATTTTCTTGCCAGATCTCTTCCATTTTCCTCAAAATCTCAGTTTTGAACTCTTCCATACCTTGTGAGGAGTTTTCCTTATTTGAGGAGGGTCCGGATACTTGTTTTTTCTCCTCTTCTGTTTGCTCGGTTGTCTGGATTTTCTCTGTGTAAAAGTTGTTGAGTGTTAAAAACTTCTTTTTCTTGTTGTTAATCTTTCTCTTCTGAACTTCCTGAGACTGGGTAGCCATCTTTAGCCCAGCAGCTTCTCAGGTTTATCCTCTCGCTCAGGGTCTGTTCTTGGTCAAGCCCCCTGGTGGCCCCCCTTGCTTGATCGTCTGCTGGAGGTTTCTTTACAAGTCTCAGGGTGCTGCTTCCACAGTCATACACCTGTCCACGTTGGTTCCCCACTCAGGGTTTCAGAGCTTTAGCTTGTGGCTGTGTCTGCCTCCACCCACGCCTCCGCCCCTGCCTGTGCTCTGAGCCAGCGCTCTGCGCCCTGTGTCCTCTCTCTTCGCCCTGCTCCCGCGCTCAAATTTTGTGTGCATTCGTTAGCTTTTTGGGGTCCTAAATCTTGCTGCTCTCAGGAACAGGCCCCGGAGCTGCCAATGACTCGATGGGTGCCCCAAACTTGCTCTATTTCTTTTTAGCTGGGTTTGGTGCTATAGGTTTTGTGTGTGGAGTGGGTGGGGGTGAGGTGGTTGCTCATCCCGCGATTTAGTGAGAGCTGTTTCACCCCTTTATAGCGTGGAAATGCCTCGATTCCACGTACCTTCCACGCTGTGCCCTGTTGTGGGGTTCCTCCTTTCGTCTGGACTTGTTTTTATGTCCCCTTGAGGAGTTTTGTGTGTTTCGGTCAGGAAAGGTTAAGAGCTGCTTCTTACTCTGCCGCCATCTTAACCCGGAACCTCATTGCAATGGTTTTTGAAATATCTTACCATTATCTTTTGTTAGAGTTGTCCAGAGGAGTTGTCTTTGACCATTTTTGTTTGTCAGTGATCCTCAGATGATAGGGAAGGCTCTGCAAAACACAATCTTCTAGATGTGTTCTGGGCAGATTACAATTAATCATTCTCCTCTCTCTTTCTGGACACATCCTTTCCTTATTATAAACAAATGTAGCATTAGCTCATTCAGATGCCTTCTCACTCGAATGATGCGTACTGAACTTTTGGTTTGTAAAATTCTCTAAAAAGTTAATTAAAATTCTGTCTTCCATATATATGAGGCTGATTCCATTAACTGTACATAATCAAGTTATTTGCCCACTTTGTACAGGCAGACATTATGAGTTACCCCCACTCTCTCGCCTGGTGCCTTGAAATAGTCCTGTTCATTTGTCAGGTGGCTGAATGGAGAAGAGATGAAATTCTTCAGGTCCTCTGGGTATAAAATGGTGTACATGCTATTAAAGTGATTGTCATATCTGCTGCTGTTGTTTCAGTATTTTTCTTTGAGACAAAGGAAGACTCACCGGATGGGTTAGTTGGAAATATCTGGAAATGACTGATAGAAAAACACAAGTCATAATTAAAATTTTATAATCAAAGCATTACAAATATTTTGAAAACAAGACGACTCTCTGGAGATGGAGACACAGTAAGAGACTGAGCTGCAAAATAAAGAGAAATAGATCAAATCTGGATTATTACCAAGTTTATTCCATAAAGTGAAAATGTTCCCCCTTGAAATATTAATTTTAAGGATTAAAGCATAAGCATTTCCATTCCTCCTGATATCTTTTTCTAGCAGAACCTGGGGGAGAACAGGAGTTCGTGTTCAATGTCATTCATTGTTCATTCAATAAGGAAACCTCCCAGTTGTATAACTTGCAAGTATCCATGTTGACAAGCAGATGGGATGAGGACAGGGGAGGAGAACTGGGGTGTCATAACAATGTGCACGGAAATCCTGAAAAGGCCCCCAAATTGGGTTGCTTTGGAAAATTCCAGCTCTGATATTGTCAAAGCAAAGATAAGGCATCCCCAGCCATCCATAAACCTGCTTTTAGAAGGCAGATAAAACCAAGGGTCATATTAGTAGGAAAGCTGAGAGTGGAGCAACATGTCTGTATAAACAAATGGCTTTGCCTTGTTTAGTGTTTGGTAGAGAAGGCTGAATCTCTCTGAAGGGCTGACTTTTCACCTTTCCTGGGAAGACAGAGATCAGTTGGAGAGTGGGAGAGAACACTGGAGTCAGATCACTCTGGTGTGTCTCAGATAAAGAGAGAGTCAGAAGCTTCTTTGAGCTTTAGAGAGCCCTACCCAGTGGAGATCTGGGTTTTCCATACAGTCCAACATTGTGTCTGCTATATGCTGAAAGTGTCCTGAGTACTGAGAATATAAAGATGAAAAATTATTTAGTCCCTCTGCTTAAGGAACTTATATTCTAGTAGAAGACTGAAGGCATGAGTGTATGTATTATTAGCATCCAGTATGCTAATAAAAGGAAAACTATCACCTATTATTCCTAGTTTTGTTCCTTGTAGGTAGGGGGTAAAGTGAACAGAGCAGAGTCAAGGAGACCTAATTTTAATTCCAGTCTCAAGTACTTACTAGCTGTGTGACTCTAGAAAAGTCACTTCAATATGTTAGCCTCAGTTTACTCTTTTGTAAAATGAGGATAATAATAGCACCTACCTCTCAGAGTTGTTGTGAGATTCAAATGAGATAATAATTATAAGACACTTTGCACAATGTCTGGAATATAGTAAATGCTATATAAATGTTAACTATTATTATTATTATTATAACTGAAGAGAGACTGAGGTGAACTGTTCTAGGGGAGAGACCATTTTAGTGGGTGATAGGAGAAAGGGGGATCAGCAAAAGCTTCGTGGAGTTGGGTCTTAAACTAATTCATATTAATCAGATGTCAGGGGAGACTATGGATGACTAAGAATATATTTGCTCTTAGATGCAATCACTATGTTGGTTGATTTTTACTGTATTTGTTGGATGTTCACCAATTCATTTGACTTTTAAAAAATTCTAGGCCCTTCTGGTCTTGGGGGCTACCCTCAGTCCTTCTAAGAGCTCTTTGGTACCCCACTGAAATTTTCTTTCTCATCATTGACTTCAAAAGGCTCTGCTTCCTGCTCTCCCATGTGGGGAAGAATAGTTTTGTCTTTCTTTGTACCTAGACACTCTATATACTTACTCTGCTTCACACTATATACATGGACTATCTCTTATCTTGATCCTATGGACCTACTACTAAAGATCTAAATTGCTAATTTCACAAGCAAACATTCCATTCAACCTTTTGAATAATAACAGTGCACTGAGTTGGGAGGAAGAAGAGTAAAGGAGTAAGTGCTCAAAAGAAACCAACTCCAGGTGTCAGCATGACCAGGTTCAAAGCTTGGCCTGATGCCCATTACCTACAGGACCTTGAATTGGTGATTTATCGTTCCTGGGTCTCTATTTTCTTTAATGTGGAGTGAGGGGATGGGCTAGATGACTTCTGAGAACCCTTCCAGCTCTATCTCTACAATCCTATGGCCACATCACAGGGCAGTATATAATGAATTGTTCAATGGGAGATACAGATAGCAGTAAAATGTTGAAATCACTTTGAGCAAATTTTGTGTGAGAAGATAGACTTTAATTGAATCTTGAAGGATGGGTATAAGACTCTTATTCAAGGCTCTGAATGCAGCTTTTTGCAAGGTAAAGACCATAGGTATTCTCAGAAGAGTCATTAATAGGGATATCTAAATTCCAACTCAACCTCATCTGATATATTTATTAAGCATCTACTATGTGCAAAGTGTCCTAGCTTTGGGAAATACAAAATTATCTCTGAATGAGCTATGTCTTAAAGTTTTTGCAAAATGTGTAACCCCTTTTCCATGATGATAAATCATAATTGTACATATAAATTCCTAAACAAGAAAACCACAGAGTATTTGGAAATGTCCCATGAGGGATTGGTGGGTCCACTTCTTTTTAAGGAAATTTGATTGTCAGTTCTTTCCATAAATTTAGATTAACATGCAACATTTCAAACTGATTATTTCCTTATTTTCCACATTTTATCCCGTCTGTTCTGGCCCTGATGTTCTTTCCCTTGACTCCATTCTTTTATTTTCAATTTTTTAATCTGACCCGAAAAGTTCAAATTACTTAATTCTAAGAAGCAGTATCACTCACCCAGCATCATCAGGAAATGAAGTGTTCCATTTAGGTGAATTTCCCAGATTCCTGATACTTAACCCTTAAAGTACTAGCATATCTCCATTTTAACTATTTTAATGAAAATCTTTCTAAGATGCAGAAATCCTTGCTTTGTTAAAGGACATTGAACATAATTTAGTGTTTTTTGAGGATTCGGGGTTATTTTTGAGAATATCTCTCTTTGTAATAGGTGGCAATAGCATTGTTCACTTGTTAGTTTTTCTTTTTTTTCTCTCTCTCACGTGTTAGATTACCAATTGCCACTTCTGCTATCACTATGCCCACTTCTAAAAGTAGCCTCTTTTTTTCTAGTTTGCTGCTTCCAACATGCAGTAGACAAATCAGTTTTTCTTAACTTGTTTGAACTTTATGTTAAAAACAGATTATAAGGGGGCAGCTGGGTAGCTCAGTGGATTGAGAGCCAGGCCTAGAGACAGGAGGTCCTAGGTTCAAATCCAGCCTCAGACACTTCCCAGCTGTGTGACCCTGGGCAAGTCACTTGACCCCCATTGCCTACACTTACCACTCTTCCACCTAGGAGCCAATACACAGAAGTTAAGGGTTTAAAAGTAAAAACAAACAAAACAAACAAAAAACAGATTATAAGATCCTGAATGAGAGTTTAGGATAATGGGCATAACTTGCATGTTAAGGATTTGTGATTAGTAATGTAAACCCTTGGAGGTAGGCATACTGATAACAGAAATGACAACTTACAAGTCAAAATAGGAGACAGAAAACAAACAAAAAACCACTAGTCATCAAAATGTATTATTGCATAGTACAAAACAAATGTCCATAATGATTACTCAAGTTAAGAAAAAGATGCACAAAACCATTTTTCCCCTGCTGATGTCAGGACTATATTTCATATGGTTGAAGTAGCCAAAGATCTGACTGTCGGAGAAATAAAGTACTACTATTCTTCTTCGCTTTGTATTGACATTTTCAAAAAGTCTTATTCAGTACGCACTTCTATATATATGATGTTTTCCAAAGGACTGTAGACATCTATTAAATGGATATGGGCAAAAGAGTGATTATGTTGGTACTCTTAGGCTATAAGTTAATGAATGACATATCTGTGTGTAAAAAAAAAAAAGATATGGGAGGGGGGAACAGGGGGAGAAAGAAAGAGAGAGAGAGAGAGAGAGAGAGAGAGAGAGAGAGAGAGAGAGAGAGAGCAAGCACAAGTTCTCATTTGTCCATTTACCAGTAGGGAGCATATCTAGCCTTTCTTAGGTGGTTTGGGCAAGTTTTCTGGAAAGATATAAAACTTGGGAAACTGAAAATGAAGGATTATCTCAAAAGGTAGTTAGAATAATATGCCTGCGGGACTATAGAAAAACTCATGTTTTGACTTTTAGAGGGAAAAGAAGGCAGAAAAACATGTAATATGCTTGCTTCTGGAGATTTGCCTTAATCATTCGGAATCATGGCAATTTACCCAGTGTGCTGCTCTGTGAAGGTGATCTAAATCAGAGCAGAATGAGTTGTTGCCTAGGGCCCATTAATGTGTATGTATGTTTGATGGGGTTTAGGAGGTGGCTCATTCAGGGCTCTCAAATACGGTACTTGAGTTCCAACTTTTCTCTGGGCTCATTAGGACATTATTGCTGTTTAGGGCCCAACTTATTTAATAGGTACTAAGTAAATGATCTGCTTTTTAGAAAGAATAGAACTTTAAAACTTTAAGTGATATCCTACTCTTCTGCCAACTGGCTCTCATGTCATTCCTTACCAATGAGTCCCTCTCAGGGCTTAGGATCTTAGATTCTATGGTCAGTTTGTTCATTTCCCTTCCTCCAAATTCCCAGATTATCAAGTGCATTGGGAAACAATATTCAGGCTTTAGCTTGAAGAATTTAAATTGCTCAGTTAAATGTTATTTTGTCTGGAATCTTTTCATTCCTCAATCTGTCCTGGGATATTTCTAAATATGTGATGATTTTCAAACATTTGTGTGAATAGATTAAATGGGAAAAAGATTTGCCTGATTGTTTGCCTGCCTGCCTGTGATTCTTTTTCATCTGTCACAATCTAAATCTCCATCCCCGACCCAATCCTACTTTAAAAAAAATGCCTCAATAACTAGTGATTTGATCCACATCACCACCGGGTCTCATTACAGAATATCATGACTTGCTCAAATAATCTCTTTAAATTTCCTTGATATAGAAGTCATGTTAATGTTGATGGAAAAGTAAGCCATTTATGGAGATATATCTTGACAGTGAAAAAGACCCTGGGTTGGGAGTTGGGAGACTTGAATTTAAGTTCTAACTCTGCTGCTCTCTTACTGTGTGATTATGCATATGTCCATTTCCCTTAATCTGGACCTTGATTATCTTCTCTGTAATATAAGGAAGTTGGGCTAAAATGATCTCTAAAATATTTTTTAGTTCTGAGACTTTTTAGGTTTTAAGCTTTAGGCTAATATTTAAAATTTTACAAGTCTAGGCAAGTCATATATATATATATATATATATATTTTTTTTTTTCCTCTTTATTGGTTGGAGGGTAGAGATAGGGAGAAGCAAAAACATTTGCCTTTTCAGGTCAGCTTGCTACAAGTAGGCCAAGACTTTGGTTCATCAGCCACTGAAAAAAGGCTTTGTTCAAAGAACTATATCATTCTGTAAGATCTCAATAGCCTGAATCAGTCAGAGCTTTCCTTCGTTTCTTCTGTCTAAAGCCAGAAGCTCAAGGTCTGACCTTAGCTCGCTCTCTGGGCTACTCCATCTGGGTTTCATTGAACATGTATTTTTTTTTTCTTCTCCGAATCAAGTGAATAAAATGTCCCAGAGTATTTCCGCTCACATAAGATCTTCTGTGTGAAAAGTATGATTTGGCCTTTGATGTGTATGGCAATGTTGAGGAGCTGATATTAACATCAGAGTAAATGGTTCTGAGGGGAACAGGGTAGGGAGGGCAGATGACCTGATGAATTCTTGGTCCAGGGACATCAGTGAAGTTTATAAAATCTGTAACCTCTGGACTATATCTATGGTTCCTTCTCCCCTCCACCCTCAGCCTCACCAGACATACTCTGCATGATTCTGAGATATTTAATGGAACATGTCTAGAAAAGAGAATATCATAACTGTGGAAAGCTGAATTCTGAGGGCAGGATTGGATCTGGACAAAATTGTGATGTATATATCTGGCATGGTAAGTTCAGTAAGTCTGATTTAGAGTCCTTTCCCTGCACTTTACTAGCTGTATTATTTTGGTCACATTTTGTCATAGGGCTACTTATCTGGAAAATGGGGAAGGGGATTTTTGCCTTAGAGCAGTGGTTCCCAAACTTTTTTGGCCTACCAACTCTTTTCCAGAAAAAAATTACTTAGCACCCCTGGAAATTAATTTTTTTAAAATTTTAATAGCAATTAATAGGAAAGATAAATGCACCTGTGGCCATCACCGCTTTCCTGGATCACTGCAGCACCCACCAGGGGGCGGTGGCGCCCACTTTGGGAATCACTGCCTTAGATGCTCATTGAGATCTCAGTTAGAACAAATATTCTGTGATTTTGTTTGGTTTATGTTATGTTCTCTTGCCTCATCCTCTTGAGGCTACTTCACTAGCTCAGTCTTTTCACATTGTATTTGGCCATTCAGGGCATTTTATTTCTATAACCCAGGTTCCTAACTCCTTACACCAGCCCCTCCCAACATATCTGCCCTCTATCTCATCCTGGTGGTCTAGGTACTGTGGGATTAAAAATTAATATCCAAATACTCCACGTATTATATTTAATAATATTTATTAATAATAACTAAAATAAAAAGCTAGAGTAAAAAGTGTGCTAACCCAGCCGTGGTTGAGAGAAAAGAACGCAAGAGGGTCACCAGGGAAGAAGAGAGCGAGGGCATGGTTACACACAACTTATAAACAATATGTAAGGATGCAAATGTGTGGGGGGGGCACAGGGAAAGGGATGCTGGGAGATGAAGTCCAAGGGTACAAGATTTCTAATTATATAGTACTTTGTTCCTTCTAATGTATCTCCTAGCTATTGTGATAAACAACCCCAAGTAGTCTAGATTTCCCAAGTTACCTCTTAATGTTAGTTCTTAAAAATTTTAAGGAAGATTTTAAAAAATGAAACAAAGGATAACTAAGTGTGAAAAATATTTTCTTCCTTTGTTAACCATTTCTCTCAAAAGTCTAGCAATTCACGCTATGAGATTCTAATCAGGTTTTTGCCAGTTACCTGGACTCTGCCTATCCTAATCTCGGAGAAAGAACTTCAGAGCACATAATCAATCAGTTTCTCAAATATTGACTGGGCAAACCCAGATCTAGACACTGAAGTATAATCACAGAAATGACCACATCTTTATTGTTTTTTAAATACATGGCTATTTTAGATCAAACAAATGGATGGCCAGTAACAGGTATATTCAATGAGAAAGGACCTGAGGGAACCCTTTATATAGGATGCTATATTTTGGTGCTAGGATGGACCACTGATGCAATTCTTTTATTTTACAGATGAGGAAACTGAAAAGGAGAGAAGTTAAATGACCCAGTTGTCTAGATCACAGCTAGGAAATGTCTGAGGCAGGATTTGAATTCAGGAATTTCATCCTCCAAATCCAGGGCTCTCTTCACCATTGCTGCTTTTCCAGGATATAAGGATCTGTCCACCACTTATTAAAGGAACAGCCCTGTCTTGGGGTGGGACCACTAGATGGTAGGGACTCTGAAGAGAAGAATTGGCCTTAAAGAAGAAGAGGCCCAGTAGAAGATAGGAGAGTTGGCATCAGTAGGAAACATTTGCAGTGATAAAAGAGTGTGATTAATTACAAGACATAGAACGTATGCATGTGTGCTTGCTTACTAATTGCAATTAGTTGCAAGAGCCCTGAACACATTGCTCTTTGAGAATGTCAGGACATTTCACTGGATTCCCTTTGGTTCTTGGTGAATCTGCAATTAACATCACTAATTATTCCCTTCACCACATGTGCTTCACTTAATGAAGAACCAAACTAATGAATGTTGAGCTTTTAAAAACTTTTTTTCAAAAGATGTGTTGGCAGTCATCCAATTAACACTGACACCCTGCTCATTAGAAGGAATTGCAACTGTGAAATCCTTCCCAAGGCCCAAAGATTGGGGCAGAGAGGGATTCATGGTCACAAAATGCCTTTCTCTAGGGGGAGGAGAGACCTGTCTGCCAAGATAAACACACAGGCTACACTTGACTCTGGGAGCACTGCAAGCTCTCTTAAGCCTCTCCTCTGTGTATGATGGTCTCTGCTTTAGTGCCCATTTAATGATGCACACCCCTCTCTCTCAGGAGGATGTGGAGATGCCAAACTTAGGTGTCAGCCAACCCAGAAGCTCTAGAGAGCCTGATTCTAGAAAAACTGGATTTGCAAGACTTAATTCTGAGAAGCTTGGGGAAATCACCAGTGGTGAGTTTATTTAGCTGAGCTCTTTTCGGGCTTAATTTTCCCTTTCTCAAGCTCTGTGAAGTCCTTGCTCATCTTGGAGCCTTAATCTTGGTTTTATTTGTTAGAAGCATTAGCCTAAGCTTGATCCAAACAGCTGCCCCCTTCTCCCACTGCTAACTTCTTCTAGGAGCCATCCTTTTGTGGAGGGGTCCAGGCTAGCCTTCATTCCTCCTTGCCCTGTTGCTGGCTCCCAGACTTCCACCCATGAAATCTCAAGTTGGAACTTCTCTTGGTTCTTGGAGCTTCTTCACCCTGAAACATCCAACCACCCTTACTGCCTTCTCAACTTAGAACATGCCCCTCCCTCCCTCTCGTTTCATCTTTCTTTTGCTTGTTGTCATTCCCTATTAAAATATAAGTTCTTTGAAGTCAAGGCCAACTTTCTTTTTGTCTATATTTATGTTTTTCTGCACTTATTACAGTACTTGGCATACAAAAGAGCTTAACAAATACTTGTTTCCTTCCTTTTTTCTTCTCTTGTTATTTATGACAAACTACAACTCCTGGTGTTTGTGCTTTAAATTCCTATATTGTGTGCAGACGTGTCTTGCCTCAAGCAAATTGATCTTATATTAAAAAAATCAGCAGTGATAATATTTAGTATTTACAAAGCTCTTTAAGGTTTGAAAAAACTTTATAAATATTGTCCCATTTTATCCTCACAATAGCCTGCCAATTAAATGCTATTATTGTCCCAAGAATTATTGAATATGAAACTGAGGCAAATAGAGATGTTAAGTGTTTTGCTGAGGGTTATGTGTCTGAATCTGAACTCAGGTCTTCCTAACTCCAGGTCCAACACTCTCAATGTGCCATACCAAAACAAACAAACAAACAAACAAAACACCGATTAGTGTATTGTATAGCAACAATGTTTACACACATATAGGAAACTATATTATCAAAATAAATAAACTGATAATAGTGGTCTACCTCAAAGAGCAATGTGGCTTCATAGAAATGCCACTGACTGTGGAGTCATCAGACTTTGGCTCAAATCCCACTTTTGACAATTTCTATGTCACATTAAGCAAATCCCTCATTCTAATGGGTCTGTTTTCTCATCTATAAAATGCAGGTATTGAAACAGATGGATCCAGGATTCCTTCTGGTTTTAGATCCATGTTCCTATGATCACTGATCATTCCATTTGAATCTTGTGAAATTGGTTGAATGGTGATATAGTAGAGTTTCATGATATTGAAAGAGCCTGGGAATATATATTAAGGCTGTTGTGAAAGAGCATTGGTCAGGATGCTGTTATGTGAGTTTTGCCTCTATACCATTATTTGGCACTTAAAAATAAAGGTGTTAGTTGTGTATGAACGATAGTAAAGGTGTCATCATTTTCCTTCCCCACCATTTTTTTTACTAAAAATAGAACTCATCTCTTGCCAGGGAGAAAAAGTAAACATATCTGTTTTCTCCCATGATCTATGTTTGTTTGAAAGGGTAAACGGTGCTGATAGTTTTTTGCTTATGTAAGTAGTATAAACAGGGCCAAGAATTGTGAGTCAGTCCGTTTAGGGAAAAGAAGGGGTATTTGAACAGCTTGACACCATGAAAGCATAAATTGTTGTGAGAGACAAATGTGAAAAACGCCTTGTCTTTAGCTGAAAAGCTTTATAAATGTGACAGGCAGTAATCCTGGTATTTCATGTTAATTGTTTCACACAGGCAGGAGATCTCTTGTGATTTGTGCTGATTTTGACAGGCTGAGCCAGGTTGTCCATTCCATCCAGCCAAGGTAAAGAAAGAGATTGTGACAACTTGCTATCTTAACGAGATCTTGGAAATAGGAGATCCAGCATCATTTCCTTCCAAGGAACCTCTGATTTGTTCAAGTATGTCTGAACTGTCTGTCATGGGCTCTTGTCAGAACAAAAGAGGCAGGAAGGACACTATATAACTGACAGGGAGAATTGAGAGAAAGATCCCACTATCCCATTTCAACAGTGGGTACAAGGCAAATCAGTAAAATTGTATATCTAACGGGGCATGGAAAAAAGAATTAGGATAGATTTAGGCAGATTTCTAGCTCTTCCTTTGTTGAGTAAAGAAAAAAAATTTGGGCACCTTTTGAAGATTCTGGAGGAGAGCAAATTCAGAGGCAGATTCTGTTAGAGAGGCCTTAGGCACTGGCTAGATTCCTTTATCCACACCAAAGTGTCAATGATTTATCGCAGTCCTTTTGGGGGCAATGGGGTAAGACAGTAACCCTGCCTTTTGGAAGAATACAGATCAAAGTGACTTATACTTGAATGGACAGTAAACTATATTGCCCAGGAGAATATTCTGCTGAAAGCAGAATTTGTTAATCTTAGTATTCACCACCAAGTGACTAATGTGAGAAGATGGATGCATGTCTGGTGGATACAAATCACAGGGCTTGCCTGAGAACTGATTTCTGAGTCTCAAAAATATATATAAGTTCATTCTCTTTGTACTATTGAGGTCATGTGGGAGTCTGGCCCTGGAGCCCAAAGTTCTGTGATAATTTCAGATGTGGAAACTCTACTTTCCCTTTCTCCAGTAAGATCAAGCCATATTTCTGGCAAAAAAGATCCTAGAATTTTCCAGCAGAAAGGATCTGTAGGACAGTTGCATATCATCTCTGAGCCTTGTCCTTTGAGAGTCATGACTGAAATGTGCAAGACAGAAGGAAGGGAAGTATGGACAGAGGGAGGGAAGGAGGAAGGGAGGAAGGAAAAGCATTTATTAACTGCCAGATATAACTCTCTAAACCTTTAAATACTGTAGAAATTAGAATTGTTATTATCTTCTGAAACAGAAATCTCATTCTCCCTATATTGGCCCTGAGTTGGGTTACCATTGAGTAAACCTGGGCCTTTGGTGAACTTTTGTCATTTTTTATTACTCTAATTTTTTGTGGTAGAGAGAGCCTCTGGAATAGAAATAATTGGGAATCAAGATTTCCTTGCTCCTCATCATAATAGTCTCAAATCTGGGAAGCAAAATGCAGAGAAAATGAAAATGTTAGTCCACAGGTAATGTTTTTATCACTGCCACTCATTGAAGGGTAAGGTTTCAGATGAGCTCAGGAAGATCTGAGAAGACAATTTGTGTTTAAAATAATGTCTGAGAACAGAATTTGGATTTCTAGAGCACATCTTAAAATACTATAATGATGGGCAAGAGACAGAGCATATTTAACAAGGTTTAGAAAAATGTATTTATGTGGAGTTTTGCTAATCTAATTAAAAGGTTAGTCTTGAAAGGAAAGAGGAGGGTGGGAAAGGCTACATGCATACATATAGATGCCATGGAGAAGAACTTTCTTGACTATGAGGATCATTACATGGGAAAGGTTTTAGATATACTATTTGGTGCCAGAGGCTAAAAGTAGGAACAGGTGTTGGAAGTTTCAGTGAGAAAGGTTGAAGTTTGATGTAAAGAAATCTTTCTTTATAAATAACAGCTCATCAGAAGTGGAACAGGCTTCCCCAAGAGGTATGTCTTTCCTGAGGACCTCAGGGCTACAAGACCTTAGATTTATATCTAGAAAGGAATTCAAATGTCATCCTCTTAATTTTACAGATGAAGAAACCCAGAAGGGTCTCATGACTTGCCTGAGAAGACCCAAGTGAAAAGTGGCAGAGGCTGAAATCTTATGCACCTGGGCTGCAATCTGGGATATTGTCCCCTTCCTTCAATAAAGATCTTCTAACAGAGTTTTTTTTTTTTTTTGATGATTTTGGGTAAACTGAAGAAGAAATTTTTGTTCATGTATGGGTTGGAGTAGATAGCCTCCAGGGTTCTTTCCTACTCTGAGTTTATCATTATGGTTTGATCCATAAGAAAGCCTGGAGGAACAGAAATTAAAAATCAGTTGCTTTTTGTCCGTGGTTAGCTGTTAGCAACTGTAAATAAAAAAATGATTATATAAAAAATCTGAATCATTGTGCTGTATTTACCAAAGGTTATATAAATGGAGACCAGATGTATTTCCTGTACTTTGTCTCTTTTGCCATCATCCTCATGCCCTATAATCTGTGTTTTTGTAAAAGCCACCCTGCTGAGCTCTTATTACCAGGAGCATTCTTTGTTCTATATTATATACTTTGGCTATTGGAAATGAGTTCGTGCACATTTTAAACTGGAGACTTAGCCTACTTTATAGCTGAATTATTATACCCATTTGATTGGTAAAAACACCAACACAAATAGTTGTTGATTTATATGACCAAAGTTCTAAGATGACTGGACTCGTCAAATACTTGGCATTATCAATATATGTTACACTTATTAATGAATGAACTCTGTAATGAGTGGACAGAAAAGGGCATAAAAGAAGGATCAATCTGACTTCCCATCTCAAGTGAAAATTGCTTTGAAGTTTTTTTCATTTGAATTATTTCCCATTTTAAAATCATTATAAACTTATAGAAAAACAAATCTTAGAGAAGATCTCTTCCTAGTTCCATTCTCACTACTCCAAGGCAGGGCAATCTTCATTAAGCTAAGCCTGGGGGAGTTATAAATACAAGCAAAAAGAAAGATGTTTTACATTCTAATAAGCCAAAAGGGAGCTGAAAAGCAGGCAAAGGTGAAGAAGGTTCTTACTTGGGGATACAGGGGGAAAGTCCTCAAAAACTGAATTAGATCTGAGAGGGGAATGGAATATTGCTGGCTTAGTCCCATTCCTAAAATAAAGATCCCAGAAGAAACTCAGTAATGGGAGAGAGGGGCCAGCAAGGTAGAGAAATGATAAAGAGTGAGAAGACACCAGAAGCTGAGATGTAACCAGAAGAGATGTTCAGTGTCATCTCTCCTGCCCTCTCATTTTATAGTCAAGGAAATTGATGGTTATTTCTGTTTATTTAGGATACCTGAATAAGTCTAAAGATGTCATTCCTCCTTGGTCAATTTGACATAGTTTAAAAAAAAAATCTTTCCAAAGAAGGCCTATTCTGTACACAATTGTGCTATTCTCTGAACCCTCTGGATAAAGAAGATACTGGCTCAGAATGAATAGATAAAATCTTTAGAATTTCAGAGCTGAAAGGTAACATTATTCAGTCAAGTTTTCCTACTTTTTCCCATCTCCATCTCCCTTATTTAAAAAATAGAAATACTATGGTTCAAGAGGTTAAGCTACTTATCCATAGTCACATAGCTAGTTAACAATAAAGCAGTTAGCACTCTCAATTGGTAAACATTTATTGAGTCTATTTTTCTGCCTACAGAATTTACTGCAGGAGAATGTTTGTAGCGATAGCTGGCATTTATACAGCACTTTGGAGTCTGCAAGGTACTATCTGTATGTTATCTCATTTGAGTCTAATGACAGCCCTGTGAGGTAGATAGTATGGTGGTTATCATTATTTCCATTTAATCAACAAGGAAGCAAAAGTACATGGATATAAAAATAATTTGCCTAAAATCACACTATTACTAAGTAACAAAGATGTACTTGAGAACCTGAGCCTCTCGCTTTGAAATTCAGTTCTTTTATGTAGTAGTGAATAGAATTCATATGAATTTACCCTTGTCTCATATGCTATAATTAATAGACTATCTGCCATCTACCACTCATATCTTGTGATATCCTGCCTCCACTCCTTTGATTATTAACTTTGCCTGTAAATTTGGCTGTTAACTAAACCTGTTCTTATATGTCTTTTATAAAAGCTCAAATACTATTTCATCAGAGCCTTCCTTGATTTCTCCACTCAGAAATGATCCACTGCCTTTCATTAACCCTTATGTAGGACTTTTTGTGCCCTCCTTATGTTACTTGTCATATTTTGTATTGCAGTTATTTGTATACTTTTTGTATTCATTTCTAATCTCTTTAACAGGGTTACACATTCTTTTTAAAAATTTTATTTACTTTTTCAAAAAGTACATAGTTTTCAACATTTTAAAAAGAATTTTGAATCTTGTATCCTCTCCCTCCTTCCTTAACCCTGAAATGGTAAGCAATTTCATATATATTTTGCAAGTACAATTTTGCATGTAAAACATTTTCCCACAATAAACCTCTCATGGAAGGAAATGCATGAAAAAAAATTAAGAAGGTAAAAAAGTTTGCTTTGGTCTGGATTCAGACTTCATCAGTTTTCTCTCTAGAATCAGATATCATTTTTTATCATGAGTATTTTGGGATTGTTTTGATTGCTGAGAATACCTAAGTTATTCATAATTGTTCATTATATAGCATTGTTGTCACCGATTCTGCTTATTTCACTCTGGTTCAGTTTGTGTAAGTTTTTCCAGGTATTCCTCAGCTCCTCTTGTTTGTCATTTCTTACAGCACAGTATTATTCCATTACAATCATCTACTATAACTTACTTAGCCATTACCCAGTTGATAGATGTTCAATTACTTTCCAAATTTTTATCCCCACAAAAAGAACTGCTTTAGATATTTTTATACATATAGGCCCTTCCCATTTTTGTTTTTATCCTTTTGGGATACATACCTAGTAATGGCATTGCCAGGTGGAAGAGTATGTACTATTTTTATAGCCCTTTGGGCATAGGTCTAAATTGCTTTCCAGAATGGTTGAGTCAGTTTGTAACTCCCTGAACAAAATATTAGTGTCTCAATTTTCCCACTTCCCTTTTAAGTTTTGTCATTTTCCTTTTTTGTCAGAGTACACAATCTGACAAGTATAGGTACTTTTGTTAATTGCTTTTCTAATGAGATATTTCACATTTTCTTCTATTTTTTTAATTCTTTTGATTTCATTTGATTGTTTCTTGATTTTTTACAGTCATTAGCTTCCATTACCAAATTCTAATTTTTAAGATATGATTTTCTTTTTTATAAATTTCTTTGTTTTGTTTTGTTTTGTTTTTAAACCCTTAACTTCTGTGTATTGGCTCCTTGGTGGAAGAGTGGTAAGGGTGGGCAATGGGGGTCAAGTGACTTGCCCAGGGTCACACAGCCGGGAAGTGTCTGAGGTCAGATTTGAACCTAGGACCTCCCATCTCTAGGCCTGACTCAATCCACTGAGCTACCCAGCTGCCCCAAGACATGATTTTCTTGAGCCAGCTTTTGAAACAACTTTTTCCATTTGGCTAATTCTCCTTTTGAGAGTTCCTTTCCTCACTGAATTTTTGTAAGTCTTTTTTCCATATAGCCAATTCTGCTTTTAAAGAAGTTCTTCTATTCACTGGATTTTTGTGCCTTTTTTTTTTTTAACCATTTGACCTATTCTGTTTGTGAAAGTATTAATTTCTTCAGGTTTTTGTTGTGCCTCTTTTCTCATGATTCTCCTGTGTTGCTCTCATTTCTTTCCTATTTTTTCCTTTTCTTTCTCTGATTCGATTTTTAAAATAATTTTTGAGATTATTCACTAATTCCTTTAGAGGCTGAGAATAACTCATATTTTTCTTGAAGGCTTTTCATATTTATTTTGTCGTCTTTTGAGTTTATATTTTGGTCTTCCTTTCACCAAAATAATTTCCTATTTTGAGTTTTTTTTTGTTGTTTGCTCATTTTTCTGGCCTTTTTCCTTTTCTTTTAATTAAAATAACTATTAAAGTTCTGTAATTGTGATGAAGGGAACATTGTTCTGACTTTCCGGTTCTTTGTGCAGCTGCTTTCTGAGGATATATCTGCTTTCAGTTGTGGTGGTTCAAGGTGGTAAGATATGAGGAGAAGTGTGTTTAATATTCTCATGGCCTTTGTGCTGGCCTGTGAGTAACCATAATCACTCTTTTCCATCCTGCAACTGTCACCAAGGTCCCCTGACCCCTGTGGCTACAAGCACTGCTATGTACCAGTGCGCTTCTCCCAGAAATTGTGACTTGAGACTATGGGCTGTATCTGGGCAATGTGACAAAAGCCTTCACCCTGATGCAGGAAAGGGACCCCGAAAATCTCCTTAGGTGCAGTTGTCTGAATGCCCCCACCTCCACCCCTTACTGTCTGCATCTGAGAGTTTTAGAAGCTTTTGCTGCTGATGCACCCACCCTCAAGGCTGTTGCTACCATGGGCTTGACTTGGCATGCTGCTTTGTGCTCCACTTCACCCCAGTGCAATAGATCTGTTGTGCCAGTCTTCTAAGTTCTTTAGCGCAAAAAAAAATATTTAACCCCATCATTTTGTGGGGCATACTGCTCCAGAATTGAATTAAATTTGAGATCTTATATCATAGTTTTTTGGAGGATAACTTGGTAGAGATTGAACGGAGCTGTGTATTTTCTATGCCTTTTTTGTTTCCACCTCCAGATTATACATTCTTTGAGGTCATGGACCATATCCTACTTATCTTCATATTAGCTGAATAAGTATTCACCGAGTATGGTTAATTAGAAATTTATCATATACATCACACTGAAATAATTCATTTTCAAGGATTTAGAATACAATAAATTATATTTAACACCGAAATAATATGAAAACAATTTAATTGGGGGGCGTGGTGGTTCAGAAGGCATTTGTGTATTGTTCAATGACCTAGTGACATCTTTATACATGTTAATTATTATGATCTGTAGATGCATGGAAATCCCAGAAAATAGAGCTATCTGGTTACTTTAATGCTAGATCTTGTCATATCAGTCTTCATTGTCTGGTTACAGGGAGATGGCGCTGATTGCCAGCTAGGAGATCATCATGAGGCAGGAGATTGAGCTAATTTCAGCTCAGATAATTACCACAGACATTACATAAAACGCCAGTGGGACAGGGAAGGAAAAAGGTGATGTTTTACCTATCCCTAGATGATTCTATTATGGAATTTGTTGGGCTAGGTAGATGTCTAATCTTTTTTCTTCCAGGTTGAAAATCCTACCTAAGAGAGCTTCCATCACCTCATTGCTAGTAAAGGCAAAGAAGCAGTCTTGATTTTTTGTATCCTATCTCCTATTCTTCTTTCTCTTGAGATATTTTTTCTTCTTCAAGAAATATTCTCTGATACTTGGCACAGTTCTGCATCTTTGAAAGATGAAGCCTATTTTTTTCTGGTGCATATTCTTTCTCATATGTTTGTATCTCAATCTTCTCCTTCAAAATAAACTGTGCCTACTATTGTCTTGAATAACCTCCCCAAAATGGCTTGGTATAAGGGGACTCTGTACCCTATAGAATTTCATCAGTAAACAAATTTCTTTGTAAATAAGCCCTATACAATATTGTTAGTAGGCATCTCTACAATGCAGTGGATAGTGTACTGGACTTAGAGTTAGGAAGATGTGAGTTCAAATCTTGCCTTAGACAATGACTAGCTATTTTAGCCTGGGCTAGTCATGTAACTCACTCAGCTGTAGTTTCTTCATTTGTTAAATACGGGTGTGGGGGTAATTATGTTACTTATCTCACAGGGTTGATATAAGAAAAAAAAAACAAGTTTACATGTAAAGTACTTAACCAAACAAAATAAGTACTAGCTTAGTCAAATTACATTAAACTCAACCTACTTTAGTTTCTTCTTCTACAGAGTGATGGCATTGGACTAGATAATCCTCAAGGTTCTTTTAGTCTCTAAGACTTTTTGCCACCAAATAGACGGGGGAATTTAAGGAAGGCTTCATAGAAGAGGTGAGACTTGAGGTGAGCTTTAGGGGATGGGCAAATCCAAAGGTAAAAGAAAAGGGAAGTGAATTTTTAGTGAAGAAAACAGCATTTGCAAAAAAGCTTGGTGTTAAGAATGAACATGGGAATGAGGTAGAAGGGGATTATGAGGCTTGTTGAATTTGGAGGCATGAAACATTAGGTAAGAGTTTTGGCTATGCCAACTCACTACCCATGACTTATTTCTTCAAATGAACAGATACTTAGAGGCTTTATCTTAATTTTAGGTTTCTCTATCCTTTCTCATTAAGGGCAAAGTCTGCACACCTCTAACAGTTTGAGATTCTATGTATTTTGGGTCTATTGAGATGACCCACTTGTCTGGAAAAAGGAACTCATATTGAATAGTAGAAATAAGCCTGGGAAAGAAGATTAGGGTTAGGCTAAGAAAGGTGTTGAATGTCAGGCAAAGGATTTGGAATGTTTCAAGTAATAGGAAAGTACTTTAAAAGTTCATTGTGCATGAGTATACTCTATAAAGAGAAATCTGACTTCACTGTGCCAAATGGATCATAAGTGGAATGACTATAGACAGAGAGATCAGTTACGAGACTATTGTCCAAGACTAAGATTTGGGCCATGAGGGCTGGCTTAGGATGGTATCAATAGGAATTGAAAAGAAGAGATGGATCTGAGCCATGGTGTATTGGTAAATGTTTAAAAATTGGCATTCTGAAAAGTAGGTACATGACATACCTTTTTTAAAAATCCTTACTTTCCATCTTTGAATCAATACAGTGTATTTATTCCAAGACAGAAGAGGGCCAGGCAAAGGCAATTAAATGACTTGCTCAGGAACACACAGCCAGGAAGTGTCTGAAGGTAGATGTGAACCCAGGACTTCCCATTTCTAGAACCCTCTCATTATCTTCCCTTCCCTCTCAACATTCTTTTAACTTTAAGTTGTATTATTCACTTTCTCCAGAACTTCCTTAAATCTAGTTAATCAATAGGATAATAAATCAACATCTTTCTTGTAGTCTTTGCTGATACCTGAAGTGTAAATGCTCACACTGAAAATTTAACAACTGACTCTCACAGTTTGGTTTGATACCTGACTCCAACATACCTCTAGGTTTGAGAGACATTTCAACTGACATAGAATTTAAGTCATTAGTGGTATCATGGAATCTTGTCTCTAAAATGGTAACCAATTGAAGTGGATGTGCTGAGTATTACTGCTAACTATCTTTGTTTCATTTCTTCTTTCAAAAGCATAAACATAATAGTGCAATTTCCTACCTAATGTTTTGTATCACCTCTATTAAAGATATTAGGATGCCATTGCAAAATTAGACTTCCTTCCAAATGGGGTTAATAGTCAAGTTTCTCATACCCAAGTACTAGTGAGTTTCTTTGAGGATATCTATTCCACTATGCATGGAAATTTTAAAAAAATGTGTGTATATGTGAGAGTTTGTGTGCGTGTATGTGTATGTATGTGTGTGTATGTGTCTGTGTGTGTCTGTGTGCAGGGGTATAGGATCAGGACTATGATAGTACAGCCATCAAAGAAAATAGCTGCTGGTTACAATGAGAGAATTCCCCAACTACTCATCTTTGCCCCCCAGAAGGCAAGACACAAACATAAATTTTGATTTGAAGCAATAAGTGAATTTTGATTGTGAATTAATGATCAAAAACATTTAAACATCCTTTCATCTTTCTACATTTACGTGCCATTAGTTTTAGGTGGTTATAATAATGACAACATTTCAAATCATCTCTGTTTTCAAAGGGCTTCTATTTTTCTTATTTTTCTTAATATGATCCTCTCTTTGTGTAAATAATGACACCTGTCATAGTGACACCACAAATCTTTTAAAAAATGATTTGTTATAAATAATATTAAGTAAAAACAGTCAATTACATTTGGCTTGCAACTAATTATATTTTCATGATAGGAATTCATTTCATAAAATGTCATAACTTTCATCTATTCCCACTAAGTATCCATCAGAATTTTTTGTGTATTTCCATTCACATTTCTTATGTCATCATTAGTGTTTGCTTGATTCTTCTGGTTTGCTTTTTTGCTTTAAATTATTTGAAAAAGGCCTTTCTATATTTCTTTGCATTCATCATGCTCACCAATCCTAACTGAATTATAATATTTTATTATATTAATGTAACATAATTTACTTAAGCACTTTCCCTATTGATGAACATTTAGACTGGTTTCACTTCTTTCACAGAAATCATAGATTTAGAATTGGAGGGGAATTTAGAGAGCATCAAGAACAACTTCCTCATATTCTGAATGAAGAAATTGAGGCTCTGGGAGTTTAAGTGATGGGCCTAATCAATACTAGCTTATTATACATACCTCCTCTGGGTAGATACCTGAGGGAAGATTTGAACTCAAGTCTTCCTGACCCAATTCTAAGAACTCATTCAATATACCACACTTTTCTTTGAATTTATAAATAATACTGCTATGAAAATATTTGAACAGCTAGATTTTTTGGCTTGTTTTTTGGTTCCACATTCAGGGTACATTCCCAACAATGGAATTAATGGGTCAAAGGGGATGATTATTTTGATAAAGCAAACATTTAAATGGAAACAGATGTTTGTTTTTGTTTTTGAATGAGGTCCTTATTATAACACACTGGTGAAATGGGGCTGGATGACAAACTCAGTTTTCTAGAGAGGAAACCAGAAGTATGAACTCTTTGAATTCCTGCCAAGATTATCTACCCATCAAAGCTGATGACCTCCTGAAAGTCATGGATAAAGAAACAGGGAAATTTGTATTACATTTCTGAGGTAGAAGGGAACAATATACAGACTTGAAGTCTAGAGACAGAGAAGCTTTCTTTCTTTCTTTCTTTCTTTCTTTCTTTCTTTCTTTCTTTCTTTCCTTCCTTCTTTCCTTCCTTCCTTCTTTTCCTTCCTTCCTTCTTTTCCTTCCTTCTTTCTTTCCTTCTTTCTTTCTGCCTGGCTCTCTATCCACTGAGTCTCCTTTCTTTCTGTTTTAGATCTGTAATCCTCTTGCCACCTTCTCAGATTTAGTTCATATAGGCTGTCTTTTCCATTTTCTGCCAACCAAGCAACCAACCAACATTTACTGAATATCTACCCTTTGACTAACATGTATATTATGTCTCTACTTTGTGAATCTCATTATTCTGCTACTTAAGACATCTGTTGTTGAGCGTCGGTTATATGCCCCAATGCAATAGACATTTGCTGATTATATTAGTTGACCTTTTATGAATTTTCAGGCAGGAACAGCAATGCTTGCAGAATATTCTACTCCTGCCTTTCTTTCATTCCACTAAGTATATGCAGAAAGATTTAGGGGGAAATAGCAAGCATCCTGTGAACAATCTCCTCAAGTTCTGATCAAAAGGGATATGGGTACTGGAATAAAGATTTTTCACTGTCATTTCAAAAGGTATACTCCTAACTCAGTTAACTAAATCATTCCCTTCCAAGGAGAAAGGCCTTCTCAGAAGTATTTACTGAAATCCCTGTTTTAGCTCAGCAGTTTGATAGAGATTTTGTATCTTCATTTATGAGATGGGGAATATCAAGAAGAGAGGATGATTCTAAGAGAAGGAGAAATTAAACCCAATCATGAAGATATTAGCAACCATCTACCCATATTTATGAAATCACTGTAAGAATAGTACATACATCAATGGTGTCTCTGATTTAAAAAAATGAGAGGAGCCGACAGGATTTTACAGAGATTCCTACAGAAGGAATATGCTCAATTTTATTGATTTCTATACAGGATAAAATTGCTAACATTTATCTTTTGTAACCATGCACAAAACTGATTCTGTAGCCTATAGCAAAACACTGTCTTAGGGCTCTCCCAAACCAAAACATACATACTATGCACCTCTTAATATGTAGTACAGGATGCTTTAATAGATACAACTAAAATGAATATTCAGTGATTCTCTGAGTATTATCATCAAGAAAGTCCTAAACCTGGGGGGCAGATACTCTCCAAAGAGCTCTGTCATTGCCAAGGAGAATACCCTGAATCCAATCCAAATAGAAAAGAATTTTTATTATGATGTGATCCCCACAATGTCCCTATTTTTGGACAACAAGTTGTTGATTTGTTTGGGCCAAAGAGTACCATTAGGTCTCTGTGAATATCTAGAGTCACAAGAAAAAAGCCTAGCAAGATACATTTAAAAAAGATGAAGAATACCAAGATTTTAGCATATTGTTCAACAAGATAAGTTATTGAGCAATATCAGCATTTAAGATCATATATCTTGGGTAAGCACTGAAGATAAATGATGAAGTAGGTCCAGAATTAAATATGAAAATAGTCTCGATAGAATTTGGAGGATTTAGGCAATGTTTTTCTATGACCCCAAGTTGCCCTTGTTGAAAAAGCTATTGTGTTACTTCAATATTCTTCCAATGATGTTATATTATTATATAACATCTTGATCTCATAAGAATAAATGTTATAAATGGTGATCCAAAAGATACTAATCTAGTATAGATGGGCCACAGTCTATTGTTTGCCTGTGGTGAGGGTGTAACATATAAAAAATGTTAATCCATTTTGTAGGTGCAAAAGAACAGTTTGCCCCTTTAGAACACAGAACCTGGCAAGACAGCCCCAGGCATGTGCCAGTTTGGCAGTTGGTAAAAGAGTATAAATTGAGGAGCAAAACCTCTCAGGATCCACTTCTTCTCTTGGTCTGGGTTATGAAGGCAGGAGGTTGTCTACTGTCCAGGCCCTGGGAGAAGGGTAGATTGGTATAGGCAGGCAGGCAGGCAGGCAGGGTTCAGACTACTTGCTAGCTATATCAATCACTTAACATTGATAAGGCACCTGAGCCTTAATTATCAAACAAGATTATTTCACCATCAAAATATTCTAAATCTATAACAGCTTCTGAGCCAGGGGAGACTCTCAAAGTCCCCTGGACTCAGCACCTAGGTCAACTTTTCTACTTAAGTATCTTCATAAATTTATTGTACTTATTTAGGTTATAAGCTTAAGGTTTACCTACTTCCCTTTCTCCCTCCTCGTAGTTTCCTTTTCCTTTAATTTATCCAATAAACCCAGTTTAAATCTACAAGTCTCTGACAGCCTTTACTCATAAGCTGATCGCCTACCTTATTGAGGACAAATCATCATCTCTTTGTCAATGCAGTCAGATCTTGGGAACAAGCCTAGCTGATCCAAATACTTCAAGATAAAGCTTGTGCTTGAATAATAACACCATTAAGGTACCAGAAAGTCAAACAACTTCCTGTTTCATCAAGCCCAACTGATTCCTTAGGAACTGTTACTAGGGTATTCAGCCGTCATAGAATTCCATTTCTTTTCAGTGGAGCTTTCAGACAATGGTTTAGATCGACCTCAGACCTTCACACTTTAATTGAACATCAGTGCTCCACTGAATTGACTAATAACAGGACCTTAACTTAGTATAAAAAGGGGAAGATGTAACATGAAAGATATTGTAAAAATTCTAGTTGGACATATTGGTGGAAAACAGAATGTATCCAGGAAGTTAGTGTGAAGAAGGAATCATTAGGACAGCTAGCTTCAATAGATGAAATGTTGGAACTGGAATTGGGAAGACTTGGTTTCAAATACTAACTGAGACTTTGAATGACTGTATAACTTTGGGGAAATTTTTTAACCTGTCTCAATCTATTTCCCTATCTGTAAAACAAAGGTAATAATAATAGCTACTTTATGGGTTTGTTGTGGGGATCAAATTATATAACAGAGATAACTGATTTAAACTTGATGTAAATAGGTTTCACAACCCCAAAATTGCAGTATAAATACCACCTATTATTTTTATTGTTGTCATTATAATCGAAAGCCAGATACTAAAGGAATAAGTAAGAGGAATGACTACACCATGTTGGATAGATCTACTAAGAAAGATTGATGGAAATAAACAGATAAGACTTTTACTTGATATCTGAAAGTGGAATGGGCTTCCTTTAAAGGTGGTGAGTTCTTCCTCTTGGATGTCTAGAAGAAGAGTTAAAATGAGTAGCCATTTTCATAAATAGGAGGAGAACCTATAGAGAATCAAGAACATCCAAGGAAGAGAGAATATTGAGCAGGAGAGTGATCAGCAGTGTCAAATGCTGTAGAGAGATCAAGAAAATGAAAGACTAGAAAATAACCCTCAGTTTTGCCAGCTGAGAAGCCATTGGAAACTTTGGAGAGAACAATTTCATAATGATAAATTGGAAACCATATTTCAAAGAGTCAAGAAGTGATGTAGAGACAAAAATAGCTAAATTTTTCTAGGCCTTTAACTTTAAAACAAAGGAGATATAATGAGAAATTGGGAGGATCAAGGGAGAGTTTTTGAAATAATATAATAGACTGGGGCATGTTTGTATAAGGCAGAGAAAGAACTAGTAGATGATAGAAAGGATAAGATTAAAAAGAGATGAGATGACTGGTGCAGAGCATTTACTTTAGGAAACAAGAGGGGATGGGATTAAGAATATTAAGAGCAAGAAAAGGACCAACTAGGAAGGTGAAGAGCCTGGAAACTGTGCCATATATGAAGATAAATCGAGGGAATTGAATATATTTATTTTGAAGAAAAATAGGCTTAGGAAAAACAATTAAAATGTTTAAGGGCATCTCATATGAAAAAGTCATTAGGCTCTTTCTCCTCCCCACCAGAGAAAATAAATAGGTATAATATGTGGAGGCTACAGTGAGACAGATTTAAACTTGATTTAGAGCAGGAATCCCCACCCTCCAATGATAGTAGGGATTAGTAAGGATCAATGAAAAAAAAAAAAAAGTACTCATTATGTCTAAAGCACTAGGGAAATAAATAGATTCCCAAATCAAAAATCAAATAGGGATTCTCTGATTCTGGGACAGTTCTGGGAACAACCTGGCACCAAGGCTGGCACCAAGTAGGTATCAGCAAATATTTGTTGAATGAATTAGCTAATTTTGCTTCTTTGCCAGATTTGCCTTCTTAAGTAACAAGTTCCACATATTGATTATCTACTGTGGAAAGACTTCTTTTTATTTGTATTACTTTCTTTACATTTCATTAAGAAACCTCTAATTCTTGTATTTTAGGATTTTGTGAACAAGGCTTAGTTAATATTCTCCATGTTATTCCTGATTTGTTACATTTTAAGCATGGAGATCAGTCTTTTTTTATGGACTGATGAATTCCAATCTGTTATCAAGAGAAGGTATCTAGGAAACTCTCCTTCTCTTTAACCCTACAATTAGTACACATTCCTTTGGCCCTTCTCATAATCATCATATGAATGCTGGCAAGTTCCACTATTTCTTTCTCCAGATCCCTTGCTTTAGAAAAGCTACCTCATAACTGTAAACAAACTAAGGGTGAGATCTTCTTATATCTCTTCTCTGGGGTCAAACTTGGTCAGCATAACTTCATACCATTTAGATATTTTTATTAATATAATATATTTACAAGTATCTCAGTCCCTCTTCCTCCCATCCCTGCCACATCAAAAAAGGCAAGTATATATTCTTTCCAAGATTTTTTACACTAGTCTACTCATCATTTCTTATGGCCCAGTAGTATTTCATCACAATTTGCATACCACAACTCATTTAGCCATTTCCCAGTGCATTCTTTCCATTTCTACTTTGTCACCACAAAGAGAGCTGCTATAAATAATTTAGAATATTTAGGTTCTTTTCCTTTTTCTCTAATTTCCTTGGGAAACAGACAGAACAATGGTATTACTGGATCTAAGGGTATACATAGTATACTTGGGCCTAATTCCAAATTGCTCTCCAAAATGGTTGGACCAGTTCACAGCCCTAACAACAGTCTGTAAGTGTATCAGTGTTGTAATTTTTCCACATGACCCCCAACATTTGTCATTTTGACCTTTTATAATGTGAACCAATCTGGTAAACATAAAATAATATCTTAGAATTGTTTTGATTTGCATTTCTCTAGTCAGTAATAATTCAGAGCATTCTTTCATATTTTGATTTCTTCACTTGAAAATTGTCTATTCTTATCTTTTGATCATTCATCAATTGGGACATGGATCATTTTCATATAAATTTGACAACATTCTTTATATATTTTAGATATGAGACCTCTATCTGAGAGGCTGTCTATAAATTTTTTCCTGCAATTTTCTGCTTTCTTAATAATCTTGGCAAAATCTTGCTAATTTAATGTACTAAAAGTTTTCCATTTTACGTCTTCCAAAGCTCTCCATCTCTTGTTTATTCATAAATTCCTCTCCTATCTATAATCTTGACAGGTAAAATGTTCTTTTTTCTTCTAGTTTACTCACAATATCTCCTTTTATATCTAGCTTATGTATACATTTTGATCTTCTCTTAGTGAATAGTGTAAAATATTGATGTATACCCAGATTCTATCAAACTGCTTTACAATTGTCCCAGTAATTTTCATGAAATAGTGATGTTTTGATTCCCAAACTCTAGATCTATGCCTTTGTTAAATACAAGTTACTATAATGTTTTCTGTTGTTTATTGTATGTCTGTCCTGTTCCACTGATCTAACTTTCTATTTCTTAGCCAGTATCAAATAGTTTTGATAATTATCACTTTACAAAACAATTTAAAATCTGTTACTGTTAGAACTCTTTCTTTACATTTTTTTTCATTAATTCTTTTGATATTTTTGGTCCTTTGTTCTTCCAAAAGAATTTCATTATTATTTTTTCTAGCTCTAATGATATAATTTTTTGGTATTTGATTGTTATGGCATTGAATAAATGGGTATGATTGTTATTTTAATTATATTGGCTTTGCCCATCCATGAATAATTAAAATTACCCCAATTATTTAAAGCTGACTTTATTTGTATAAAAAGTGTTTTATAAATTATGTTTGTTTTGTTCCTGGATTCATTATACTCACAGGTATTTTATTCTATCAGTGGTTATTTTAAGTGTAGTATATTTAGTTTTGATTATTTTGCTTTTTCTTGTTCTTTGAATTTACATTGTTGTAGTTGTGTATAGACTACTTTCCTGGCTCTTTTCCCCCTTTTAATTAGTCTATATATCTTCTCATGCTTCTCTCCAATCATCATATTACTTCTTATATACTACAATTTCTTTAAGTATTTCCCCCAGTTAATGGATATTTATTTTGTTTCTATTTTTTGCTACTTCAAAGCATCCTACTGTAAATTTTGTTGGTATTATTGTTGTTGCTCCTGTTGCTGTTAGTATGTTTCTAGCTGTTAAATCCCTGGGTCAAAACATATGGAAATTTTTGTGTCTTTCTTATAACAATTCTAAGTTACTTTCTAGAAATGTTGGAATAACTTTCAGTTCCACCAATGGTGTATTAGTGAGCTTATCTTTGGACAGCTCCCCAAATATTGACTATTCTTACCTTTTGTATATTTGTTAATTTGCTGGGTCCCAGGCAAAACTGTAGAATTGTTTTTGATTTGCAGCATTTGAAGAATTCTCTCATACAGTCATTAATATCTTGTAAAGTTTTTTTTGGTGGGGGGAACTTTCATATCCTTTAAACATTTGTCAATTGACAGATGGTTTTTACTCTCATTGATTTCTATATTTATTATATTAAATGATTATTCAGAGAAATTTTATATAAATATTTTTCTAAGTTGACCTTTTTTGTTGTAGTCGTTTAACTTAGTTCATGCAAAAGCTTTTTGTTACTTGCAATTTACAAAAACAAACCCGCAAATTGAAAAACAAAACAAAAAAACCTTCTCCTTCTGGGAGGCCCATAGGCAGATAGTGCCATTATCTTTATCTTTATTTTATAGATGACTACATTAGTTGTGATTCTGAATAAGTCCAATGTTAAAGAGCTAATCCCAAGAACTGAACAAAGATTTTCTATGCTCACTCACTCCCTTTTCACTAATCTTTGTAGGTCATCGTTTCCTACTATTAGGCTCCTGCCTCCCAGATATTTGTGTAATAACTCACCCCTCTAGACATTAAAAATTTCAAAATATCTTTCTTACAACAACCTCATGAAATAGATGATGTAGATAACAGCCCCATTTTACATTTGAAGAAACCTGTAGTCATATAGCCAGTAAGTATCAGAACCAGTATTAGAACAAATATATCTCAACTCTAAATCCAGTGATTTTCTATCATACGGTATCTTTAAAAGGCATTAGATTACACTGAAATACTCTAGAATCATATATTTTATTGATTTACATAAGAATAGCTTTAAGAAGTTCTCTTAAATACATTTTTCCTATTCTAGCTTGATCATTTTACTTTTTTCATACAGAGAATAATACTCCTGATAGACATAAAAATACTCCTGGTAGGTGTAAAAAATATTTTTCATTAAGACATTGAAAGCTTATACTTCATTTACTGGATCTTTGGGATATTTCCCTATCTCCTTTTTCTTGGATTTTTATAGCAAAATACCTTTTAAAGAACCATTGTGTACATCAGGGATTTCTGGGATTTCATGCCAACAATATGCTTTATATTTTATTTCTCACATTTTAAGCCTAGTTATTATCATAATAAAATATTCATTAACAAATGTATCTGCTTTTGTTGATGGGTTGAAGGGATGCTGCCAGATGCAGTTATGGAAGAAATTATTATTTTGCAAAATATTATATAGATGATAGTTTGTGACCTGGGGACTAGGTTTCTCTGCATTCTCAGATGTTTAATTATTCAAAATGTTTTCTTAGCCAAGCCCCTAACATAGTATTTTCCCTCTAAAACATTTCAACTACTTTGTGATAACTAAATCTTATTACACTGATCCATCTAGTTTAAGAGGTAGGTGACTTCATGAAACTTATTGGAATCTGAGAGAATAAATGAAACATAGATCAGTGACCAAAAGTGAATTTAGAGGTCAAGATGCTAGTTAGAGTAAATGTTCATCAGTCACATGGAAGCCAGATTTTGAGCATTTATATACAAGCAGTGACCATTTCTTAGAGAAAGTGGACAGCTCCTTCGGGTGAGAACATATCCAGGTTGCTGTCCTATAATAATTGATGACTGTTCCAAAGAGAGTATAGCATATGTAGAAATCTTGACTTCAGTACTTGCGTTAAAGAGTTAGGCAGAGTTAGGCAGGGAGTTGAGGGTATTATATGCTAATGGTGAGAGACTTCTCTGAATTCATCTCTGAATTCTGAGTTTTATAGCTATCTATTCCCTTGACTTTGACAGGCTCCCTATGGTTCTTTTAATCAAAACAGAGATTCTTGATGTGCTTCTTGTCTATTTCTAGCCATCATGGCAGATGGGAACCATGTGACTAGAACTTGATGTGGCTGAGAAGGGAATCTGCACCCACTCTTCCTCCTTAAAAGTCAAATCAATGAAAAAATTATTTGAAAGTCATCTGATTCTTGGTGGGAATGGCTCTGGTCCCTGGCAATAGGACTGTGGGTGACTAACTTTTCCATGGCATGTTTTCATGTGTTATAAGAAGGAAAAGGAATTAGAAAGAAAGCTACATTATGCCTAAAATCAGATCATAGAATCATACAATTTTAGGACTGGAAGTAATCCCAGAAATTCTCTTGCCCAGTCCTCTCATTTTACAGATGAGGAAACAGAGGACCAGACAGGAGGAAGTGACTTGTTCCAAGTTTCATGATGTGATAGTGACAGATCCAAGATCTGAACCAAGGACTTGGCTTCAAGTTCAATGCTTTTACTACACCATGTTGCATTTACAGTAAGAAAACTTTCAATTTTGTGCCAAATTTGGCCATTTACCTTTAGTAGCTTCAGAGCACATTGCTGGCACCAAAGCAATTAGTTTTGAAAAATGGAAGTATCTGGCCCATTTCTCAATTTCTTTTTTGGATCCTATAGAACATCACATCTTTTTTCTGAATGATTTTTTCTCTAGATATTTATATAACTTTGGAAGCCTATTGGTGTGTTATCAGTAGCAGACCTTGCCTTTCCCAATGGCAGTTAATTTTATGTGTTTCCTCTCTTAATAGACTTTGAATCCTTTTCCTTAGGAGGCCATATGAATTAGTAAAAAAATACTAGATATGGCTTTAAACAACCAGAGTTAGAATATCACCTCTGCTACTTAATACTTGAATGAGCTTGGGCCAAAATACTTCTTTTGTGTATCAGTTTCTCCTATAAAATGAGGAAGTAAAATTAGAAGTACATTTTACTCTGAATTTGTAATTATTTGAAAATTTTCCTTTCATGTCACTATGAAAAGTCCATGATCATGGGCAACTAGGTGGCTCAGTGAATCCAGGAATAGAGATGGAAAGAATTTGATTTAAATTTGGCCTTAGATGCTTCCTAACTGTATGATCCTGAGTAAAGCACTTAATTCCAATTGCCTACTCCTTACTGCTCTTCCTTGGAATCAATACTTAGTAATGATTCTAACATGGAAGATAAGGGTTTAAGAAATAGTCTATAGTCCTTTCTCCTCAGAGGAGAATCAAGAGGGGACAAGACAGTTAGCATTTTGCAATGGGAAGTTTTCATACATACATGTGCTGTTTAATGTGAGATAATAATTTTCTTACAGCCCATTATAACCTATCTTTGTGATTAATTCTCTTTTATTTGAGAAGTTATAGATATTTGAATTATAAAGAAGAACTTAGAGCTTTGGTGAACCATTATTGTATTAAAGAAAACTTAGCTCCTTAAGAAAAGGGATGGCCTTTTGCCTTTTTTGTATCCTCACTGCTTAGCATGGCATCTGACATATAGTAGATGTTTAATAAATGTTTAATGACTGATTGACTAACTGATAATAATTTAAATATTGGAAAACACTTTGCAGAAATAATATCCCCTAATTCTGACTACTCTTAGAAAGATAGATGCTATTATTGCACTAATTTTTCACCTGAGGATAAAGAGACTTAGAAAGGCTAAGTGGTTCAGTACTCAGTAATATAGCCAGTATCTGAGATGTGATTTAAATCAAAGTCTTGCTGATTTTCAGTTCAGCATTCTAGTTATTCTATTACACTGCCCCTTACTAGAAATAAACATTAAACTAGAAGTCAAGATATTTTGGAAAAGTTACTTCTCTTGACTTCAGTTTCCTTATATATAAAATAGGAATACTGTACATTTTATCAGTGTGTTTCAGAAATCATTCATCTACCATGTGTCAGGCAATGTGCTAATCACTTGGGATGTAAAAAAAGGCAAAAAAATGCCCCTGCCCTTGTGCAGTTTACAAGGGAGACAACATGTAAACAAATATAAACAAAGCAAGCTATATTCAGGATAAATTGAAGATAATTAACAGAGAGAAGGCACTGGAATTAAGAGGGATTGGGGAAAACTTTTTATAGATGGTGAGAGTTTAGTTAGGAATTAAAGGAAGTTAGGAAGGTCAGGAGTCAGAGCAAATGAGGGAGTCTGTTTCATGCATGGAGGGCAGCCAGAGAGAATGCTGAGAACCAATAGATGGAGTGGAAAAGCAAGGAGACTAGTGTGACCGAATCCAAGAATAAATGTTTGGAAGCAAGGTATTAGAAAACTGGAAAAGTAGGAGGAGGTTAGAATATGAAGAAATAAAAAATGCTAATGTTTGGAAGACAATCAGGAGCCTGAATATCTTGTGATAAAAGTATGAGTTTTTATTAAGTGGTTCATTGGCTATTTAGAGTTATGAATGATACAATCCTAGCCATTCAGAGAGAGGATCAATCTTGAAAGTGAGAAAACATTTTGCCATCTTATATTTAGGAAAGTTTGTGGCGATTTGGCCGAAAATAAGTTAGTATTCCTTCTGATGGCTCTTCATATTGCCATTAAAAAAGGTTATTATTTGTGCTGTGAGTAGATATAGAAGAGCCTTTTTATGTTATGTTCTTAGAACCACCTTAAATCTCTTTCATTCTGAGCCTCCTGAAGCTTGAGGGATTTGAGTTGTCATTCTCTTGGTAGGAGAAGATTTACTATCTCTCTGGAAACAGGCTTATAAAAGCTTTCTGGGAATGAAATAGTTCTTTTGAAATGACTTTTGGATGATACATGTGTAAGTGAATCAGAGCAGGTATTGATTAAACTTTCCCTGGATAGAAAACAAACAGCCATGATGGACTAAGGATTTTGCCAAACCCCTACCGTTTGATAGTCCTGAGTGGCATTAGGTTGTCAGCCCTTCCCCCTCATTAAAAGCCAAAAGGCCAGTTGCCTAATGGGGGAGCTCTCAGAGTTGTGTTGGAAGAGGTGGAAAGGAAAGGCACAGCATTCAGTGCTTTTAACACATGTAGAAATGGAAGGGAAGACAGCAGTTAATACTTACTGCATTACTACCCCCATGGCTGGCACATTGAATTAGTCCAGGACTTCTGCAACTGCTAGGGACAAGATCCCATGTCTTAAATTTCTGTCATCACACTTACCTTACCTAATCATGTCACAAAGCATGACTAGTACTTTTCTGCCTAAAAAATTCCAGGAATACAGATCCTTCAGCAGCAGAGAAAGAGGAGTTACTTAGAGAATGAAAGATCTCTTAGTTTGCATTTCATTCTAGGAGTCAAACACCCAGTCTACTCTCTTAGGGCATGGAATGTTGGTAAATTTACAGGTTCTTTAAAAAAAACACCACATAGAAGATCCATAGCTAATTATGAGATAGATTGATTACTAAGACACCGAGGACAATTCAGGTATTTAACAAGTCCTTTAGAAATGGCCTGCTGCTTATTTTTAAGTGTCCAATGAACAAAGAATGCTTTTTTATGTTTTAAATGCATAAACTTAAATATAAATATCAAATTAAATGTATATAACATCAGATAACTACATAATGTATTTATAATATATCCTACATCTATGAGGTAGTATATATATATATATGTTATATATATATATATATATATATAACATTATACCTTTGTATGTATGTTGTTATATATTATTATAAATTATATTACTTAGGCAAATACCTAAGTATATATGGAGTATTCAGGAAGGACTAGCACTTCTGGTGGGAAGGCTTACTAAGCCCTTTTGAAGGCTGCTCATCCACCATTGGTGTGTCTACCTTTCACTCAACTCTCTTTCACCTATGGTTCCAAGAAATGGCAGGATGCACAGTATCCATACTCTGGTAAAACCATCTTGGCAAGCAGGGAAACCCATATTGAGGGCAACTGAATGCCTCAAGGTTGTTGTTGAGTTAGGGAGATGTCTACCCCAAGCCTGTGATGACTTCCTCTGGCAGAGGGAGCAGATGAGAACAATCTGTTCCAATAGCCAAGAAGCATGTATTGTGGAGCTGGGTCAGACATCAAAGATGCCAAGGTCATCCCATGCATCCTGGGCCATCACCAATTATCCTGGCTTTTGTTTCTCCACTGGACTTTGATGACTGGAAGGGAGGATAAGACTGATGAGTCTGTCTCACGCAATTCATGTATAAGTCAAGACTTTACCCCATGATATCATTTGTCCTTTGAAATGAACGGTAAGTAAAATATATTATCTTACATGTTGGATTTTATGCATAATATGTAAATTCTAGTATTTGTATACTTAAATAAATGCATTTAAAATAAAAAACAAATTCGTTTGCAGGTCATTCAGAAGCATTTGGTCCATGGCTCACTCTTCCCCTCTTATGAGATTTTCCAGAAATAGTGGCATTTCAAGAGTGGCACTTCCTTTAATCTCTTGATCATATCATAGAAGCACAGAATTTTAGAATTTTAAGAAACTAATCTTACTCCTAATTATGCTATGACTTCCTAAGCCCCAACAAGAAATTAATCACTTCCCTATAGACAGTGTGGTATGTTGGAAGGAGTACTGCATTTGGACTCAGAGGTCTTAAGTTCAGATATTTTTTCCTCTTCTTACTACCTTTGTGACCTTGGCTGAGTGGCTGAGATTCCTTGGGCAAAATGAGAGGGTTGGACCATATGTCTTCCAAAATCTTTTTCAGTTCTACATCTATGATTGTGTCAACAATGGGGACCTTGTAACCTCTGGAGGCAAGCCCTGAACATGAGAAAACTCTTTATATCAAAAGAAATCTACCTCCCTAGAATTTTTATTCTTTGGCCATATTTCTGCCTTGTGGGGCCAAATAGAAAGAAAATCTAATAACTTGTGTCTTGGTCAAATTGTCACTATCATCAGACCTAAAGGTGGAATATGGTTTTCATCATTATTGTATCCTCATAGGAAGATTTTGAAAGCAGCTTAGTGCAATGCTTGGCATATAGTAGGTGATCAATAAATGCTTATTGATTAACTGACAAAGCATACAAAGAAGGAACATATGAACTTCTAAGGTAGGGTGTAGACTACCCTTTGACTTTTTAGACGGATCTGATTAGGGAAATTAAATGAAGTCCCTAACATAGGAAACAAATATTCAAAGGTGAGGTGGAGTGGAGTGGGAGTGTCCATTTTTCTCTCCTGCTAACTTTTTGTGATGGTTTGGGGCAAGGACAAGGAAAGTAACTTTGGAAGTTTTTCTTCCAGATAGATTTTGTGCCCTTTTTATGGGCAGTCCTATAAAATATATATGTGTGTATGTGAATCTGTTTTATTTTAATTGCCTTAACTAAACAACGTCATTCACTCTTATCTTCTATTTTTAAGTTGTCCCAATGCTAGCATTCCACTTTGGATACTATATAGAAGACAGAGAGGGCAAAGGGATATGAATTTCATGTGTTCTTTGGAAACACAGAAAGGAGTGCATCAGAAACTAAGTTTAAAAGGTAGAGCTCCTTTACAAAGCCAGATTCTTAGGTTAAAATAAGAACATGTCCTTACGGTTGAATAATATTTTCCAGTTTCCAAAAAAAATTTAAACTCAGTATTTCAGCTGAGATTTAAAGGAACCCAGAGAGGTAGATAGTAGAAATGTTAAACCCATTTTACAGATAAAGAAGTTGAAACTTAAAAAGTTGAAGTGGCTGAATGCTAGAGATGAGATACTAGTAAATCTTTTCAGCCTCAAAGTTCAGTGCTCTTTTTTAACTGTCTCCCATTGCCTTCTGAGAATGAATAGCCATTTAATAGCTACCTTTAATTGCATGTACTTTTATTTTGTGTATTGTAATTTGCCTTGATGATGGTAATAGCAGCTCACATTTATAGAGTACTTTGTTGGTTGCAAATACTTTCTTCCTAACAACCTTATGAATTATATATTGCAAGCACAATATTATCACCTCCATTTTATAGATGAGGAACCAGAGGCCCTGAGAGGTTACGTGACTTGCTAAGAGTCTTTTAATAAATATTGGTGACAGAACTTTCCTAACTTGTGGTCTAATACTCTTAACATTTCACTACATTGTTAGTCTATTTACTATGTTGCTAGCTAATTTAAGTGTCATTTAATTTAAGCTGGAGTTTGGATCAGGTGTTAGTCCGATTTTGTTATTGATCCTCTGATTGATTAATCGTCTCATTGTGTGGGTATTCACAACTCTTTCATGACTTTTAATCTGTCAGATTCTCATTTGGGCCTTTTCATAAATATTTCGTAGAGGAAGCTAGAGAGTTTATTCTGGCTATTTTAAGAACTCTGGTGTACCAGTGTACCATCTGAACTATTCCTCTGCTAACTCTCATTCTTTTTTTTTTTAAGCCCTTACCTTTTGTCTTAGAATTGATACAAGGATCAGGGCTGGGAAATTAGGATTAAGTGACTTGACTAGTATCACATCTTTAGGAACCATCTGAGATCATATTTGATCCCAGAACCTTCCATTTTTAGCTCTGGTTTTCTATCCACTGAGCCACTAGTTGCCCTTGTCTCTCATTCTTGATAGCCAAGTAGCCCGTTTTATTTTCTCTTCATGCAGTGCTATGATAATTTTTAATGCCACTTTTCTTATATAAGTTTTATTGATCACATACTTCCATCTACTCATCATACATATTTACGTTGCTCTCTGGTTATTTCTAGTCTTGATTCTTCTAATATGGTGGTGTCTCATGCTTTAGAGACATATAGTTTATATTTCAAGGACCTTGTTGGAATTAAATATGAATCTGGCCATAGACTTAATTATTTTACTTAATCAGAAAGGAGTAGGGGAGAAGGATAAAAGAGAGAAAATGGAGGCAGATTACTTTTAGACAAGATTTATCCTAATCTAGCTTTTCCACTTAGCTAGCTGTTCCACTGCAGCTATGTGTGCCCCCCCGCCAACTACACCAATATGGAATTTGAGATAGCAAAATCCAGTCTTGCCTCAATTTATCAAACTTTCTTTCCACTTACTGAATTTTAAAAGTTAGACCTCATGAAACAACTGTTGAATTTTCTTCTTCTCCTGGGCTGCCTAGGGGGTCACCCATACTGCCTCCTACCTCCTTGTCCTCTACCTCAATTGATGACTTTTCCTGTTGACTACAAGGGTTGCTAGAATTACAATTATATCCTCATAATCAAAGTCTCCTCTTTAATTTCCTTGACAACATCTTATTTAGTCAGTGTTAGTTCTCCCTCCACTGATGGGATTGTAATGCTTCCATAGCATAGAGTCAGGGAAATGTCTAACTTGTCCTAGAATTATATAACTTGTTCATAGTCCCACAGCTAATAAATGTTAGGGTTGGAATTTGTACCCAGATCTTCTTGCTTCCAATTCTGGTATTCTTACTGCTACATCTTGATGTCTTTCAAATATATATTATCAGTGAGAAAATATTGAGGTTAAAGAGTTGAGCATTTGCAGTAGCAAGCAATTTAGCATTATTGAGAGCATTATCTCCCTCAGACATGGTCCTAGATAACCCTCTCTTTTTGCTGGATCCAAACTCATTGGATCTTCACAGCATCTATCCAAGAAATGCATATAGCCTGACCAGCTGCATCTCATTGTCTGGAGAGTACTGACTAAACCTGGAAGTCTGGAAACATAGATCAGTCCATGATATATGCAACCTGTATTCTTCATTCACATTTTTCCCATTATGGATGGTAATATAAAACAATCCATTTCATATTAATGAGGATTTCAGAGAGGAAAAGTAGTGTTGTGGGGCTTCAATAATTGATGAAGAATCAATCATCTTTCCCCTCTCTGGTATACAGCTTCTTTGTTTCTAAGATGATGGCGTTTGACTTGATAATCTTCAAAATACCTTCTAGTTTAAAATCCTACGATCCTTTGAATTTAGTCTGTGAATATGGAACATGTAGGGATTTGCAATTAATAAGGACATTCTCTTTTCTTTAATCTTTGTGCATGATACTAGAAAACACCTGGAAGTTAAGACTATATCTTCCTGTTTTATGTTTGGTTTGCCCAGTATTCAGGAGATTATTGAATGAAGTTATACTCCAAGTTACATATTTACTGAAGTCTTGACTAATATGCAGGTGTGGGAATCAAAGGATAACAATTTGTTCTGTTTACTTAAACACTTAAAATCAATAAAATAATGAGATATTATATTCTTGATACCTCCAGTCAGTTCTATGACTTAGAAGAGATGATTTGCCACAGAAAATCATCCAAAATGCTGGTCTGTTCATTTCTAAAGTTTTCATTAGGGATATATCCTTGATGAGTACAGAATACCCTTATAAAATGCTATAAAGATGAGAAAACAGGAATTCAACTAATTCACTGACATATTCAAACAGTTGACATATTCTTTGCCATTTTCCAGCATCTACAGTTTTAAAATATTCATTTATAATGATTTCCTACTGTAATGCATTTGTAAAATCAAAAACCAAATCAAAGCCAATAATTGATTGGGACCCATCAGTAAGTACCATAAATCACATCCATTAGATTTAATTTGTGTCTGAATAATAACAACTGAACATTGGCAAAGATTAGCACTGAATCAGAAAAATGATGTTTTATGATAATTATTTATCCATTTGTAGAGTTTACACATTTATTAAAAACTTTCCTTTCTATAAGTTTATGAATTAGATAAACTAAGTATTATTTATTATAGAATTCATAAATCAATAATAAGTATAGAAATATACATTATTTATATTATAGAAATAGAAATTTCTTGAAAGATAAGGTCTAGGCTCTTTTTTTGGTCATATCTTTCAGATAGCCCACAATCTTAGATTTTCTTTCCTGAATCTATTTTCTAGGTCATTTGTTTTTCCAATAAGTTATTTTATATTTCCCTCTATTTTTTCATTCTTTAGTCTTTGTTTGACTATTTCTTGTTGTCCCATCAAATCATTAGTTTACACTTTCCCAAATCTAATTTTTAAGAAATTATTTCTTCAGAAAACTTTTTTACCTCCTTTTCCACTTGGGCAATTCTATTTTTTGAAAGGCTCTTTTCTTCAGTGAATTTTTGTTACACTTTTTTTTCCCATTTGGACAGTTCTGTACTTCTCTACAGTGAATTCTTAAATATCTTTTTCCATTTGGTCAATTCTGTTTTTTCACGAGTTCTTCTCTTAAGTGAATTTTTGTGTCTCCTTTACCAATTGACTTATTCTGTTTTTTAAGACATTAATTTCTTCAAAATTTTTTGTGCCTCCTTTGCCAAGCTGTTGACTCTTTCCCCATGATTTTCCTGTGTCACTCTCATTTCTTTTATTCTAATTTTTCTTCTACCTCCTTTATTTTATTTTTAAAATATTTTTGAACTCCTCCATTAATTATTTTTGGGCCCACGATCAATTCATATTTTTTCTTGGAGGCTTTGGATGTGGCAGTATTGACTTTGTTGTCTTCTTCTGAATTTGAGTCTTCTCTATCACCAAGATCACTTTCTATATTCAGTTTCTTATTTTGCTTGTTTCTTTCCTCACTTTTCTGCCTTTTTCTTTTCTTTTAATTAAAAAGCCACCCTTAAAGTTAGACTCTGTAATTGTGCTTAACTGAGCATTGTTCCCAGCTTCCAGTTCTTTGTACAACTGCCTTCGGCACTGGCTTTGAGAAGCTATCTGCTTTCAGTTTTTCTGAGCAAGTATGATGTAAAGAGAGGTGTGTCTAATACTCTCCCAGCCTGTGCTTTGGTCTATAAGTGACCATAAACACTCTTTTCTGCTCTTAAACTAATACCAGGGTCCCCTGTTGCCCTGTGGCACATAAGCACTAGTGTATGCCAGTGCCCCCTCTCACCCTGAGACTTGGACCTATGACCTGAATCTATATAAGGGCAATGCAACAGAGTGCTGGATACAGAACCAGCAAAGGGTCCCTTGTAATCCCCTTCTGAATAGTGGTCCTACTCCCTTACCCTCTGTGACTGAGAGCTCTGGAAGCTGTTGGCACTGATCCAACCACTCCAAAGCCTAAGCTGGCTTGTGGATGTAGATATCCTTTCCCTCCCCAGTGCAATGGGATTTGGGGCAGATATTCTAAGTTGTCTTGGCCTGATAAATTATTTCACTGTGTTCCTTTGTAGATTTTTCCCCTCAAGTATCTATTTTGAGGTATCATTTAAAAGTTGTTTGGAGATTAATTGGAGAGATCAGAAAGGTTCTTAGTCCTTTGCTATCTTGGCTCCACCCCTTGAAAGTCAATTTTCATAAAATTGAACTGATTAGGGGTGGAGAAGTTTAGTGCTAAATTCCTTGGGAAACATTAGCTCTTTTAATTTGTCTCAGAAGGTTCCATGTCGTTATCTGAAAAAATAACTCACTCATTATATATGAAAAAGACCACTAATGGTTAAAACACTTAAGTTATTTAGTTTTCTTTAGCCTCAGATTTCCCACTTATAAAATGATAAAACCAATACTTGCATTAATATCTCAGAATCATTGTGAGGAAACAATATGTAAATTGTAAAATATCATGCAGAACATAACCTTTTTGTGGGAAAGATTGGTTTTAATTCCATCTTTCTATCACTAGCACCAAATAAACTGCATGGTACATGATAGATGCTTCATAAATATTTTTGATTGAGTGAGTGATATAAACATGAGTTGTTATAATTATTAGTTACTAAACTTGGTAGACAATAAATTTGATGCATTTTCATCTTGTCAATATTAGTAACTGCAATTTGAATAAATTTGATTTATCCAGGGTCAAAGCCTCCTGTGGTTAGTTGAGATACTTTTGGAATTCTCCAGAACTCTTTTGGCCCACTAGGATTCCAGTGGCAAATAAATAGGCATTTTCATTATTTTGAAGACTCAAAAGGAGTGTTCAGATCATATAACTTATTAAAGTTTTCTAGATTATTTGAAAAATGTAACTGTGGTGACAATGTAACATATATAATTCACTGGAAGAAATATGTGATAATAGATTTTGAGTAGGGAAAGACCTTCATGGCTATTAAGTCCAATCTTTTCATGTTACAAATGGGCAAAGTGAGACCTAGGAAGATTAAATGACTTTTCCAAGGTAACATAACTAATAAGTATGTAAGGCAAGATTGGTATTTTGGTCTTCATGGCTCTGTGACTATTATTTGATCTACTAAAAATGTTATATTTTGCCAATATACTTCTTCTGAAAATTAATCTTCCTAAGAAATTTAATCCAATAAATGGAACAGTTTCTTGGTGATAAATCAAATAGTGAATCACAAAGTCTGTAGAGAAAGATTGGTTCTACAATGTAGTAAAAAGAGTTCCACCCTAAAATTCAGGAGACCTGACTTTCAGGTGTTGCTCTTCTATTTACCAGCTATGTTACTTAAGGGTTCAAAATTCAACTAATATGTTAGGCAATCAGATATATCTCTTCTGTGCTTTTTGATCAGTGGTCCATCATGTTTCCATTGTATTCCCTAGTTTCCATCTCTTAGAACTACTAATTTCCTTCAAATCATAGCTACTTCTTATGTGTCACCTTTTCTGAATCACTAGTTGTTAGCTATGTCTCTTGAAATTATTTTTAGGGTACTTCTGGGGGTGGAGCCAACGTTGTGAAGTAATGCAGAGCAGCTCTGTGCCACCATGAGAATCCTCTTCAACCAAGATTAAAATGTTGTCACAAAACAAATACAAGAGTGAAAGAACCAACAAGGGGGCAGAGTGAAATAACTTTCAAGAATAGAAAAACCCAAAAGGAAGGCAAAGAACATCTGGAGTGCTAGGGTGAGAGGAGAACAGAGCCGTCAAGAAGCTGTAGCAAGGAATAAAGAGCAAGCCACACACCCATGCCCCACATCTGCTATCTGAGGTTTGGGAACCTATGACGTAGCCAACATCCAGATCCTGAGATCCTGCCTGGGCAAATAGTGGTACAGGCAAACCCTTGAAATTTCAAACCTATGGAGAAGTGAGGAGTACCAACTCAGGTAATTCTAGTCTAAGCTTGAGATAAGGACTTAGCTCAAAATTTTGCATGGTTGATAGAACTAAGTGCTAAGTATTAAATACTGATCTTTTTGCCTAAATCTCAGGGTGGAGCTCCAAGACAGAACAATCAAGGGTGTGCCTGATTGGATCAAGTACACAGCCTATGACCTGATCAAGATAAGTGTGAGATCAAGGGCTAACACTTAAGCCTGAGGCAAGTTTTTAAGCTATCAGCATCACAAGGGTCAATTGAATCAGTAGGGAGAGGAGACTCTCAGAGGTCTCAGCCCTCAGACCATTTCATCATCCCCCCAAGCCTATATAAAATTATGTAGGAAAAATTAGCAAACAATAAAAAGCACCTAACTCTAAAGAATTCTTATGTAGACAAAAAGCAAGGTACAGACAATGAAGGGGACATTGAAAACAATGGAAACACACACAAAGTCCAAAAAAAAATATGGATTGGACACAGAATCTGAAAGAGCTCAAAAAAACCTTCAAAAACCAATTAAGAGAGGCAGAAGAAAATGGGGAAGAGAAATGAAAGTGATGCAAGAAGAAATGAAAGTGATGCAAGAAGAAAATGATGCAAGAAAACATGGGCTAATTGAAAAAGGAGAACCAAAAACTGACAGAGGAAAACTAGTCTTAAAAATCAGAACTGACCATCCAGAAACTAATGATTTCGTGCAAAATCAAGAAATAATAAAGCAGAATCAAAAGAATAAAAAACAGAGGAAAATATGAACTATCACTGGAAAAACAACTAACCTAGAAGATAGATCAACGAGAGACAATTTGAAAATTATTGGAATACCTGAAAGCCATGTTCAAGAATAAAAGCCCTTGGAGATCATATTTCAAGGAATTATCAAAGAAAACTGCCCAGGAGTCCTCAAACAAGAAAATAAAATTGAAATTGAAAGAATTCAATGCTTGCCTCCAAAAGGAAATCCTCAAATGACATCTTCCAGGAATGTAATAGCTAAATTCAAGAGCCACAAAGCCAAGAACAAAATACTGCAAGGAGCCAAAAAGAAACCATTCAAATATCATGGATCTACAATCAGGATCACTCAGGAACTAGTGGCTTCTACATTAAAGGACTGAAAGGCATGGAATATGATATTCAAGAAGGCAAAATATTTGGAATTAAAATCCAGAGTCACCTAGCTAGCAAAACTGAGTATTTTCTCTCTGGGGAAAAAGGATCATTTAATAGGAAAGAAAATTTCCAAGCATTCCTGAGGAATAAGTCAGACCTAAATAAAAATTTGAAGTCCAAACATGAGATACAAGAGAAGCCCCAAAAGATAAATAAGAAAGAGAAAATTTAAGGGACTCATTAAGGTCAAAATGTTTATATGTCTACATGGAAAGAAGATTTATGTAATTCTCAAAAATTACTCTTGTAGTGAAGAAGATAGAAGGAATTTACTCAGATAGTGGAGAAGTAAGCTGATTATGATGATATGATGTATATAATGATATATGATGGTATAATGTATATGTAAATGTGATGATAACAAATGATGTGTATTTATGATAGGTCTGCATATGAATGATATGTGAAAAAATCAAAGTGTGAAAGGGAGCATTGCTTCGAGAGAAAAGGGAAGGGAGAGATAGAATGGGGTAAATTATATAACATAAAGAGTCATGAAAAATCATTATAGAGAGGGGAGGATAAGAGTTTTGATGGGCAATGTTTAAACTTTACTTTCATCATAACTGGCTCAGAGAGGGTAAAACATATATAACCAGTAGGTGATAGAATTCTATCTTATCCCTAATCAGTGGGATATATAATTCTCTTATCCCACAGAGAATTAGAAGGGGAATAAGACAAGGGAAGAGGGAGTCAATTGGAGGCAGCGGGAACTGAGGGGGTGAAAATACTAGTGAGGAAGGAACAGACAGAAAGGGAATAGAGCAGGATATAAAGGGGATAATATGATAGAGGGTAATACACATTTAATAATTATAATGCTGAATGTGAATGGGATGAACTCACCCATAAAATGGAAGCAGATAGCAGAGGGGATTAAAAACCAGAATTCTACTACACGTTGTTTATAAGAAACATGTTTGAGCCAGGATGACACACACAGATTCAAGGTAAAAGGCTGGAGCAGAATTCATAATGCATCATTTAAAGTAAAAAAAAAAAAAAGCAATAGTAGCCATCAGGATACCAGAAAAAGTTAAAGTAGAAATTGATCTGACTAAAAGAGCTAAGGGAGGAAATTATATTTTGCTAAAGGGTACTATACACAATGAAGCAATATCATTACTAAACATTTATGCACTAAATGGTATAGCATCTAGATTTCTAAAAGAAAAATTAAAGGAGCTCAAAGAGGAAATAGATTGTAAGACCATATTGGTGGGGAATCTCAACCTTCCCCTTTCATAACTAAATAAATCAAACTGAAAAAAATAAATAAGAAAGAAGTAAGGGAAGTGAATGAAATGCTAGAAAAATGGGAGTTAATAGATATCAGGAGAAAACTGAACAGTGATAAAAAGGAATATACCTTTTTCTTAGAAGTGCATGGTACATATACAAAGATTAACCAGATACTAGGCCATAGAAATATTGGAAAAAATGCAGAAAACCAGAAATAATAAATGTAGCTTTTTCAGAACATAATGTCATAAAAATTATAATTTACAAGGGTCCATGGAAAGGCAAATTTAAAATTAATTGGAAATTAAATCTAATTCTTTGAAACTAGATGGTCAAAAAAGAAATTATAGAAACAATTACAAGCTTCATTAAAGAGAATGACAATGAGGAGACCACATATCAAAACTTATGGGAAACAGCCAAAGCAGTACTCAGGGGAAAATTTATATCTCAGTGTTGACAGCAACAAAATTGAGAGGGAGGAGATCAATTAATTGAGTTTTCAACTTAAAAATTAGAAAAAGAACAAATTAAAAATCCACAGATAAAAACTAAATCAGAAGTCCTAAAAATTAAATGAGAAATTAACAAAAATGAAAATAAAAGAACTATTGAACTAATAAATAAGACTAGGAACTGGGACTTTGAAAAAAAACAAATAAAATATATGAAATACTATTTACTCTAATAAAAAACAAAAGAAGAGAATCAAATTAACAGTATCAAAGATGAAAAGGGTGATCTCATTTCTAATGAAGAACAAATTAAGGTAATTATTAGGAACCATTTTGCCCAATTATATGTTAATATATATGACAATCTAGGTTAAATGGGTGAATATTTACAAAAATATAAGTTTCCTACATTAACAAAAGAGGAAAGAGAATACTTAAATAATCCCATCTCAGATAAAGAAATTGAACAAGCCATCAAGGAATTTCCTAAGAAAAAATCCCCAGGAAAAATTCTCCCAAGTGAATTCTATCCAACATTGAAAGAACAATGAATCCCAATACTATACAAATTATTTGACAAACAGAAGCAAAGGAGTCTTACTAAATTCTTTTTATGACACAAATATAATATTGATTCCAAAGCCAGGCAGACCAAAAACAGAGAAAGAAATCTACAAACCAATCTCCTTAATGAGCAAAGATGCAAAAATCATAAATAAAATACAGGCAAAAAGACTATAGCAAGTTATTTCACTATGACCAGGTGGGATCTATACCAGGAATGTAAGGATGTTTTAATATGAGGAAAACCATCTACATAATTGACCATATCAATAATCAACCCAAGAGAAATCACATGATTATCTCAATAGATGCAGAAAAAGGTTTTGACAAACTACAACACCCACTCCTATTGAAAACACTATAAAGTATAAGAAAAGAAGGACAATTCTTCAAAATAATAAACAGTATGTATTTAAAACCATCAGGAAGTATTATGCAATGGGGACAAGTTAGAAGCCTTCCCAGTTAGATCAAGAGAGAAGTAAGGATGCCCATTATCACCTCTATTATTTAACATTGCACTAGAAATATTAGCTGTAGCAATTAAAGAAGAAAAAAGAAATTGAAGGGATTAATGTAGGCAGAGAGGAAACTAAACAAGCAATCACTCTTTTCAGATGATATGATGGTATACTTAAAGAATCCCAGAAAAGTCAACTAAAAGGCTAGTAGAAATATTTATCTTTAGCAAAGTTTTAGGCAACAAGATAAACCCACATCAGAATTTCTGTATATTTCCAACAAAATTCAGCAGCAGAAATTAGAAAGAGAAATTCTTTTTAAAATCACTCTAGACAATATAAAATATTTAGGAATCTAGATATATATCAGGACACACCCAGGAATTATATGAATACAACTACAAAACACTTTTCACAAAATTAAAACTAGATCTAAATAATTTGATAAACATTAATTGCTCATGGGTAGGACAAGATAACATAATAAAAATTACAATCCTACTCAAATTAATCTACTTATTTAGTACCATATCTATTAAACTAATAAAAAACATTTTTATAGAATTAGAAATAATTATAACAAAGTTCATCTGGAAGAACAAATGTTCAAGAATGTCAAGGGAAATAATGGGAAAAGTGAAGAATAGGGGCCTAGCAGTACCAGATCTTAAACTGTTCTATAAAGTAGTGGTCATCAAAACAATATGGTACTAGCTAACAGACAGATGGGCGGATAAGTAGGATATACTAGGGGTAAGTGACATTAGCAAGCTAGGTTTTGATAAGCCCAAAGATCCCAGCTTTTGGTACAAGAACTCACTATTTGACAAAAAATACTGGGAAAATTGGAAAATAATATGGTAAAAATTAAGTTTAGATCAACATCTTACACCCTATACCAAGATAAATTCAAAATGGGTGAATGACTTAAATATGAAGAGTGTAATCATAAATTAATTAGGTGAACATAGACTAGTATACCTGTCAGATCTGTGGGAAAGGAAAATTTAAGACCAAGCAAGAGAAAGAGACCATTACCAAGTATAAAATGAATGACTTTGATTATATCAAATTTAAAAGTTTTTGTACAAACAAAACCAATGCAAACAAAATTAGAAGGAAAGTAACAAACTTAATAACGAATCTCTCTGAAAAAGGTTTAATTTCCCAAATATATAAGGAACTAAGTCAAATCTACTTCACCAGAGAGCGAAGGCACTAGGTAGCACATTAGTATTCTGCCCAACAGGCTTGCTCAATGACTCTTAAAGTGTGGCTGGGACATCATTAATGTCATTAAATGACATAATACTTAGTGAATAATGTTAGTTTTAGCTTAGGAAGGCAAGATCAATAGATTTTCTAATATTTTTTAAAGTTACATTTGCATTCTAGGCTAACCTTTTTCTTTCATTACATTCCTAAAAAATTAAATAGTAAATTATTAAGACTATGAAAAGTACTCCTTTGTGTCATGAAAGTTGATATCATGAGTTGGTTTTTGCTTTACTGATTGTCCTTACTCCTTTTGCCATTCATTTCATTTTCCATAAAAGATCACAGGAGATAAGTACAAGTAAGGAGAACATTGTCCTTTCTACCTAATGTATTTAAAGCTTCATACCCCATTTTTATCCATTTCAAAATTTGAATAGATGTGCAAGATATTGCCAACTTGGTCAATTAATGTAAACTAATATACTTTGCGAACATTTTTATGGGAAAACTTCAAATAAATCTCCTGTAGCAAATATGGGACATTCTGAATATATTGTCTAGCAAGTATTTGATGGTGCCATTTTGGACAACAAAGATGCTGACTTACATTCTCTGGTGAGTTTCTGGGGCACCTGTGTGTGTGTGTGTGTGTGTGTGTGTGTGTGTGTGTGTACGCGCGCGTGTATTTCCCTCTAATAGGGGTTATTAACTTGTGAACTATAAGGCTGTTTAAAAACATTTTGTTAACTATTTTTATTATAATTGAGTCTGAAAGGCATGGATTGATGTGTAGAAACAACACACAGAATCAGAAGGTTGCATTGCCAGAGGTAACCTGAACCAAAAGAGACCATTGCCTTCAGGAATACCCACATTGTGACAGGGTAGTAAGTCTGTTAATACATCATAAGATAAAACTACAAAGACTTTGGGGGTCACTAATATCATACCTGACAGACTATTGGCATTACTTGTGGGTAAGTCATGAACTAGATAGCTAGACAGCACAGTGAATAAGTAAAAGTTTACACAGGTCTAAGGATAGTTCAAGTGGCAGTACCCAGGGTTTCTAAGGTGATAAGTTATGAACAATGAACAGAAAGGATTTGGCATAGAAATGGTTGAGAAGTGCTAGGTAATGGGAATATAAATACAAAAGGAAAGAAAAATTAGTTCTTGCCCTCTAGAAGCTTATATTTTATTTGGATGGAAATGGGACCTAGCATATAAATAAATTAATTAATATAAGTTAAGAAGGGAAGAGACACTAAATAAGAGGAGAAAGGTTCTATTATAGTCCAGGCTTGAAGGAAGTTACAACTTCTAAGTGGAACCAAAGAGGAAGTACATTGTAAGGTTGTGGGGCAATGGAGACAAAGAAGTTTGATTTATACTTAATTCACTTTAATTAGAAATCAATTTATTGTTGAATGTGATGGAGAACACCTAAGGTCTGTTCTTCTGGGGAGGTGGAGATTGGTTGATTCCTTGCATTCAAGAATTCTGAGCTAAAGGATTGTAAAAACATTAAATCCAGCATCAATATGGTAAGCTCCTTGAAGTAGATATTCACTGGGATGCTTAAGGAGAGACAAACCAGCCTACACTGAGAAAAAAGCAACAAAAAGTAAAAAATGTTAAAGTGGCTGCTGTGCTTCTTGTCTGAGCAAGACAGGGAGCATTAGTATCCAAACAAAAACAAAACCAAATACCAAAACCAAAGTAAAACAAAATAAAATCCCACTTAAGAGCCTATTATGTGTAAAACACTATGAAGGTATAAAGTTAAAAAAAATTCCTGACCTGAAAGGGATTATATTCCACTGGAGGGATATAACATTTATATAAAAAAGTAAGTCCAATACAGTCTGAGGCACAAAAAGGGTACCACATATTTAGGGAGGGACCAAGAAAATATTATTTTCTCTCTGAGGCTAACCCCTTTATCTATTTTCAAGTGTTCTCCATTCTTTGTACCTTATTTAGGCCTTTTTCTACTCCTCTTGCTCTGTCATTTCTCTCTTCCCTGGAATATGCACACACTTATCTTTGATGGATGTATGATCCCATCTATTTAGGAGTTCCCTTCAAAGAAGCCTATCACAACCTGCTCCTGTCTGCCTACTCCAGGAGACTATTATCCTTATCATTCATAAATTTTCTATATTGGAGTCATCATTGTGCTAGAGGTCTTCCTCATTTTCTTTTGATATTACAAGAGTAGCAATATATTCTTCTAACTATGTACTGGTTCTCTCTTGCCTTCACCAAATAGCCAACCAATTTTCTTATATCATGTTCCTTAGATGATGTCTTTTGCTCTTGTTCTTCTTCAGCATTCCTCAGTGGTCACACATTGTAATTTTTTTATAGAGGTCACTAAGGCTGGCTACTGTAAGAGAGGAGTCATTCTGGGACAGGAATGCTAAATTATATATTCTCTATCTGAAAGGCCCAAGATGAAACCTCCCCATTTCTAGCTTACGGTAAGAAACAAACAACTCAGAATCAAGGTATTGACCCATTTTGAATCTTAATACAAGGAATGAGACAGGGTACCATCTGAACTGATGACCATGAGCTCTAATTTCATTTTTGACCATCTCTATTACCATAGACAAATTATTTCACCACCCTGGCCCTAAATTTCCTCACAGGTAAAATGAGACAAACTAGATTATTTCTAAGACACCATCCACTCTAATATTCTGTGTTTTTTTTTTACTTTACCTGGCATACAAATAAAGGCAATCTTGTCTTTCTAAGATGTCAACTACTCAGAAAAAAGGATTGCATTTGCTTGTGTGTAAAGGTTATAATATACAAAATGCATTTTGAGTCAAAAATATGAGAACATAATGAAAGAAATCAGTCTTAAAAATGAAAACCACCCAACAACTGACATTTTTATAACACTTTAAAATCTGCAAAGCATGTTACATAGATTATCTCATTTGAGCTTCAGCAGTTCTATAAAGTTTGTATTGCAAATATTCTCTTATGATACTACAGAAAGAATGCTAGATTTAGAGTCAGAGGACTTGGCTTCAAATTCTAGTTCTTTCAGTTCCTTCGTTATAACCACGGACAAGTCACAATCCCTCTGATTCTCAATTTTTTTAGGAGAAACATGAAGCCATTGAAATAAGTGACTTCTATAGTACCTTCCAGCTTTAAATTTATGATTACATGAATTCCCCTTTATAGACAAGGAAACTGTTTTAGAGAGGTTGTGACTTTCTTTGCCAGATATGGAATTTGAACCCAGGTCTTCCTGGGTTTAGTACTTCCTGTTGAATACTCAATCCATTGTTCCCCAGTAGCTCTCAACCCACGACAAATTCCATAGTTAACCATCTCTCAAGGTAGCATGGTATCTTATGAGATCAGGAAACCAACCCTGACAACAAAGATTTTCCCCTACATTTCTTCATCTAAGATAAAAGAATTAGATAAATTCTATGTTTTAGCTTGCCAAGTTGTTGAGTATTTTGAGATGACATTTGTCAAAGACCTTCCCTGTGAAATATCTTGTCTCCTGAAGTCTCTGCACTTTGGTTTTAAGGTTGGAATTCATTCTCTAAGGAATGAATTCCTCTTTGAAAACCTTAAAGGGAGGACACAGTTCACTGATGTTTCATTAATAGGTAAGACCTGTTAGAAGTCAGCTTGTACATGGATAAAGATTATATGATCTGGGGAAAAGAAGTTCAAAGGATCCTTGTAGAGCTTTCAAATGGCAGTAAAATTTGAATGGCTCATGAAAAATTAAGGATTGCAGAATGAGTATTATTTATTCTTCAAAACTGGTTAAGAATAATTTCTGGGGTAGGATTACAAATGGAATTGGTGACACTGTCAGATCATTGAATCTTGTGTGTACTGCTTATATCTTTTGAAGGAAGTTTTACCTTGTCTCAAATGTATTTTAAGGGACTTAGACAATCAGAGAAGCCATATGCTCTTCCTGCCTTGTCTTTCAATATTTGGGATGCAGAATGGTATTTATTTAAATTCATGATTAAAAAAAGTCTAGATTGTCACCTAGCAAATTGGATTTATGTGATTTTCATTCCTAGAGAAAGATAACATGAATCTGAGGGTAATTTTTTTTGTTGTTTATTCAATTCTTGATTTATTGAAAAGGTTTATTTAGAAAACTACAAGGACAGTATAGGTAGGACTTCATAATCAATAATGAGAAAGCTTGACACAGAAAATTCATAGGTATATGAAATGGTCAGTGATATATTTCTAGCAACAGTGACATTTTGGATTCTTCAGTGCCATGAAGTTGGAAGTCAGGCTATCTATATGTTTAATTGGATAATATAGTAACTCTGAACACACAAAGGCTTTTTTAAGGAGGAAGACTTAAATTTACTAAGTATAGATAGTTCCACAGGAGATTCCAGACAACTAGGTCAAATTGGTAGAAATAATAGCATGGCAAATTTCAGTTCAATAAATGGGGAAGTTGAAAACTGACTGTATATTGGCCAGTCTAGATTTTTTAGAGAATAGTTTCAATGAATGAATAAGAAAAATGATCAAGAGACTCAGATCTCATAGCATAATCAGCAGCCAGTAAATGTTTAACAATTTAGCTTTACTAAAAACATGTATGTACTATTACACTTTTAAGTTTAATCTGCATTACTAATATTTTCTCCACAATTTTCTTGTCTGGTTAATAAAGAAATTAGTCTACATAATTTTTAGAATTTGCTCTTTTCCAAGGTGTAAATGCTCACAGTGAATTTAAAACAAATTCAAAATTTAATAATTAGTTCTCCAAAGCCAGTACAATCTGGTTCCATCATACCCTTGAGTATAATCCATAGTCTCCAGTATCTGTATACCAATGTTCAGTGTCTAGGCAACAAGCAAAATAAAGCAGAGTTCCAGATGACTCCATAATTCATTTTGAGGCATGATGAAATAAAAGCCATGACTGGAATATAGTTGAATATGGGTATTATATATTCAAAAAAGACAGGATAGATAAACAAGGTAGTAAAGTGACAATTTTTATTAAGCATATTCGTGGAGCCAAGATTGCAGAGTAGAATCAGGGAAAGCTTGAATCACTCAAATCCTCTCCAACCAACCTTAAAATAATTCTTTCATATGAATACTGGTTCTGAATGAATACATCTTCTGTGTTTGGACCCAAGTCAATGTCAATACCCTGTTGGCCTAAGCCAACAGCAGGATAATTCCATTCATACTCCTTAAAGTTCTGAGACCCATCCCAAGCTTGCAATGAGACCCCAAGTCCTTCTTCAGGACAATCCATAGTGTACCTGGCTGGTGCAGGCACAGAAAGAGGCTCTGAGCCCCTGCCCAAGGACAAATTGAGGCCTTAAGTCCCAGGGAAAGACAGTAGACAAGACATCAAGAGGGTTTGATCCCAAGAGGAAGCCCAAAGCACTCTCCCAGGCTTTCAATGAAGTCCTAAATCCCAGTAAAAGTCAGCCCTCCCAGTATGTGTGGTCTGGGTAAGCCCGGAACAAGGTCTAGAGTCCCAGCACAAGGAAATCCACAGTACCTGACCTGTGAAAGCCCAGAGTGAGACCCAGAAACCTCTATTTAAAGTCAAGACAAGGTTATAAACCCCAGGGCCATGGAGTTCACAATGTGCCTGGCCTGATCAAAATCAGAGTAAGGATCAAATTACCTGCCCAAGCCTGAAATTAGACCCTAATCCCCAGGAAAAGATAGTTCACAAAGCTCTGAGGGCCTCAAGCCATTAGTAATTTCAGGAAGTGATTAAATCAGCAGTGGGAGGTGGCTTTCAGAGCTCCCAGCCAATAGCCCATCATACCATGTTAGAAGAACTGAAACTTGAAGAAACTAAGAAATAGAGCTAAAAGTAACAGCAAGGAAAAACTAAAGTTTAAGACAGTTCCTTCTCTAACCTGAGAACAGAGCCCACCTTTAAGAGAAAAGTAAAAGTCAAGAAAAAGTCAGGGAAAATGAGCAAACAATAAAAAAGCAACAGATCATAGAACATTTTTATGGAGAAAAATAAGAGCAAGGCACAGCCAAGGGGGACAGTGAAAGCAAAGCACATTCATGCTAAACTTCAAAAAAAATTTGAATTGGTCTCAGGCTATAGAAGGCCTCAAAAAGTATTTAAAAATCATTTAAGAGAGGCAGAGGAAAAATGGGAAAAAGAAAGGGAGCAATGCAAGAAGAAAATAATAGCTTAAAAAGCAGAATTGTCTGAATGGGAAATAAGGTTCAAAAGCTCGTGGAAGAAAACCATTCCTTAGAAATTACAATTCGGCAACTAGAAGAGAATAAATTTATGAGACAGTAAGAAAGAATAAAACAAAATGATAAAAATGAAAAAGAGAAGAAAGTATGAAATAACTCATTAAATAAACAACTGACATGGAGAATAGGCCCATGAGAGACAATTTAAGAATTTTTAGATTACGTGAAAGCCATGAGCAAAAAAAAAAGCTTAGGCATCATATTACTAGAAATTATCAGAGAAAGTTGCCTTGATATTCTTGAACAAGAGGGTAAAATATAAATTGAAAAAATCCTGATCACCTCTTGAAATAATGCCCAATTGACATTTCCTGGCAATATTATAGTTAATTTCAAAAGCCCTCAAGCAAAAGAAAAAATACTGCAAGCAGTCAGAAAGAAATAATTAAAATACTGTGGAGCTACAGTCAGGATTACACAGGACTTAGCAGCTTCCACATTAGAAGATTGAAAGGATTAGAACATAATATTCCAGAAGGCAAAAGAACTATATTTATAACTCATAATCACCTACCCAGGAAAATTAAGCATTTACTTTCAGGGGGAAAATAGTAATTTAATAAAATAGAAGATTTCCAAGCATTCCTTTTTTTGAAAACCCTTACCTTCCATCTTGGAGTTAATACTGTGTATTGGTTCCAAAGCCGAAGAGTGGTAAGGGCTAGGCAATGGGGGTTAAGTGACTTGCCCAAGGTCACATGGCTGGGAAGTATCTGAGGCCAGATTTGAACCTAGGATCTTCCTTCAATAGGCCTGGCTCTCAATCCACTGAGCTACCCAAGTGCCCCCCCCAAGAATTCATAATGAAAAGACCAGACAAACAGAAAATCTGATGTCCAAATAAGAGAATCAAGAGAAACACAAAAAGGTACATAAGAAAAAGGAAATTTAAGGGATTCAGTAAGGTTAAACTATTTATATTCCTATATGTAAATTTTAATTCTTAAAACTTTTATAATTATTAGAGCAGTGAGAAGGTATATACATAGACCAAAGATGTGGGAGGAATGTGATAAGATGACATATTGTGTGAAAAAATCAAGGGGTGAAAAAGGAAGGAAGGGAGAAGTGGAATGGAGTAAATTATTTCTAAAGTGGGATGAAAAACTATTACAACGGAGAGAATGAGGGTGGTAACAGACAATGCTTAAACCTTACTTTTATAGGAACAGGCTCTGAGAACTCATTTAGGCATGGAATCCTACCTTACCCTGTAGAGAAGTAGAAGTAGAACAGGACAAATGGTGGGAAATAGAAAGGAGCAGGAAGTAGGAGGTGGTGATTAAAAGTAAAACTTGTGAGAAGAAACAGAGTGAAAAGAGAGAGAAAGAGAAGGACCAAAAGGGAAAAATAAGAGTGAGGGGAATAAAGAGTTGGCAATCATAAATGTGAATGTGAATGGGATGAATAAACCCATAAAAAGGAAGAAGAAAGCAGAATGGATTAAAAACCAGAATTCTGCAATATATTGTTCATAAGAAACACATTTGAAGCAGGGAGATACACACAGAATAAAGGTAAGGAATTGAAGCAGAATTTATTGTGAATCATCTGAAATAAAAAAAAGAGCTGAGAAGCAATCATGATTTCAGACAAGAGATTTTTGTACAAATAGATGCTTTCTCATTTTTTTTATCTCTTTGGGATACAGACTAGTAGTGGTATTGATAGATCAAAAGTTATGTATTCTTTTAAAGTCCTTTGGGCATAATTCCAAATTGCCTTCCAGAATGGTTGGATCAATTCACAACTCCATCAGCAATGCATTAGTGTCCCAAATTTTCCACATCCCTCCAACATTTATCCCTTGCCTTTAATATTGGCCAATCTGCTAGGTGTGTTATAAGGATTTCTTAACCCTTATTGATTATTGGTATGGGATGGTAATACCAATAATTATGTCATGTGTGGACAAGCTGTTGAATTTGACTGAGAAATATGGCTTCTCAGAGTAGCCTAAGAATTCTGGCTGAGCCAGATATATATATAAAATATTTTTATTATGCATAAAAAAACTAATGAAATGGATAGCAAAAGGAAACAAGTGGAAAAGAAATTCTTATGATATATGTTTCTAAGCTAAAATTTCTTACTCCAACCACCCAAATCTGATTCTCACAGATCTCCTTCTTCCCTAACAGAATTGAGGCTTTCTCTTCCTATTCTATCTAAATCCCCCAAAACCTTAATCTATATATCCTATCTAAATTATGCACAAGAGAAATAAGTTAGGTCCCTCTCTTCCTTTCTGTATAGATGAACAAACAGCTTTGAATCTCCACAGCCTGCTCCACTCATCCAGCAAACCTGTTGGGGCTTACACCGATGTTTCACCTACAATCTCCTTCACTTGCCAGATCTTATAGATTACCATTAGATGCAAAAACACTGAGATTTTCAAAATCTCACTGAGCAGCTCTTAGGATCTCCTTTCAGGACAGGGTCAGCCCAAAGAGTGAAAAATCAGTTGGATAACTGTCTCCCAAAGCACTCTGGGAAAATTCTCTCTTACCCATAAATCCATCTGAGATTCCATTCAGATTTTTTAAATAAATCTAACTTATAAATCTCTTATGCATCTATCAATAACTTGTGCTACTTAACTCTATTTCCTAATGAACTCTTAATTAATAAATAATTCTCTACAGGTGTAAGATGGTACTTCAGAGTTGTTTTAATTTGCATTTCTCTAATGAATAGGGATTTAAAACATTTTTATATGGTTATTGAGAGCTTTGATTTCTTCATCCGAAAACTGCCTATTCATATCCTTTGATCATTTATCAATTTGGGAACGACTTGGTTTCTTATAAATTTTATTTACTTCTTTATATATTTAAGAAATTAGACCTTTATCAGAGAAATTTGTTATAAAAAATTTCACCCAGTTTGTTGCTTCCCTTCTAATCTTAGTTTCATTGGTTTTGTTTGTATAAACCCTTTTTGATTTAATATAATAAAAATTATTTGTTTTATATCTTGTAATATTCTCTATCTCTTCTTTGGTCTTAAATTCTTCCCTTTTCCATAGGTATGACAGGTAAACTATTCTATGCTTCCCTAATTTATTTATAATATCACTCTTTATGTTTAAATCATATACCCATTTTGACCTTATCTCAATATAGGGATAGAGACTTGTCACAAAGGTTTTTTTTTTTCTCCAAATGACAGCTTCTCTTATTCTAGATGTGTTATTATTATTTCTTTTGGTGTGCAGAAGCTTTTCACTTCAGCCCCCATCATTCAAATATAGCTTTAAATGTATGCATTTTATTGGGGAAGTGGATTAGTCTATTAAAATCCCTTGTTTTAAGCATCTGAGATCCTGAGGCCTACTGGGACTGCCTTTGTAGGGAAAGTTGGGAGACATTCTTTATAAGATATTGGGTAGGGAGGCCCTTTACAGTCTTGAACTGTCTTGATAACACAGTTTTATTTATTGGCACCTTTGGGAGCTTAAAGGAGGAGGGAAGCCATGTAAATAACTGGTCAAAGTATGTTACTTGTGGACTCTTGTGTGGTTATAGAATTAAGTTGGGTACCAGAGCTTATCTGTGCAATGGGAGGGTTTGAATGAGAAACAGTTGGCAGGCCAAGTGTGTGATTTAAAGGTTGAACAGTTTGGTAGCACAATAATTCTGTATTGTGTGTGTCCACAAACATGAATGTGCTTTAAAGTAGGATCTTTCAGAGGAGAGAGTGTTTTTTTTGATAGAATGGACCATTTAAAGCATTTTAGTGTTTTAATGCATTTTTGGACTGGAAAATTCTCCAGCTGCTTTGGGAGAACATTGTTGGGGAAAAACAACAATAACAATAAAAAAGTCTATGGCAAAAGCTAGTTCATCTGTGATCCTGAAATCTCTATTAGTCAGTCCTTTCACATATCTACAATCCAATAATTGTATTTTGAGGTTCTAAGAAATTCTGATACACCTTCTGAATCATCAAAAAAAGTTTGCATTTATGTTCAATATGTCTTAATGCTAAGTATATTTTATTATTTATGAATTCTTTGAAAATTCATCCTCTGAATGGAACAGAGCATATGTGGTAGCTCTCAGTTAATCAGACAGATGGATAAATCAAATCATCCCATCTCTCTTGGCTACTCTTGGTAATTGTTTATACCACTCTCTTTACTTAAGAGGAAGGGATTTAAAAAAAATCTTTTACCTTCTGTTTTAGTTTCTGTTCTAAGAAAGAAGAGTGACAAGGGCTAGGGAATTATAGTTAAGTGACCTGCCCAAGGTCACACTGCTGGGAAGTGTCTGAGTTTAGATTTGAACTAATGTCCTCTAGACTCCAGGTCTAGGGCTTGATCCACTATACTATTTAGCTGCCTCTGGGAAGAACTTAAAAAAAAACAACTCGAACCAACTAACCTTTTACTTTCTGTTTTAGAATCAATACCAAGTAATGGTTCCAAGGCAGAAGAGTGATAAGGGCTAGACATTTGGGATTAAGTGACTTGCCTAGGGTCACATAGCTGGGAAGTGAAGTCCAAATTTGAAGCCAGAACCTCTTGTGTTCAGGTTTGACTCACTATCCACTGAGCCACCTAGTTTCCTATGGGGGAAAAAAAAACATTTTTAAATGATTGTGTGGTTTTTTTTTGTATATGTCTTCTTCTACAACATGAAAAATATGGACATATTTTTTGTATATTAGCACATTTATAAATCCAATATGAAATTACTTACTGTCTTGGGAAGTAGGTATAGGAGAGGGGGGGAGAACTTGGAACTAAAAATGTTAGAAAGCTAATGCCAAATTTTTTTCTTACATGTAATAGGAAAAAAATTTACTGAAAGAAAAAATAAAATGATTCCTAATAAAAATTTATTGACTATTTTGTGCTGTGATGAGGATTATTATGAGTTGAGGTTAAGAGATAAGCAATGTACTTCTGATTTCCTTTGGTGGAGAGCTATAATGATGAAAAATAATAGGTTTGGGAAATTCCCTCTCCTAACACAGGTCAGTCTCTTCATTGCATTTTAGATTCTTTGACCACTGAGAAATTATGACATTCCCAGGGCCATATAGTCAGTATATGTCAGAGGTGGGTCTTGCCAGGAAATCCTGTTTAACCCTATTCACAATTTTAAGCTGTTTCTCAGCATTATTGGGAGAACAAAAAACAAATAAAAGATAGTGCCATTACCCAGCGGATTTTCATGATCCATTCTGGAGGAAGGCCATTTTGGTGAGATCATAGAATGTGTGAAGGGCAGTAATGCATATTAAACCTGGAAACATGTATTAGCTAGGTTGTAAAATACTTAAAATGCCAAATAGTTTACATTTAGTTTTGGGTAGGCAGCTACCAATGTTTATGGAGTAGAGGCTTGTCAAAGATGGTTATGTTATGAAAAGGGACAGGAAAAGTAGTTGAGATCCATATTATCAAGGACTAAAGATGCCAGGCTTAGGATTTATATTTTGTCCAAGAAGATATAGAAAATATTTCAGCAGAAAATGGACATATATTTATATTTTAGGAGTATCTTGACATCTAGATGGAGGATGGATTCAAGAAGGAAGAGACAACAAGCAGAGAGACCCTCTAAGAGGCTATTATGATAGTCCAGGTGAGACACAATGAGTGTCCAAAGTAACATAGGTGACATGTAAGTAGAAAGAAGGGGACTGATGAGAGATCTTATGAAGAAAGAATCTACCAGACTTTGGAAATGATTGGCTTTGAAAAGTAAGGGAGAGGGGAGGATAAATAATGACTTCAAGGTCGTAAACTTGAGTTACAGGAAAGATGGTAGTGCTCTTGCCAGAAATAGGGATAATTGGAAGAGGGTTAAATTATGGGAGAAATGAAATTGTTCCATTTTGACTATTATTTTAAGAAGTCTATGGGAAGTTTGGTTGGTTATATCTATCAGACAATTGCTAGTATAACCCTGAAGAAGAGGGAGATGATTACTGGATATATAGATTAGGGAGGCTTTTCTCATATTTCATACTATGCAGTTTTTCCTGGGACTACCTGGAACTTTAATTGTCTTATGTTGCTTTGCAATCTCAATTTCCATCCTGAGGGATGGAATCTGCATTCTTTGGACTGAATTTTCTTTGCCTCAGCTCTGATTTTTTCTGTTCCCCTCAAAATTGAGACCTAGGACTATGGCTAAGATGTATACTAGTCATGGCTCATATTTGGTCATTCTCCAAATGCCATGTTACAATCAATGATTTAGTACCTTGAATACTGGTTCATACCTCATCAAGGAGCCATTATCAAATTCCCAAACGTGGAGTCAGCAGGACTGTCTATTCTCTGCATAGGTCTCTTCAACAAAGACCTTGTTCTTCAAACCTGTCAATCTTGACAAAACTCCTCCTGGGAAAACCTTATATCCTTGTACAGACCTGCAAATGACATACATGAGGAAATTATTGTATTGCATGATCCTTAATTATAAAAGACACAGAAAATAATTTTCTACGTACTCTGCCAAGGCAAAAAAACAGGAATTTATTTTATTTTATTTTTAAAGATTAGTCCAATGCCCAGAACAATTTTTTTTGAACAGCATTCATCTCTTAAATGTTGGTGATAACAAATAGTGATTAAAACTATAGTTTATTGACATAGTGAGTTCTAGGAAGTGGAAACTTCCTCCGTCAATGCTGATCAGTAAACAAATTAGTTTTGGGACTGTAGCACTAAAGGTTTGGGTCCTGCCTAAGGCCGTATAAGAGTCTATGTGAGAGGCAGGACTAAATTCAGATCTTTGTGATCCAGAGGATAGCTCTCTATCCACTATGCCATAATAATTTAAGAATGGTTTTAAACATATTGAAATTATTCATTTTATATTTTTAAATTTTCTCTTTTACTACTATTAACTTCCATTTATATATAATATATAATATATAATTTGTAATTATATATAATATATTATGTATAATAAACATATATATATATAATTTAACATGACAGTTAAACACTGCTTTCCTTATCTGGGTTCCATTCCACATTTCTTCTTCCTTTCTTATTTATATTTTTAAATGAATTATCAATGTTCTTTTCTTTCTTTTTTTGATTATCTTTAACCCTATCTCTTTTCAAACTCTCTTATTTAACAAGAACCTAATAAACTTAAAATGTCTTTTACCTCCCTTCTCTTCCTCTCCCTTCCCCAAGAATGTGTTTTATATCACCCCTATTTCTCCCTATATTCCTCTCCTCCTTTCTAGAAATTCATCTCTTATAAAGAAGAATAAAGAAGAGCAAAAATAAAGTTCAGTCTAACTAACCAATATATTTAAGAAGTCTGCTGCCATANATAATAAACATATATATATATATATAATTTAACATGACAGTTAAACACTGCTTTCCTTATCTGGGTTCCATTCCACATTTCTTCTTCCTTTCTTATTTATATTTTTAAATGAATTATCAATGTTCTTTTCTTTCTTTTTTTGATTATCTTTAACCCTATCTCTTTTCAAACTCTCTTATTTAACAAGAACCTAATAAACTTAAAATGTCTTTTACCTCCCTTCTCTTCCTCTCCCTTCCCCAAGAATGTGTTTTATATCACCCCTATTTCTCCCTATATTCCTCTCCTCCTTTCTAGAAATTCATCTCTTATAAAGAAGAATAAAGAAGAGCAAAAATAAAGTTCAGTCTAACTAACCAATATATTTAAGAAGTCTGCTGCCATATATAGTATTCCTTATGCATGGTCATCTACTTCTGTAATGTGGAGAGATTAAACATCAGTTTTAGAAATATTTTCATTAACAAGTATTGCTAAAATGTAGGATTCTTACTAGTTTTCAATGAATGATAATTAACATTATAGCAATCATTTATACAAGTCCTACTTATTTTTTAAAACCTATTACAATGCTGCTGTCTAATGAAATCTTTCCCCATCTACCTTCTTCAGGGTCCTACTACCAGCTTACCTCCCAAGTTGGAAGAGATACAGTTTTGATATTTCTATAGCAATCTTTTCTTGTCTACTGGCATATCTGCACTTATAATATTAATTGTGAATGTACTTTATCTCTTCTCCTAGGACATACTCCCTTTAAGGGAAGGTAAGGGAATAAGAATTTAAGTGCCAGGTATTGTGCGAGACATTTTTTAGATATGATCTTATTTTTTTCTCACAAAAATCTTGGGAAATTATATGTATATGTTCCTTTTATAGTTAAGGAAATTGACACTAGTCGAGTTGAAGTGACTTGCCCAGGGTCATACAGCTAGTAGGTATCTGAAGCTAGTTTTGAACTCAGATATTCTTATTTCTAAGTCCAGTCCTATATCCTCTGTGCTATCTAGATGCCTTTGATGGTTTCTGTTTTATTCATTGTTGAATTTCCACAAAATCACTTAGCATATTGCCTTGTTTATAGTAGGCTTTCAATATTTGTTTAATTGAATTGAATGTATTCTTAATTGTATTAAACTTATACCTTAGTTACTATTTCTATTCCTTTCTAACCCTCTCAAATCTCCACAAGGTAGATAGTCACAATGACATAACATTAAATTTTTTTTATATAAAATATAAAATTTATGAACTTTTTTCACATTATCAAAACCATATTCCCTGTGATTTTTCAATGAAATCTAGGTATAAGAAATGAAAAGGATGATGTAAAACCTCTGCTCTCTCTAAAACAGTACTTTTGGATCAATCTTAGGGGAGCCAGATCACATGGAATTCTAGTGAGTAACAACTTTGTTTTCATTTTCTAGGTGTTATTAAGGCAACTAATACATTTGAAAAATTGATGCTGAGAAGTGACAAAAAGCTTTGACTTGTATTGTTGTTCCTGAGTTATTAAAGACCAAGAACTCACTCCAGCTACTTAAAACCTGAGTTGGAAGGCAGAGAGCATATCCTATAATGTCAATGATGACGACTTTCAGGTAGTCCAATAATTCTTAAATTGTCTCTCCTAGATCTATTTTATAGGTCAGTTACTTTTTAAATGAGATGTTATATTTTCTTCTATTTTTTCATTCTTTTGATTTCGTTTTACTCGTTTTTGATGTATCATGAAGTCATTTGCCCAATTTTAATTTTTAAAGTCTGAATTACTTCCATGACTTTTTGATTCTCCTTTTCCATTTAGTTCATTCTATTTTTCATGGAACTTTTCTCTTCATTGGATTTTGTACCTCTTTTCCCAGTTAGCCAATTTTGCTTTTTAAGCTGTTATTTTCTTTTTGCATTACTTTCATTTCTTTCTCCCATTTTTCTTCAACCTGTCTTATTTGACTTTTGAATTCCTTTTTTAGTTCTTCCAGTGCTTGAGACCAATTTCCATTTTTCTTTGAAGCTTTGTATGTGCTTGCTTGGACCTCACCATCCCCTATTGACTCTGTGTTCCCCTCTTTGTCTCCATAGAAATTTTCTAAAGTTAGGCATTTCCTTTGCAGTTTGCTTGTTTTCCCTGTGGGCTGTGAATTCTGAAAGCTGTGCTCCTGTCTCCTCTGCTGCTGGCTTGTAGGGCTCAGCACAAGGAGCTATTTAGCTAGTTCTTCACTGCAGCACAGGCTTGAAAGGGCCAAGCACTATGAACTTTCAGGCTTCACATGGTCTTGGCCTACGTCCAGGCACAGAACCTGGCACAGTAGGTGGGGGGGGGGGTTCATCAGCTAGCACTCCTCTGTGTGCAGCTTTGCTTCTGGTTCTATTTTATCCCATGAAAATTGACTCTCTCTGCCGACTTTTCACATTGTATTCAGTGGGAGACCCCCTCTCCCATTCTTTCTTGCTATTGGTTTTTGACTCTAACGTTTTGAGGCACTTTTTAAAGGCTGGTTTAGAAGGATTGTCCTCCCCAGGAGTAGTTTCATCTTTTGCTGCTATCTTTTTGCTTTCATCTTGGCTCTGCTCCCCTGCACCCCGATGTCAATGAGAGGGCTATGTTCTATTTCTGAACTGGCGTTTTCCCAGCCAGTTGCTCAAGCCACCCGACTTGCACTCTCGCTATCCTTCACAGTGATGTTCCTATAGCTCCCCACAGAATTATAAACCACTGGGTTATGACATTCATCAACTATGTAGAATTGAAAAAAAGGCATAATGTGGTAAATAACAGATTGAGACTTTGAGGTAGAAAGCCAAGAAATGGAAAAGAGAGTAGAAATTTCTAGGGGAAGCTAATCACATGTATTTAGATTAAGTATGAAAGGAAGCATTGTAGGCAAAATCAGGACTTGTTAGAAGTCAGAAAAGAACTGGGTTTGAGTCCTGCCTCACATATATTGTAAGTATGATTTTGGGATTAGGACCTGAAAAAAATGAGAAACAAACCATTTATATGCTGATACTTCTCAAATCTACTTATGCAGCTTCAACTTCTCTTCTGACCTCCATTCTTGTACCTCCATCTGCCCACTGGATATTTCCAAGTGGGTGTCCAGTCTTTCTAAAGTGATCATCCTGAAGTATAGGTCTGACTGTGATGCCTACCTACTCACTAAATTTGAGTAACGCCATATCATCTCAGGTTTGAGGTATACAATCTTCCACTTGGTTTTCAAAATCCTTCATTATCTGTCTCTCCTTTTCATTATTCTTATGCTATCCCCCACATATTCTTTGATTCAATGACACTGCTTTCCTTGCTGTTCTCTAAATAAGGCACTCCATCTCCTAACTCCAGGCATTTTTATTGTCTGTTACCCATGTTTCAAAAGTTCTTCTTCCTCATCTGTGCCTCCTAACTTCTCTGACTTCCTGAAAGTCCTAGCTAACATCTTACATTCTTCAGAAAGCGTTACAGATTTCTCTTAATTCTAGTGACTCCCCTCTGTTGATGATTTTTAATTTATCCTATGAATAACTTGTTTGTACATGGTTCTTTACATATTGTCTCCCCCATTAGACTGTGGGCAGAAATTGAAAGCAGAAATTACCTTTTTTTTAAAAAAAAAAGATTTTATTTTCCCAATTGCATGAAATAACAATTTCCCACATACATTTTCTGAAGTTATTAGATCCAAATGATCTCCCTCCCTCCTTTTTCTCGCCCCCCCCAAACCCCTCACATTGGAGCTTCAAGCAATTTGATCTGAGTTCAGAAATTGTCTTTTACCAATCTTTGTATTACCCTTACATAGAACAGTGCTTGGCAGATAGTAATAAATATTAATAAATAAATTAATAAATGTCAGTTGACTGACTTTAGCCCTTAGTATAATTCTGGATACAAGGTAGACATTCAATCAATACACATTAAAATAATTTTGATAGGAACTTAAATGTCCCTCATTCACCTAGCAATATCTACCTCTCTCCTAAGGATCTATGAATTATCTTACTCCATTTTTGAAAGAGAGGTGAGAGAATTGTAGATTGAAACCTGACTGGAATTCTCATGCAAGAGTCTTTGTGTAACTATCAGTGTTATCTCCTTCCACTCCAAATCCCCTCTTCTACCCTATTGATTCCCTCTGAACCCTTTTCAGTCTATGAACATGAACCTTTTTGATAGAAGTGTTATCACCCACTTGATTCATTGGCTCGTTCCCTTTCTTCCCATCCAGGCCATATGGAGCTTGGGCACAGATTTCAGCAATTGAAGACCATAAAAATGTTTGTTGCAGATCGATGACACTATTCTCCACTCTTGACACATTGATCTGAAAAATGAATGTTTCTTGGCCAGGGGAGGAGAAATATTTTAAATAACATAGAAGCCTTTGGTTTCCTTTTTCAACCCTTGCATCGATAAGTGGTCTCAGAGGACAGGATAAATTGACATGTCGACATATCGTGTAATATCTGGAGGTAGCAGATAATCAATATCCACTGTATTTGCTGCCATATATATGCTATTCCAGACCCACATTCTCTTCATTTTTATATACTCTCAAAAAATAAGAGAGCGCCTACAATAAAGCACCTCTGGAGGGTAATGACTGAATTTCTATTTGCTCCTTGGAATTTATGACAGGTGTGATTGTAAGACAGTGGGGAATATATCAACTTAATTTTCTTTGGAATAATAGACCTGCTTGGGTTATCAACAGCCAGCCTTGAAAAGAATGGACTGAAATTGAGGGAAACAATAAGGTCCCTCTAATTGCACATTTTCAGGCAATAAAACAAATGCACTGGAAAGGAAATAGAGACCACATCATAATAAGGATGGAGACATCAGTGTGAGTTTTTTCTAATCACTCCATTTTCTCTTTCAGCATATAGTGGTCATCAGCTGAAGTAGAGGTAGCTAGAATAGAAATTAGGATTGAAGGCAGGGAAAGAATGATGTACTTTCAGTGAAATTCAATTTGGTAAACATTTATTGTATGTCTACTAAGACACAAAAGACAGGCTGGCATGATGGAGAAAGCATTAGTTGAGGGACCAAGATGTCCTAGGTTCCAGGCCTGCCTCTGACATATACATTGGGTAAGATACATTTAATCTATCAATTAATCAAACCCTCTAAAACAGTAAGTTCCTGAGCTGCATTAGCAGGGTGGATATCTAACCTATAAGTTCCACATAATAATAATATCATGGATTTAGAGTACCCTCTTCCCTCTTAAAAAAATTAGGACACTGGGCACACAATGGCAGAAATGAAACAGTTCAAGCCTTTATGATTCTTATGTTGTACTTGGGGATATATCAGCAAATACCAATTATATTCAGAACATTACAGAGTGATTTCAAGAGAGACAGAGCACTGTCAGATGGGGGGATCACTTATGGTGGAAGAGTACTTGAGCCACTCTGGGAAGGCAGACAAGGCATTCTATAAACCAGAGGAAGGAAGGGAAGGTTTCCAGGCATGTGGATTAGGTATGCCTTAAAGGGACACAGAAAGGAGATGGAATGTTGTTCATGGTGCACAGCTAATCCAGTTGGACTAGAATGGAGATCGTGGGAAGGGCTGCTGGATGTTAATGAGAGAGCATCCAGATAGCCCTTTAAAGTTTTGTAAATTGTATATATTCGAACCCATTGGAAGTCCTCACAACAAGACTGTGAGAAAGGACTATTATTTTCTCCATTTAACATTTGAAGAAACTGAGCCTGGAAGAAGGTAAATTTCTTGCTTCAGATCACACATAGCTTTTTGTTTCTGGCAGGATTTGAGCTCAAATCTATCAGATTCCAAGTACAGCCTTCTCTCTCCCTCCTCCCATTCCATTTTTATTGTCCCCTTTCCTCCTGATTTCTCTCTAAAGAAAACCAGTTCATTTTTCTTGTGGAGGAAATGGAATTTCTTTCTTAAGAAAAATGATTCCATAGGTAGCTTAGTAGATAGTTTGCCAGGCTTGAAGTCAGGAAGACTCACCTTCCTGATTTTAAATTTTGCCTCAAACACATAATAGCTGTGTGACAATGGGTAAGTCATTTAACCCTGTTTGCCTCAGTAATTTATCTGAGAAATGAACTAAAGAGGGAAATGGCAAACCACTCTAGTATCATTGCCAAGAAAACTCCAAACAAAGGGTCAGAAATGACTGAAAAACAAGAAATATTTATATTGCTCTTTGTCCTTTGTAAAATGCTTTTGGTACACATTTCATTTCTTCTTCATGAAGACAGGCTGGGTAGAGATTTCAATACTTATTTTGTAAAAAAAAAAAGGCAGCACAAGAAACTAAGAGAATTGTTCAAAGTTGTACAGCTAATAAATGATAGAATCAAGGGTAGAAAGCAGATATTTTGACTTCATCCAATGGTCTTTCTACTAAGCTATCCCTTACACTGACATAGGTTCCTGACCACAACCAGCATTTAGCCACCCTGCCCTGATCACCTGTCCACTTTGATCTCAAACTCAGTGACCCACAAGTCAAAAAAACTAAGACATCTTGCCAGCTCAATGTTCACAATGGCATCAGACAAGGGCATGGTTCTATTTTCAGGTGGTCATATTTCTTTCTACCTTTTTTTGATGGTTAGATGTTTATACTCTCTTCATATTAGGCTATGAATAGGCAGAAATTTTGCCTTAGCTTAGGGAACTTGAGAGCAAAGCAATGAACAAGAATTAATTGTCTACCAGGTTCTACTATTTATTATATATCTACTATATACTGCTAGTATTTATCACCTGCCTATAAGTGGGAATATCTATTAAGTACCTACTGTGTGTTAGGTTCAGGGAGGACTTATAAAGAACGAAATACTATAAAGGAGGGAACAATCTCTATTGTCAAGGAACTTACCTTCTAAATGAGGATAATAAATTGACTCCATCCTTTAAAGCCTAGATGAAATCCTGTCTGCTCTGTGGGGCCTTTCTTAACTAGCTTTCCTTCGAGCTCTTCAGGTCCTTATTATCTGGATCACACAATTTAACATATATTTATATGTATACACACACACACACACACACACACACACATATATATATAGCTACATAACTTTATTTAATATAATTTATTTATATATTTTATAATTAATATAACATAGCTAATATAATTTAATCATATTATTTTATGCAACCCATGGTGCTTTCACATGTGTTAGACTAGTGTCCTCAGCTCTACCATGAAGTCTTAGAGGACAGAGACCTCTGTTTCATATTCTCTCATGGTTAATAGTCTCACACAATACTGGTGGGACTGAATGAAATTACTAGAGGTACTCAGTAAATATTCACTGGTTGATTAAGGCCAATGCACAAAGGATCCATTTGTCTCCATATTAATTGCTGATGTATAATCCTTGGAAAAAGGGATGAGCTTGGCTTCAGGCTATCCTGATTGAAGAATAACAGAAGAGGAGACTCTGGAGGCTTTTATGCTCTTAAGTGGTTCATTTTCAGAGACAACATGGGATGATGATGAGTGTTGCTGGATGGATTTAAAGGCTGAAAACCTGGGTTCAAATCTTTTCTCTCTTACTTTTTTCATCCACCTAAGCAATTCATCGAACTACTCTGGGATATAGCTACCCCATTTGCAAAATGGTTGGACTAAAAATAAGCTCTTTAGGACTCTTTCAACTCTAAATCCTATTATATTAACAACAGAATAGGAATTTTACTCTACAAAGTATGCTTGGGAAGGGAGGATTCTCCTGTGGTTTGACCATTTTCTCATTTAAAATCCTATAAAGAAATTGAATTCTTCTGAGTAACATTTATATCTTTCCTCCCTCCCATTATTGAACTGGTGGTTTCTAGGAAAAATTCACAGAGTGAGTCTCCTGTCTACAAAACCATTTTAATTCCATATGAATTAGAGACATGAGTTTGTGTGTGTGTGTGTGTGTGTGTGTGTGTGTGTGTGTGTGTGTGTGTTGTGTTGGGAATGAGGGTACCAGAATGTATGCTTCTATGCATATATGTGCAGCTAAGGCTGTTGTGTTATTCATTAGCAGAGAGGTTCTTACAACTAGGGACTTACTGGAGGCAAAAAATGAAATTGGTGTGTGTGTACGGAGGAGCTTGAAGATGAGGAAAAACTGAATTGTCAGCAAAATTGCCCCCAAATTATCTGAAGTGAGAATCACTGATATGGAGGGCAAAAGGGGCTAATGAAGGATAGGCTGGACTAATGTAGACATCTTCCACAATCCACCAGCTGTGAACCAGACATAGTAGGCCAGCAGGCTCAACACAAATAATGCCTCACTTCCTCTCACTCAGAAGAAATAAACAAAAAGTGAAACCAAAACATTTCTACCCTTCCTCATCTGAAGCAGTCATTTCTTCCAGATGCTGGTTTTTAAAATCGGTTTTGGTTGTTGTTTTAACAACATCCCAGGATATTTAGCATTACTGAGGGCCATATGTTACTGTTTGCTCTAATGTTGTAGCTTCCATCATATCCGAAATGCAATATGTAATTTAATGGATAATCCAGGCACTAGCTAGCATGAGCTGAAACATATTCAGAAGTGGGTGATGAGGATGTTGAAGAAATAGGGAAGGAACTGTGGGTGCTTAGTCTGAAGAACAGAAGCCTCAAAAGAAAGAGACAAGAATAACTGGTATCTTCAAATAACTAAAAGGAAGAAGAAATAAATTTGTTCTTGGTGGCTTTAGAATGCTTTTAATATGGGACTAATAGAGATAGGCACTGACTCAGTTATAAAAACCTTTTATCAATGAGACTAGTCCAGGAAGGAAGTAATAGCCTACTTCATGAGATAGAGAACCCCCAGTTACTGGAGATATTCAAGAGGAGATGCCATAACCACATCCATAAATAATAAATGGGGCTCCCCACCTCCCCCCCAGGGTGCAGACCTGGGTTGGGGAACTTATTTCCCAGGAAAATAGATTTCTATGCCTCCTCCTGGTGTAACTGCCCACATCTGTGCTTCATCTCCTCCAGAGCCACAAGATAAATCCACTTCTGAGGACCTCTTTGGGGCTGGGACCATCCCTACTCAGTTCATCTGTTCTTGTAGAATTCTCTTTGGCATTGAAATTGTCCTGATCTTTCCCCTACGTCAGCTGACATTGCCCTGGGCATAGTTTTAGCTTGTTATAAAACTCAGGATAGATATTTAATAGGAATGTTGAAGAGGGTACAGATAAACTAAGTTGCCTCTAAGACAACAACATCAATTCTATCCATGATAAAATATAAACTCCTTGAGGGCAGACTCTTTGAATTCTGATCATAACTATGAAGCTTTACAGGCATACAGTAGGTACTTAATAAGGGAGGCAGAAGAGTTCAGTGTCTTCGGAGGTACCTGAGTTTAAGTCTTCTGTTTTATGTTGTGTGACCTTGGACAAGTCACATAATTTCCTTAGATGTAAATTTTTTTTAAATATAAAATTTAGTCACTGGAGTAGATGAGTTCTGAGGTCCTTTCCAAATCTACATCTATAATCTGGTGACAATAATTAAAATTAGAATAATAATAACAACATTTATATAGTGCCTATTATATACTAGGCACTGGGCTAAGCCCTTTATCAATATTATCTAAACTGATCTTCACAATGATCATTGGGGTAGGTGCTATTATATTATCCCCATTTTACAGATGAAGAAACTGAAGCAAATAGATATTAAATTACTTCCTCAGGGACCTAGTTATCTTTATGATCCTAATAAATGCTTGTTGGATTGAATTAAAATATCCATTATGCTCTGCATCCTTGTGCTGGGTACCACAGGGAGACACAGAAGAAATGTATATATATATATATGTACACACACACATATCTCATAGTCCCTTCCCTTAATGAGTTTTATGATCTAGCTGAGAAGATAATATTCACCTAAGTCAAATGGGAAAAAAAGACATATACACACCACTGATCAACAAGTTGTGTTAAATGATATATCATATACTCCACAGGTAAATATGCTATAGGAATTTAGAGGAAAGGGAGAAAATTGAGGCCTAGTATATCTGGACAAGTTTTATGGAAGAAGGGGGAATTGAGTGAGCCCTAAAGACATGAGATGATGAACATTCACTTCATTTTGCTTAGTATGAATACTTTCTTCCCTCCATATGTGTTACTTTCCCTTATTATTATTATTTTTAAAACATTTATTAATATTCATTTTTAACATGATTACATGATTCATGCTCCTACTTTCCCCTTCACCCCACACTCCCCCCACCCATGGCCAATGCACATTTCTCCTAGTTTTGTCATGTGTCCTTGATCAAGACCAATTTCCAAATTGTTGGTAGTTGCATTGGTGTGGTAGTTTCGAGTCCACACCCTCAATCACGTCCACCCCGACCCATGCGTTCAAGCAGTTGTTTTTCTTATATGTTTCCTCTCCTGCAGTCCCTCCTCTGAATGTGGGTAGCATCTTTACCATAAATCCCTCAGAACTGTCCTGGGTCATTGCATTGCTGCTGGTACAGAAGCCCATTACATTCAATTTTACCACAGTATATCAGTCTCTGTGTACAGTGTTCTTCTGGCTCTGCTCCTTTCGCTCTGCATCAGTTCCCGGAGGTCTCTCCAGTTCGCCTGGAATTCCTCCAGTTTATTATTCCTTTTAGCACAATAGTATTCCATCACCCGCATATACCACAGTTTGTTCAGCCATTCCCCAATTGAAGGACATACCCTCATTTTCCAGTTTGTTGCCACCACAAAAAGCACAGCTATGAATATTTTCGTACAAGTCTGTTTATCTATGATCTCTTTGGGGTACAAACCCAACAATGGTATGGCTGGATCAAAGGGCAGGCATTCTTTTATAGCCCTTTGAGCATGATTCCAAATTGCCAGCCAGAATGGCTGGATCAGTTCACAGCTCCACCAGCAATGCATTAATGTCCCGATTTTGCCACATCCCCTCCAACATTCATTATTCTCCCCTTCTTTCATTTTAGCCAATCTGCTAGGTGTGAGGTGATACCTCAGAGTTGTTTTGATTTGCATTTCTCTAATAATTAGAGATTTGGAACACTTTCTCATGTGCTTATTGATACTTTTGATTTCTTTACCTGAAAATTGCCTATTCATGTCTCTTGCCCATTTATCAATTGGGGAATGGCTTGATTTTTTATACAATTGCTTTAACTCCTTGTATATTTGAGTAATTAGACCCCTGTCAGAGTTTTTCGTTATAAAGATTTTTTCCCAATTTGTTGTTTCCCTTCTGATTTTGATTACATTGTTTTTGTTTGTACAAAAACTTTTTAGTTTAATATAATCAAAACAATTTAATTTATATTTCATAATTTTCTCTAACTCTTGCTTGGTTTTAAAGTCCTTCCTTTCCCACAGATCTGACAAGTATACTATTCTGTGTTCACTTAACTTGTTTATAGTTTCCCTCTTTAGATTCAAGTTGTTCACCCATTCTGAATTTATCTTGGTGTAGGGTGTGAGATGTTGATCTAGATCTAATATCTCCCATATTGTTTTCCAAATTTCCCAGAAGTTTTTGTCAAATAGTGGATTCATGTCCCAAAAGTTGGACTCTTTGGGTTTATCATACACTGTCTTGCTGATGTCATTTACCCCAAGTCTATTCCATTGATCCTCCTCTCTGTCTCTTAGCCAGTACCATATTGTTTTGATGACTGCTGCTTTATAGTATAGTTTAATATCTGGTACTGCTAGGCCCCCTTCCTTCACATTTTTTTCATTATTTCCCTTGAAATTCTTGATCTTTTGTTATTCCAAATGAAATTTGTTATAGTTTTTTCTAATTCAGTAAAGAAGTTTTTTTGGTAGCTTGATAGGTACGGTGCTAAATAGGTAAATTAATTTGGGTAGAATTGTCATTTTTATTATGTTAACTCGTCCTACCCATGAGCAATCAATGGCTTTCCAATTGTTTAGATCCAGTTTTATTTGTTTGGAAAGTGTTTTGTAGTTGTTTTCATATAATTGCTGTGTTTGTTTTGGTAGATAGATTCCTAAGTATTTTATATTGTCTAGGGTGATTGTAAATGGTGTTTCTCTTTCTACTTCTTGCTGCTGTGGTGTGTTGGAAATGTATAGAAATGCTGATGATTTATGTGTATTTATTTTGTATCATGCAACTTTGCTAATGTTGTTGATTATTTCTACAAGCTTCTTAGTTGATTCTCTAGGATTTTTTAAAGTAGACCATCATATCATCTGCAAAGAGTGATAGCTTAGTCTCCTCCTTGCCTATTTTGATACTTTGAATTTCTTTTTCTTCTCTAATTGCAACTGCTAGTGTTTCTAGTATTATGTTGAATAATAGAAGTGATAATGGGCATCCTTGTTTCACTCCTGATCTTATTGGGAAGGCTTCTAATTTATCCCCATTGCATATGATGTTTGTTGATGGTTTTAGGTATATACTGTTTATTATTTTTAGGAAAGGTCCTTCTATTCCTATACTTTTCAGTGTTTTCAATAGGAATGGATGCTGTATTTTGTCAAAGGCTTTTTCAGCATCTATTGAGATAATCATGTGATTTTTGTTTGATAGACTGTTGATATGGTCAATTATGTGGATGGTTTTCCTAATGTTGAACCAACCTTGCATTCCTGATATAAATCCCACCTGATCATGGTGGATGATCTTCTTAATTACTTGCTGGAGTCTCTTTGCTAGTATTCTAATAAAGATTTTTGCATCTATGTTCATTAGGGAGATTGGTCTGTAGTTTTCTTTCTCTGTTTTTGATCTCCCTGCCTTTGGAATCAGTACCATATTTGTGTCATAAAAGGCATTTGGTAGGACTCCTTCTTTCCTTATCATATCAAATAATTTGTACAGTATTGGGATTAGTTGCTCTTTGAACATCTGATAGAATTCACTTGTGAATCCATGAGGCCCTGGCGATTTTTTTCTTAGGGACTTCTTTGATGGCTTGTTCAATTTCTATTTCTGATATGGGATTATTTAGGTATTCTATTTCTTCTGCTGTTAATCTAGGCAATTTATATTTTTGTAAATATTCATCCATATCTCCTA
>NC_058131.1:622291699-622292237 GCF_016433145.1 Gracilinanus agilis
TGAACCAACCTTGCATTCCTGGTATAAATCCCACCTGATCGTGGTGAATGATTTTCTTAATTACTTGCTGGAGTCTCTTTGCTAGTATTCTATTTAAGATTTTTGCATCTATGTTCATTAGGGAGATTGGTCTGTAGTTTTCTTTCTCTGTTTTTGATCTCCCTGGCTTTGGAATCAGTACCATATTTGTGTCATAAAAGGAATTTGGTAGGACTCCTTCTTTGCTTATCATATCAAATAATTTGTATAGTATTGGGATTAGTTGCTCTTTGAATGTCTGATAGAATTCACTTGTGAATCCATCAGGCCCTGGCGATTTTTTCTTAGGGAGTTCTTTGATGGCTTGTTCAATTTCTTTTTCTGATATGGGATTATTTAGGTATTCTATTTCTTCTGCTGTTAATCTAGGCAGTTTATATTTTTGTAAATATTCGTCCATATCTCCTAAATTGTTATATTTATTGCCATATAATTGGGCAAAATAGTTTTTAATGATTGCCTTAATTTCCCCTTCATTAGAGGTGAGGTCTCCCTTTTC
>NC_058131.1:622297215-622336401 GCF_016433145.1 Gracilinanus agilis
GGTTTGATTTATCTAGATCTGAAAGAGGAATATTTAGATCTCCCACTAGTATGGTTTTACTATCTATTTCCTTCTTGAGCTCTGCCAGTTTCTCCTTTATGAATTTGGGTGCTATGCCACTTGGTGTATACGTATTGAGCAGTGTTATTTCCTCATTGTTTATACTGCTTTTAATCAGGATGTAATGACCTTCCCTGTCTTTTTTAATCTTATCTATTTTTACTTTGGCTTTGTCAGAAATCATAATAGTCCGTTGTCTGAGCCCTGCTCCCGCGCTCAGTGTTCATGTGTTTTCTTTAGCTTTTTGGGGTCCTAAGTCTTGCTGCTCTCAGGAACAGACCCCGGAGCTGCCAATGACTCGATGGGTGCCCCAAACTTGCTCTATTTCTTTTTAACTGGCTTCGGAGCTATAGGTGGTGTGTGTGAAGGGGGTCGGGGTGGGGTGGTTGCTCAGTCCGCGATTTAGTGAGAGCTGTTTCACCCCTTTATACCATGAAAATGTCCCGATTCCACGTACCTTCCATGCTGTGCACTGTTGTGGGGTTCCTCCGTTCGTCTGGACTTGTTTTTATGTCCCCTTGAGGAGTTTTGTGTGTTTTGGTCAGGAGAGATTAAGAGCTGCTTCTTACTCTGCCGCCATCTTAACATGGAACTATCCCCCTTATTATTTTTTAAACCTCTACCTTATGCCTTAGCATCAATGTTTTGTATTGGCTCCTAGGTGGAAGAGTGTTAAGGGTGGGGAATGGGGGTTAAGTGATTTTTCCAGGCTCACACAGCTAGGAAGTGTCTGAGACCAAATCTGAACCCAGGACTTCCTGTCTCTAGGCCTGACTCTCAATCCACTGAGCTACTTAGCTGCCCTCTTACCTTCCCTTAATATAATGGAAACTCTTGACACCTGAAACTCTCTTGCCTGTTTGTGTCTATCTCCAGCACTTAAAGTGTCTGGTTATTAGCACTCAAATGGTTTTTGATTAATTTAAACAAAACAAAACAAATTTATTATATTGTATATATTTATAAGCATATAAATATATACAATATTAGCACTCAAATGGTTTTTGATTAATTTAAACAAAACAAAACAAAATATGTAAACATAAACAAAACCAAACCAAAACAATTTACCAAAAAAAATTACATGTAGGACATTGCTGTATACTGGAGTAGTAAGGGATTATCGTGAAAGAGATGTATAAAAGGTATAATAGAAAGAAAAATTTATTGGGGAAAGTGGGGTCAGAAAATATGGATTCTAAGCCTAGATTTGCTGTACGGTCCCAAGCAAACCACATCTTTGGGGGTATCAGTTCCCTCATCTAAAAAAACAAATGGGTTGAACTAGATTGCTGAGGCTAGCTAGTGCAGTTATGGATTTCCATTGCTCATTATGGTTACAGATATATACATATATACACAAATATATATGTATACATATGAAGATAGCTATAAGTATACACATGTAAATATAGATCAATCTATGTATTTACTTGGGGTTAGTGATGACCCTATAAGATCCTTCCATATATCTGACCCTGGGCTTTTAATGCCTGTCCTTGAAAATCCAAGAAATAGTTGAGAGCAAATAGCTAAGAATAGCATCTGACCAAAAATAGTTCAATTTTTCTAAACATGCTACAGTCAATCTTCCAGAAAACCCAAGGGGAGAATATTCTAGCTGCCAATATTATCAACTCCAGTCCATTTCAACTTGGTCTCTGTAGTGTATTGATGCTTCTGAGGAACCATCCCTAACCTTTCTCATGGCTGGTGAAGATTTCTGAATCAATGGTGCTTTGAAGAGAAAACCTGAGGGAGAAGGGGCTCTCTTATTTAACGATAAGCCATTCTCTCACCTGATGCTAATCGAAGCATTATCCAGCAGCCCTGCTTCCTAAAGGCAGAGGGACTGAATAAATAATAGTTTCCTAAGAATAATCTTCCATGGGTTTTGTTTTGTTTCTTTTTACTATGAAATAGGGATGTTCAAGTGCCAGGAGGGCTGACATTTCACTGCAAATTGTAGGCTTTGTCATTATTTAAAATAAAATGATTGGGTTTTTACTCAGTTTTTCACATTTTTTGAAATTTAAAGATGCTTGATTGGTATATTTAATCTTTTTATCAGATTCATCTCTGGGAAAAAAGATACACCACCAAATCAAACTGCATGTGATAATGCATGGAAGATTCTGTCTCTATCCATTCTATTCAGCATTGAAAGATTAATTCAGATTTGATTGTTGCTCATCTCACCATTCTTTATCACTTCCTTGAACTCCTGATTCATTGTACTATAAGGTTGGCCATGTCTCTCTCTCTTTAATCATTTATCCCCTAACTGCCAACTTCTCTATCTGCTGCTTCCATCTTCTTCTACAATTCAGTCACTACCCAAGGGAAAATGCCACTACAACTTTCAGGGGTATTAATCTGTAATGCTTCTTTGTAGGAAGGGTTGTCATCTCACTTGCTTTCTGATTCCTTTTATATTTTAGGTTAGTAAGAAGCAATTCTCAGGAATATTAATTTTAAAACACAATACTAAGATGGAACAAAAACTGTACTGAAACCATAGTATGGATCATGTTCTTTTATGTTTTCTCTCTTTGTTTATCCTTATTAATCATTCAATTCCACAACTAAACCCCACCCTCCCACCCTTCAGGGGGATTTAATACTAAGATGCTTAACTTCATTTGGTATAAATTGATCTCCTAAAGTTTCTACACAGTCTTCTAAGGGAGTTCTTTAGAAGATCCTTGTCTCACTTTCTTCTTTCCTTTTCTCACCGTAGAACTTCATTATTTGCCAAATCATTCCCTTTCTGTTTGTACCCACCTCCCACTATTCTTCTGTGATTTGTTCCTCAACATTCTGCCCTTCCTTTCCTATCAACATAAATACAGGGGGACAAATTGAAAACCTCTAGTTCCATTAGTGACCGTTTTATTCCTCTTGTCCATCTACTTCCCATATTCTCCTCTCTCCACCATCAAGAAGTTCCCCTCTATTATCCCAACAACTACAATAATTTTTAATTTGAAATATTAATTCACTTCTGCCAAGACTGTTATTTTTTCTGGTTATAACTTTTGCTCCTTAGATTCCTTAGTCCACTGGTCCTCTGTGAGCTTTCTAAATGTCTCTAAGACAATGTTTTTGTTGTTAAGAAAATTATATCTTTTAAAAAGAAAAAGGAGATTCTCTAGCCCTATACACATGGCTTTGGGTAACCACAGCCATATTTTAAAAAACCAAACAAACACATACTTAACTTATTTGTCATTCATTGCTATCTCTGCCTTCTCTTTAGTCAGTTTTCATGTTTACACCTTATTTATTCCTGGGAAGTTCTGAAAGGATGATTAGATTTCATTCTTCTTACTGAATGGCTAGTTATATATTTTTATTATTGGGCTCAATTTTGTGAGATGTTATTTTTTTAAATGTCAATGACTTTTCTTTTATATATGGAGTATTGTGTTTATTTCCTTTCATGCCTTGTAAACACAGAACTATTTTTGGTAGTTATACTTGGTTGTAAATAGTGTTTGCTTTTATGCCTTCAACATTTGTTCTTTGATTTTCTAGTTCAGTTATGTTGTTTCTTGGTAAGTTCATTTTATGTTTTCTTTCTGCAGGTTTTAGGTAGATTCTCTTGAGTGTTACTTTGCAATCTGCCTCGAATGTTGCTGTGTATTTTTTCTTATAAGATTTCTTAAAGCATGGTGTTCTGGTTTTCTTTTTCATGAACTTCCCCCAACCCTTGCCACCAAAGACCTATTGTCTTTAGATTACCCATTAGGGTCCTCTCTTGATACTATTGTGTTGTATAGTTCTCATGTGTTCTTTGTTATTAAATGTATTTTTCATAAATTATTGTAATACTTTTAACTTTATGGGATTTTTGACTTAGTTTCCTCTATTATAAATTATTTGTCCATTGAGATGGCTCTTTTCTTTGAATATTTATTCTTTTCTCCTTTCTAAGGAGATCTTTTTTTTTATTTCAATCAATTATTCTGCATTTCCTAAAGTATCCTTACTGTAAACAGGTTAATCACCTATCATTTTCCTTCTGAAAGTTGAGAGCTATTTTGATCTTCTTTCATCTCCCATAATCCAGTGGAATTGTTTGTCAGCTCTGGGAGGGAGACAACATGAATTGTAAAACTTTGGAAAACATGTAAACATTTGTTATTGGAATAAAATAAAGATAATTTTAAAAAATCATTGCCTTAAGCTATAGTAGCCATGAGAGCTGCAAGGGTGCCTTAGGCTTATATGGTCATAGGCTGTGGAAAACAGAGAAGATACTGAATTAGAAGAATCCAGGAGTGATAGACCTATGATTTAGTCTTCAGTTTTTTTGTTTTTGTTTTGTAAGAATGAGATTTTAGCTGTGTTTATAGTACATATTTATAATCTTAGTTACCAGGGAAGTTGAGATCAGGAATATCACGTGAATCCAGGAGTTCTGAGCTCTTATGAACTAAGTTGACTGGATCTCTACACCAAATTTATTAAAATGATGAACCACTGGAAAGGTGGGGAGTATCACCATTGCCTACAGAGAGGAGAACTGACATCAGTCAGTAGCAGAGCAGGTCAAGGCTCCCATGCTAGCCTTAGTGAGAGTGGGCCTGTGAGCAGCTCTGAATTTGTAGCCTAGTGAGATAGTAAGACCTGGTATTAAAAACTGGCTTGTGTTGGTTGCTTTACATTTTCTTCCTTCATTTTTATTTACCCCTCTATTTTGGAGGTCTTTACTTGTTTATTTGAGATGGTATGAGTAGTACTGCCATTAGGTGACCTCTCATACTACCATCTTTTCCTGGTCTGCAGAAAGCTTTCAATCTAATTGTGGAGACAATATGAAAACACATGTATATAATAAGCAAGCTATATATGGAATAAATAGGCAATAATTAACAGAGGGAAGGCACTGGAATTGAGAGAGGTTAGGTAAGGTTTCTGGTAGAAAGTGGAATTTGATTTGAGACTTAAAGGAAGCCAGAGAGTTCACTAGTCAAAGCAAAAGAGGAACTTTCCAGGAATGGAGGACAGCCAGAAAAAGTGCCTGGAACTAAGAAATGGAATATTTTATTGGAGGATAAGTCAGGAGACTAGTTTCATTGGATCAGAGAGCACATGTCAGGGAATAAGATGTAAGAAGATTGAAAAGGTAGGTGTTTTTATTCATTCATTCATTCATTCATTTTTTTATTTTAGTTTAAAATTAGGTAGGAGAAAAAATAATAAAACCTCCACTTTGTGAGATTTAAGTAAAAGATCGCACTGCTTCTCTCTCTATTATTTGTCTTGGAGGATATGACTACTGCCTTCCACAGTAATAGTGTGAGAATCTCATGTGAATATTTTTTAAAATTATGTTTTCTCCAGTTACATGCAGATACAATTTTTAATAATTATCTTCTGATAATTTTGCAATCCATGTTATCTCCTCTAATTTCTCTTCCTTTCCCCCAAGATAGCTAGTTATATGATATAGGTTGTATATGTGCTCTCATATAGTGCCTATTTCCATTTTCCTTTTCATCATGTTATAAAAGAAGACTCATATTACTTATATACTTATATATGCAAGAAAAAATTCATGAAGAAAATAAAATGAAAAAATGCTATGCTCCAATCTACATTCAGTTTCTGTCAGTTCCTTCGATGGAGGTTGATAGCCTTTTTCATCATGAGTTCCTTGGAGTTGTTCCAGTTCCTTGCCTTACTGGTAATACTAAAGTCATTTACAGTTAATCATTGTACATTATTGCTGTTACTGAACACAGCCTTTGGTTCTGCTTGCTTCCCTTTGTATCCCTTCTTATAAGTCCTTCCAGGTTTTTTTGTGATCACCTTGTTTTATCATTTCTTGTGGCACATTAGTATTCCATTGCAATTATATATGACAACTTGTTCAGTCGTTTCCCAATAAAGTAGCCCAAACCACATAATTTCTTGTCAGAATTATGATGATGCAGTGTGGTAGGTTCAGTTTTGGTAAGGTCTGTTTTGTGTTTAGCATGGAAGATGCTATTTTCAGATCAAATTTCCTCCCTTCTTGAATCGACATTAAAATACATTCGAGTTCATAGAAGAAGGATATTCCTGGAGAAAACCTTCAACTGATTTCTTTAAGTGAAATAAATTGGCCTGATTTTGTCATTGGTATAATTCAGAAAAAAACAACAAGCCTGTTACAGCCTGGGATTAGGGGTAGGGCATGATAACATCTTAGAGGCAATGTAATATAATAGAATTAACATTGAATTAAAAAACAGTTTAAGCTTCTATCTTGTGACTGCCACTTAATCTCAACTCTATTAGCCTTAATTTTAATTTCTGTAAAATTAGAACATAATTATCAATATCTTCCTTATAATGGTATAAATGAACATCCAAAATGTTAAAGAATTTGGAGGCTTTTTGGTAGATATTTTTATAAAGAGCTAATAAAAGAATAATAGCAAAAGATAACCAAAATGATCAATTTCATATAGTCACTAGTTCTGAATCTCTAATTTTATCAGTATAGAGAGCACCCAAGAGTAGAAAATCTTTTCATAAATGTAAATTTACTATTAGTCTTAGAGAGCTGCCTGAAAGCCTGAAGTTAAATATATGTCTTTTTTTTAAACCTTTAACTTCTGTGTATTGGCTCCTAGGTGGAAAAGTGGTAAGGGCGGGCAATGGGGGTCAAGTGACTTTCCCAGGGTCACACAGCTGGGAAGTGTCTGAGCCCGGATTTGAACCTAGGACCTCCCATCTCTAGGCCTGACTCTTAATCCACTGAGCTACCCAGCTGCCCCCTTAAATATATGTCTTGATCATGGTCCCAAATCATGTGTCAGAGGCAGAATTGGAATCCAGGCTCACACCTGAGAAGTATTTGGGAAAAGTTTGATAATTACTTAATTCTTGATCTTAAGGCCAGCTTTTTATTATGTAATACTATCTCTCTATCTTTATTACCATCATGCTATATCTTTCATGTTATGGTGGAGAAAATAAATCACACATAACTTTATGGACGGGGAGCATTATTTGATTCATAGTATAACCAAGCCTATGTTATTCTTAGGAGTTTCACAATAGAATTTTATTGCTCTAATCTTTCTAAAATGACTGAGAAATCTCTACATTATGGTACATCTCAACATAAATATTAATTTCTCATGTTTGATTCCCTTGTTCCCTTCACCTCCATCATTTATTTAAACTTGGCAAATGGAAATAAATGAGTCAAACCCTCAATGAATTTGATGATATTCCCTTGTTTATGAAGTTGTCCTTTCTCACGGACTTTTCTGGGCTAAGGCTGAGCTGTGAAATAGGTATGGAAGCCTTGTGGTACTGTGAGCACACCAAAAGGATTATCACTGGGGCTCAGACCGACAGGGAGGCACACGTAGGCATAAATCAACAGACTAAGCAGGGCCTCTAGACGTACCAAGAGCCTGAAAAAACAATGCATTAAGACTCTCGTTTCCTAACGTAGATTAATATTTGATCTGCTTTTCCTTCTTTCTGGTGAATACCTTTCCAAAGTTGATGTTTTCATAGGTTACCTGTGGAGAGGAGAGACTGATCACTTTAACAAATCTCAAAGGTATGCAGGAATGAGTCACAGAAGAAAGAGGAAATACAATCCATTTCTACCTACTTTTTTTTTCTTTTTACCTACTGTTAAATATACATATATTAAGGCATTTCCCTGGGTTTTAGGTCAATAAGTACTTTTTAAACTAGGAGAGTGAGTTGTGTCCTAAATGGACCCCAAAGAAATGCCAAAGTGTCAGTTACCTGCCTTGGGGTTTGGGGGTGATCATTTGGAATGGCTCAAGTCATGTTCCATCATTAGCCCTGGGGATATTCTAAAAGGTTGGCAATCACTTGACATGAGATCTTGCAAATCAGAGGTGGTCCTGGGCAAAATTTGCACTCGACATATGTCTGTAATGAGCCGTCTGTGCCAGAGGGGCTCCTTTAATTGGTTGCTCCCTCCTCTGTCTCCTGCTTCCCCAGAATGGAAAATCATGTTGGGCCATTTTAATTGGAAATTTCTCTGAAGTCTCCTGCTCAGTTGTTATTTAAAAAAAAACCCTCTACCTTGTGGGATTTAAGTAACTCAGAGTATTTGACACTTGGCATTTTTTCAGTGTCATCGAATAGAATCAAAGTATGCTTGGGATGGAAAGGACTTATTGGGTCTGGCTCACAACTTCTGCAGAACCAGCCCAAGTGGTTTGCATTACTTACCAGTGATTTTTATGGAAGGATCTCAAATAATTTGTAGGGAGGAGAAACGTAAGAAATTCAGAATTAAAATATAGATGAAATTCAGATCTCTTTATACTGTAGCCAGGAGCTACGGTTTTCATTTTCTTTGAAAGTCCTCTATAATAAAGAGAATATATCCCATCTCAAGAAAGATGTTACTGACACGTTGTTGGTGAGACAGTGCTTCAGTTTTCTATTTGCGGGAACAAATTTGTAGATACTCCTCTAAATGGGAGGATCTTTTATCCCATTACACTATGGCATTACACTTAGCTTTGGAGTGAGAGGATTTGAATCTGAATCCTCATTCTGCCAGTCTGACTGTGGCCGAGTCATTTAACTTATTTGGGTTCCATTTTCTTCATCTATAAAATGAGTGAATTAGGTTAAGATCCCTTACAATTCTAAATCTATGGCCTTTGGTCCTATGTTATAAATGCCCCATAGCATAGGTATACTTTTGCTTTTTCTTAATGTGATCAAAGGAAGCTGTTTAAGGTCAAGAGCTAGTATTTTTTCTAGTGCAGAAATTTGAGACATATTTAGTGTAGCTGTGGACTTGGGTGGAGGGTCTCTCACTGGGGAATAGAGCTTTTCTTTTCACAAAATAGCCTATAAGAGATTCAACCTCATGACCTTGGCCTGATTAGCACCATATGGTAACTACTGAGATACTCATAGTAGATGGAGTCACACTCTTTCCAGTACAAATTCAGTGATACTGATTTTATTATTTGCAAAACATCCTGTATGATCCTGGCTTTTAATTGGTACCCAGCTTAAAAGGGAAATTTGAACATTCACTTGATGGCAAGGAGGCCTTGGGAACTGAAGTTAAATGAGGGATTTTGACCATGAGATAGGTCAGAAAAAATGAAAATTAACCTATCGGGCTAGAGGTCTTTCAAAATATGTATGTGGGTGGTTTCCTATGGAATCTGTGGTACCATAACATTAATAATACAACTGGGAAATATCTTTTCCTTTAGAAAAAACACATATCTTTCTCCACATGTTAATAAAAGTAATAATTGGATTAGATTATTGTCATTGGCTCTATGAAAAAAATGTTTCAGAAGGGATGTTGATAAGCAGAAACACATATAGAGGAGGGCAACTGAAATCAGGAGAGTGACGATGATTGGAACAGTCTGGGAGGAGACATTGAAAGAACTTGGGAAGGAAAACAGGGCTTTATAGAAAGAAATGTCAGATCAGAGAACCTGGGTTTAGATCCTGAGGCTGCTACTTGCTACCAGCGTGACCTTGGACCATTGTGAATTGTCACTCTCAGCACTTCAGTTTCCTCATCTAAAAAACAAAGGGATGTGATTGGAGGATCTTTTAGGCTTCTTATCACTCTAAGTCTATGATGCTGAGAGAGAAAACCCGGACCATTGGAGAAGGTATTCAGAAGCTGTTTTAAGGCAGGATTTTATAACTAGACCTGTCTAAATACAGAACAGACTGTTTTTTGAGGTACTTAAATTTTCATTATCAGAAGGATTAAGAGGAGTTAGATGAGCATTTGTTGGAAGGCTTTTGAGGTGTTTTTTTGTATGCATGAGATGATAAGTTGCACTTAATGTCTTCTAAAGTTCTTTTCACTGCTGGGTTTCTGAGAGTGTAGGCAGAGCCTCAAGGCCCATAGATGTCACAGCAAGACCTGATCCTACTCATCTAGGCACAGATCATTAGTGTGTGACTGACTTATAAATCTGTTTACAAATCTCGATGTTCGAGCACCAGATTGCAATCAATAAAGAATTCTCTTCTTAGAAGGTGGAATTTATTTAAGTGCAAAATTTGATGGATGGAAGGGACCTTAGCATCCATCTTCTAAAACAATACAGAGAAAGAATCCCCTTACTGTAAAATGCTTGCCAAGTCAATGACCCATCCCACTTCTTAAGAATTTTCAAGGAGAGGGAATCTATCTCTTCTCACAAAATTAACCTAATTACAAGAAGCAGCATTTATGTAGAGCTTTAATGTTTGCAAATCTATTTATTCCCTTTACTAATATACACCCCAAACCAAAATATTATCTCATTTGGCCCTCACAACTCTGGGAGGTAGGGGCTATTATTGTCCTCATTTTTTGATTCAGTTACTTCAGTTGTGTTTAATACTTGTAGCCCCATTTAGGATTTTCTTGGCAAAGATATTGGAGTAGTTTGCTGTTTCCTTCTCCAGCTCATTTCACATATAAAGAAACTGAGGCAAACAGGGTTAAATGGCTTGCCCAGGGTCATATAACTAGTAAATATATGAGACCATATTTCTTCCTGACTGTAAGCATAGCACTCTATTCACTGTACCACCTAGCTGCCCTACACCCATTTTATGGATTAGGAAACTGAATCAGGCAGAGGTTAAATGACTTTTCCAGGGTCACATAGCTAGTCAGTGTCTGAGGACATATTTGAAATCAGGTTTTTTTGACTCAAGACCTAGGGCTCTATCCATTGAACCACTTTGCCATTTTTATTAGGTTCTAATTGTTAAGAAGTTTTTCCTGACACTGAGTTTTTATTTCAAACCGTTACCTTCTGTCTTAGAATCAATGCTGTGTTCTAGGGCAAAAAAGTGGTGAGAGATAGGCAGTGAAGGGGGATGAAGTTAAATGACTTAGAATTACAAAGCTAGTAAGTGTCTGAGGTTAAATTTGAACCTAGGACCTCACATCTCTGGGTCTGACTCCCTAGTCTCTGAGCTAACTAGCTGCCCCTAGACACTGAGTCTTTTTTTTAAACCTTTATCTTCCATCTTGTAATTATTAGTAAATATTGGTTCCAAGGCAGAAGAGTGCTAAGGGCTAGGCAATGAGGGTCAGTGACTTGACACACAAACATACACACATTCCTGGGACCTTCTGATTTCAAGAACATCTTTCAACGCTTTATGCTGTACTATATAATTAGAATTTCAAGATCTTTCATTGATGTGGATACAGCTCTTCTGTCATTCAGTAAGTGGTAGTATTGCAAAAGGCATAAAGTGTTGGACTTAAGTCTGTCTTGGGTTTGAATCTTGCCTCATACACTTATTGAACAAGCCAGTTATTATCTTTGAAACTCATTTTCTCTTTTTGTAAAAGGAAGAAAGAATAGCACCTAACTATAGTCCCAAATGAGATTTTACATATATATACATATATATAGATAGAGAGAGCGAGAGTACCTTGTAATCCTTTCAATCACTTTGTAAATGTGAAGTATTATTTATTTTTTAAATCAATACTATTAAAAAATAGCTAACATTCATAATGTACTTATTGTGTCAGGCATTGTGCCAAGCACTTTATATATATTATCCTGACTCTGGTTTGGGTGCTATATCCAACCATGCTGTTGCTGCTTTTGAGTCAGTTGGGTCCAACTCTTTATGGCCATTTTTATTATAAATAAATAAAATAATAACATCATAATAAATATATAACAGAACATCATACATAAAGATGTGCAATTGAAGAAAAGATTTGGTAACAAAATAGAATTGAGAATTCAGGAGGAATATTTTTCTATGGAAAGATAAGCTTGGTTTTCTTTTCTGTTGAGTTTTAATTATAGAATATTGGAGTTGGAAGGTAACTTAGGCCATCTACCCAATTTATAAATTTGTGATAGAATATCTTGATAGATGGTTGTCTAGTTCCTTCAATTGCTTCTCTGACTTGGTTTCAGGATCTTCTTTCTTCCTGCTTGGTCTGTAGATAAGCTTATTAGACATTATAACTGAACAGATAGTATTAGGAATCTTTTATATGTGCATTCCTTTATTGGGCTCTGGACCCAACAGTACAAAAATACAATACAAAGTAGTATTAGAATATAAGTTTTTCAAGGGCAGAGGTTGGTTTTCTTTTTTGCTTCCATTTCCTGGCACTGAAGACAGTGCCTTTCCCTTAGTAAGTGTTTAACAAATCCTTTTTGAAGAGGACTAAATCAGACCTGCCCTCAAATAGCTTCCAATCTAGTCAGGCACACTGAGACTAGTACATGAAACAGGACTTTCAGTGAAGCTCCTACAAAGAAAGCCTGCAGGGGCAACAAATAACAATTTATAACATGAGAATTTATTATACCAAGGAGATCCAGTTTGTTTATGTAAATTAATTGTGTTCAGCTCCATTTCTATATATAATGTGCTGTCTTTCCCCCACTATCCCCTACACCATTTTGGGAATTTTCCACTCTGTGAAAAAGAAATGGAGATTTTGTTGCCCTGAGTTTAATCTGGAAGTTCTCTAGAAAATATGTCTGGGTCATGATGGTAAGGTTTTAGTTACTCTTGTATGGTGGGATAGATTCTATGCATTTATTTGAACTTCACTATTTGCAGACTTTTGTCAACCTAGTTTCCTATTTTGATCATTCTGGAGAGAAAACTCTGTACATTCATCATCACTGCCCCCCCCCAGTCCAATAGCTCACCTTCTTAGTTATTCTGCTGTAGACTTATGAAAAGAGAAATACCTTTTGAAATTGGTATATTTTCTTTCTCCCTGCTTGGACTCTGGTGCTCATCCCTCAGAAATCCATGTTGTTTTCCTTATCATTGGAATCAAAGGGAACCAATTTGCATGGCATTGCAGATTCAGAAAATTGTTAAAAAAAAAAAAAAGTCGATATTGTGTGAGGTGGCCTCTCTACTCTCCCCCTCTTCACCTAAGTTCTAGAATTGTACCAAATCTTGGAGAAGAGATTATTAAATCTTGCCTGAAACCTCGGTTTGCAGGAAATAAAAAAGAAAACTATCATTACTTTCCTTTGATGAAAACTTGCTCTCTCTTTCTTCATCATGCATTTGTGCAGCTGACAATGGAAACTGTCTCAGTTGGGAAGGTCTGGACTGTGCTCTGGAGTGTTGCATTGCTTCCTAGCACTCAGGATCAGCATTCCTTCACCCACAGATTTGCCAGAGATGATCAATCATGCAGATGATCATCATGTAGACACCCAATTCTTAGATATGAGGAAATCATTCAGAGTCTAATTCTTAAATTTTAAATGGTGAAAACCATTCAGATTTTCCTTAGGGTCTGTCATTCCCACTGGATAATATATAGAAAATGAGATCAGGCTTCTATTAGATGCAACACTTACATCAAAAACATTTTAAATTCAGTAACTTGGGGAGCTGGGGGGTGAATGTTTTCTCTTTGACCACAGTGCACAGGATCTAATGATCAGAGAGCATAAATACTAAATACTGTAAGATCTCATTTAAGTATAGTTTAAAATAAAGATCTGGTGAGAGTTCAGATACCATATCTATAATTTTAATTTTTAAAAGTTTGAAATAAATGGCATAATCTGTGACTTTTAGACTGACTTGTCGATAGCTCAAAAGCTGTCTCTTTACAAGGAACCTTTCTGGCTCTACTCACTATAAGCTCAGTAGTTTGAATCTTTCCCTCTAGGGTCACCATATTTGCATCTTTATGTATTCTATTATATTCTATATGCATCTTTATGTACCTCTTTAGTCTCACATTGTATTACTAAATAGAAATATAAAGCAATTGAGAGCAGAGACAGTTTTTGCTTTTCGTTGTATTTCCAGCACTTAATACAGTGCCCATAAAGTCAACAAATTAACAAATATTTATTCATTTCCTACTATGTGCTAGGTACTGTACTTAAAATATTTATTGATTGTCTTCTCTATCAATAACATATAATACAAATATATAAATATATATAAACCATGATTGCATAGCCAGCCTATTTCTCCTTCATCCCCCACATTCTTGAGTTAGCTAATGGTTTCTCAATCATGATTGCTGCTTAAGATTGGATTTTGCTGAATTATAATCACTTTTACTCCAAGCCATCATTTTAACATAGTGTGTGATATCATAAACATGTTTTGGGATAAATAATAAATTGTTATATTTTACTTTCTAATGCATTTGGCCATATTTATCTGTTAAGAATGAGTTTTTCTCATATTGATGGTTTTGATAATTTGACTTTTCATGATCAGATGCTGTTAAAATATCTCTTCTCCATTCCTCCTGCCTTTACTTAAGGTTATCCCTTCTCCAATCTACTATTGCTCTCATATAACCCCCATCCTCACCTTTTACTTCTCACTATCCCAGTTCAGTCCCTTCCTTATTTCACTCTATTTCTACAATGATATTCTTCCTTGTCATTCCTTCATTCATAGAATCCTTTCAGAAAACATACATGATTCACTTAGCTCTTTTGAATCACTCAAACTTGTTTATTTTTCTATTATATATTTTATTTACCTTTTGAAATTCCTGATTCTCAAAAGTCATTTTTTGAAGTCTTTGAAGTCACTGAGTCTATTAAAAGTCTATCATTGCCTATTATCACCATAGTTTTATGCTCAACAATTTAGGATTAATCAATCTCATTTGCAAAATGCCTTACTCTTGGTTTCTTTTTTTTTAACCCTTAACTTCTGTGTATTGGCTCATAGGTGGAAGATTGGTAAGGGTGGACAATGGGGGTCAAGTGACTTGCCCAGGGACAGACAGCTGGGAAGTGTCTGAGGCCGGATTTGAACCTAGGACCTCCTGTCTCTAGGCCTGACTCTTAAGCCACTGAGCTACCCAGCTGCCCCACTTGCTTTCTAATATGTTATAATACATAGAAAGTAATTCTGAGTCTGATGGTGATCACGCTTTTTGATTTGTCTCATCTAAGCTACTATTAGTATTTTTTCATTGATCTGGGAAATCTGAATTCTGGTAATCATGTTTCTGGTTGTTTTGTAGCTTAGTTTTCTCTGTTATATCACAGGTTTTATATCATCCTATAGAAGATACTCTTTTCTGTTGTTTTCTGGGCCAAGAAAGGAAAGCTAAACATTTAAAAATAGATAGATAGGTAAATATATATATATATGTATACATACATGTAGATAGGTAGATACATAGATAGATACACAGATAGATGATTAGACTAGATATATTGTAACCTCCAGCTATAATGCCCTTGGGTAGTTTTCATTTATTATTTCTTGAAACAGTATTTAAAATTTTTGTTTGTTTTTCCATATTCTTCTGAGAGATTTATTGTAAGCTCCTTCAGGATGGACTCTTTTTTTGGTCTTTCAAAAAATTATTATTATTTTTAGGACTTAGAAAAGTACCTGACAGAGTAGATGCTTAATAAATACTTATTGGATTGAATCAAGTTGCTTAGATTGTGTTTTCATGTACTATTCCTCCATTTGTCATTTTGATAGTAGATATATGACTAATTCTTTTAGTTTTTTAACAATATTTTACTATTTAGTTTTTTAAAAAATATTTTACTATTTAAACAAAAAATAAATATTTTAAAATATATTTAAACTATATTTAAACAATTATAGGATCATTGAATTATTAGATTGTATTTCTTCTAATCTTTTCCTTTCCTGAACATACATTGCTTTATAAGAATTTTGTAGTGTTTTATATAGGCTGTTTGTTCAATTCTTTGTCTTTCAATTCTTTTTATTAGTTCTTTTAACTATTCTCAATCTTTTTGAGGCCATCCTGTAATCTTTTTTGTGATTATCAAATTATTCTTTTCTGAATTATTATCCTGAGATATTTTATCCCATGGATTCTTTAGTTATGTTAGCAGTTTTCCTTTGCTTAATCAATTCTTCAACCTCCCTGCTGTTGTTCTTTCCTCATTTTGTCCTCCCATCCCAACCTTTGGAGAATTAATCCCTCATTTTCTGTTTCATAGTGGATGTCTCTGTTTGAATTCTAGTTGAGGGATACTATAGTAGGCAGAGCTGCTAAGAACAAGTTATAGTCCATCCCATCAGCTATTAGTTCCAAACTTCCTTTGGATCAGAAGCCACTGCTGATTGTGTGTTGATTATTTCTAATAATCATCACAAATATTTCCCATTTGCTAAGCACTGTGTAAAGAACTGAAGAATCTTTATCTCTAGGTTCTATATGATCTTATGGGGAAAACGGGGTGGGGGGTTAACTTAAATATTTATCTGGGTTCAGAAAGGTGAGTAGGAGACAGGAATGGACAATAGTCTAGGATCAAATAAGTTAAGGAAACTGGGTTTATCTGTTTTGAAATGGTAGTTGACAGGAGTGACATTTGGGCCTTAACTGTCACCCTGCTCCAACTAGACAGGGAGTCTGTGAAACCAGCAAGTAAATGACAAGAGGGCTTATAAACAAGTTTAATTTAAGGAAACTATAGTCTAAAGAAGGGAGAAGGGGTTTCTATTCTACCAGTCTATGGGCAAGCCTCAGGGACAGGGAATGGACTTATCCACACTAAGCTAAAACTATATCAGGGCAGGGCACAATGGAGATCAGGAATGAAAGTGGGATATCCTCACTGCAGAGTCCTGTCACAATCCAGTGATGGTACAGGTTCCCAGGTCTTCAGCCAGTACTCCTTCATTTGGGTAAGTCAGAGAGCTAAACCAACCTGAGCTGAACAGCAACTCAGGTTAGATTTTATAGTCTCTACCTAATCTCCCACAGGCAAGTGACTTTCCTCCTTCTGGATATCAGGATATCAGGGTAGAAACTCCACTTCCTCTGAGGTCTCTCAGGGGTCAGTTACAACTTGTCCCTAACCACCATGGAGTCTGTCCAAGAGAGAGCAACCACACTTCCTGCTTCCCCATTCCATTTAGAATCCTTCAGCCCTGCCTGCTAAGTCTCCTAAATACTCATTTATTAATCTTCCTCACAACAATGGTGAAGGGAATCAGGGAGTCAATAACCATAATGGAAACTGGAGTTGTTAAGGACAAGTGTTTGCCCAACTTCAACTGGTTTAAATATTTCTTTGACTCATTTGCTGCTATTTTGAGAAATTGAGGGGATTAGGACAGCAAGTGGATAATTTTGGGAATTGAGTGAACCACCTCATGACTCAATTCTTAGCTTAGTTACCTTTCTATTCAATTATGGGTCTGATCCAACTTCTGTCCTGTAAGAACACAATTGATTCATGGAAATTGGGAGAGGACCTTATTGCATTGTTTGAACCTATCCCTGAATGACTGAGAAACTGCTCTCTAGAGACCCTTAATCAAGGATCTAGGTTATCTTGTCTAGAAACATAGCCAGATCCTAAGATTGGCAAAAAGAATTTTCTCATAATTGTACATCTCAAACAAACTATATGTCTTTTCTGAAAATTGGCTCCATATTCATCAGTAAGTTAGTGTTTCTATGTTCCTTTGATTGTTTAAAGATACTTCTTCAAAATTCAGGAAATTGCTCCTGTTCATTCTTTCCCTTGCAACTTGGAAAGTCCCTGATTTTACATCCAATTAGAAATCCACTATTTGACAGAAACTGCTGGGAAATTTGGAAAACAATATGGGAGGTATTAGGTTTAAATGAACATCTCACACCCCACACCAAGATAAATTCAGAATGGGTGAAAGACTTGAATAAAAAGAAGGAAACTGTAAGTAAATTAAATGAACATAGAATAGTATACTTGTCAGATCTCTGGGAAAAGAAAGCTTTTAAAACCAAGCATGAGTTAGAAAAAATTTCAAAATGCAAAATAAATACTTTTGATTACATTAAATTAAAAAGTTTTTGTACAAACAAAAACAATGCAACAAAAATCAGAAGGGAAACAACAAAGTTGGAAAAATCTTTATAACAAAAAAATCTGACAGAGGTCTAATTACTCAAATATACAAGGAGTTAAATCAATTGTATAAAAAATCAAGCCATTTCCCAATTGATAAATGGGCAAGGGACATTAATAGTCAATTTTCAGATAAAGAAATCCAAAGTATCAATAAACACATGAGAAAGTGTTCTAAATCTCTAATAATTAGAGAAACGTAAATCAAAACAACTTTGAGGTATCACCTCATGCCTAGCAGATTGGCTAAAAAGATAGCAGGGGAGAGTAATGAATGTTGGAGGGGATGTGGCAAAAATTGAGACATTAATGCACTGCTGGTAGAGTTGTGAACTGATCCAACCATTCTGGATGGCAATTTGGAACTATTCTCAAAGGGCTATAAAAGAATGTCTGCCCTTTGATCCAGCCATACCATTGTTGGGTTTGTACCCCAAAGAGATCATAGATAAACAGACTTGCACGAAAATATTTATAGCCACACTTTTTGTGGTGGCAAAATACTGGAAAATGAGGGGATGCCCTTCAATTGGGGAATGGCTGAACAAATTGTGGTATATGCTGGTAATGGAATACTATTGTGCTCAAAGGAATAATAAACTAGAGGAATTCCATGTGAACTGGAAAGACCTCCAGGAATTGATGCGGAGTGAAAGGAGCAGAGCCAGAAGAACATTGTACACAGAGACTGATCCACTATGGTAAAATCAAATGTAATGGACATCTCTACTAGCAGCAATGCAATGACTCAGGACAATTCTGAGGGATTTATGGAAAAGAACAATACTCACATTCAGAGGAAGAACTACAGGAGAAGAAACTCAGAAGAAAAACAACTGCTTGAACATTTAGGTTGATGAGGGCATGATTGGGGGTGTAGACTGGAAAGGACCACACCAAGGCAACTTTCAATAATATGTAAATAAGTCTTGATTTATGACACATGTTAAAACCAGTGGAAACTCGAGTTAGCTATGGGGGTGGGACTTTCAGGGGGTGAAGGGGAAAGTAAAATCATGAATCATGTAACTATGGAAAATTTTTCTAAAAATAAAAAATTAATTAAAAAAGAAATCAGATTACCTAATGTTGTACTGTTTCCTTTTAATTAACTGCTCATGTCTGATTAATTCCTTTTCATGTATAAAAGTCTGTGTATCATGTCCACTCTGCCCCCTATTCCCAGCCACCATATTTAGGGTCTAGCCCTAAGCTGAGGAGAGACCTGTCCTGATTTAATGAGCAGTTTGTATGCTCAGAAGATCACAGTTTTTCCTCATTTTATCTTCTCTTGGCTACAGTATAGCTTTTGACAGCAAGACCAGTTTCCACACAGTGAAGGAAACAATCAAATCAGCATTCAAATTATGGCATGGAACACAGCTATAAGGATATCTAATAGTTTCCTTGTCTAGCAGTATCCTCTTCTCTCCAAACCCCTTTTGATTTGGAGGTGAGATTGCTTGCTTCCCTCTGCCTCTTTGGAATTCTAACTCTTCACAGGATTTTTTTCTCTCATGCTTTCTCTTTTCACAAAGCCTCTTTAACTACTTACCCCCAGCTGCTAGCAATTTTCCTTTCCTCCCCCCACCCAAATCATTTTACATATACTATGATTTTATTTCACATTTACTTACCTATGTATATGTTGTTTCCTTAATAGACTATAAGCTTCTTGCAGACAGGGGATAGTTTAGTTTTGTTTGAATTCTTACTACCTAGCTTGGGCCTGGAAAATAATATGTGGTTAATACATACTTAGTGCTTAAATGGATGGGAATCTTTCTATTTGGTAAAGACTTAATCTCCTCTTAACCTTTAGCTCCCAAGTTACCACAGGTTACAGGGGGAGGCAATATGTTAAGGAAAGGAATGAAACACAGGACTAAGCACTTTGTTATGGGGGTAATTTGAGGAAAGGTGTTTGGGATACGGGAATTGAAAGGAGGATGTTGGAGATTTGGTATGTGGATAAACTAGGCTACAGGTAGGCTGGGATTAAAGGAGATTCAGGGTATAATAGGACTGAAGTCACGAGTATAACACAGAAGGGAAACGGAGATCTTCTTGGGAGAAAGAAGTTAAACTAAACAGGCTAACACAGCAGGCTTACAGACTGGGACTTAGACTCAAACACAAGCTGAGGGTAATAGACTAGATTGAAATTAACAAACAGGCTTTAGTTAATTTCACAGGAAGGGACCTATTTTGAAGTAACACCTTCCTTCAAGATGGATGCCCAGCTTCCCTCTGAGCCCAGAGTATGTTGTCTCTTTCCCTCTTCTCCCCTCTTGATAAATACCAGACAAATTACACTAAATAGAACTATTGAAACACAAAAGGTTTAATTGTTTGAAGAATGTTTGTTAGGAAGGTGGATTAAAGGAAAGCCCTATCCTCAGGAACCTCAGGTGGGGGAAGGGAAGTGAAGATGGAATCTGAGTAAGGACCTGCCTTGCTCAGTTTTACAAAATCTATCTAAAGGGAATAAAGGTGATTTGATTAAATTATAAATAATGCTGTTAATTAAATAACTCTTCACAGATTTAACTCCTCTCTAATTTCTCTCCTTACAAACTCCACAGCCACTAAGGTAAGGGAGGGAAGGCAGGGTGGTATTGGGAAAGGAAGATATAAAGGGTCTATCTAAAATAATAATTTCTTAAGTAAATATATTAATGCTAGGCTAAATTTCAATATTGAAGCTAGATAATCTAAGAGCTCGCTCATTGACTTCCACCCTTCCCGGAAGATCCAGTCAACTCCCTCTCTCAAGATTCTAAAACCTCTAACAGCTTTTTGGAACTCAGACAAAGCTAGAAAAAAACTATAACCCCCAATTCTGTATACTACAAAGCACTTACAAATATTAGCTCATTTGATGCTCACAACAACCCTGTGAGGTAAGTGCTAGTATAATACCCTTTTTTTATAGCTGATGAAATGAAACAGAGATTAAAGTCACCTGCCCAGAGTAACGCAGCTAATAAGAATCTGAAGTCCCATTTGGACCATGGTCTTCCTTACAGCAATCCAAGTGCTGTTTGCACTATGGCACCACCTGGCTGTGGAAAGAGCAGTGGTCTGAGAATCTCTCTCTCTCTCTCTCTCTCTCTCTCTCTCCATATATATATATATATATATATATATATATATATATATATATATATANAAAAAAAAAATATATATATATATATATATATATATATATATATATATATATATATATGAACGTATGGGTCCTTTTGTTCTTTTTCTATGATCTTTGGGTATAGGTCTGGTAGTGTATCATTGGATCAAAGGATATGCAGAGTTTACTGACTTTTTGGGCATAGTTCCAAATTCCTTTTCAAAATGACTGGATCAATTCTCAGCTCCACCAACAGTGCTTAATGGGCCCGTTTTCCCACAGACACTTGTACATTTGTCTTTTTCTTTCTTTCTTTTTTTTTTTTTTTTTGGTCGTCTTTGTTGATGGCTATGAAGTGGAATCTCAGAGTTGCTTTAATTTGCATTCAGCTTGAATTTCTTCCTTTGAAGACTCTGCCCTTCCCCCCACATTTATTCAGTTGTCAGGTCTCATCAGTTTTACCTTTTCTATATCCCTTGTTTACTTACCCTTCTTTCCACCAATGGAACCACCACCCTAGCTCCAGACTTCAAATGTTGTAATAGCCTCCTTTTTCTCCTCATTCCAAAACTCATTTCTAGTTGATCCNCCATATATATATATATATGTATATGTATATATATATATATATGAACGTTAAGTTTTATATGCAGTTGAAAAAAACATTTTTTCAATTGCATGTAAAACAAATCCTTTTAAAAAATTTTACAGTTCTAAATTCTCCTCTCTTTCTCCTTCCCTCCCCTCATTCCTCTCTCTGAGATGGCAATTCAACATAGGTTATATATGTTAAGTCACACAAAACGTATTTTCATAATAGACGCATTGTGATACACACACACACACACACACACACACACACACACACACACACACACACACACGAAAAAGCAAGAAAAATAAAGAAAGCTTAAAAAATGGGCTTCACTCTTCATTCAGACTCCATCACTTCTTCTTCTGGAGATGGATAGTATTTTCCATCATGAGTCCTTTGGAATTATCTTAGATTATTGTATAGGTGAGAATAGCTATTGTCATTGTACAATATTCTTCTTGCAGTATACATTGTCCTGGTTCTGCTCACTTCATTTCATATTAATTCATGTAAGTCTTTCCAGGTGTTTTTGAAAGCATCCTGCTCATCATTTTTTATAGCATAAAAGTATTCTGAATGACTATTTACTATAACCTATTAAATCATTCCTCAATTGATGGACATCCTCTCAATTTTCAATTCTTTGCCACCACACAAAGAGCTGCTAATAAATGTTTTTGTATAAATAGGTCCTTTTCCTTTTTGAGAGAGATCTCTTTGGGATACAGACCTAATCATTCACTAGATCTTTTATCTTTAGACAAGATAATCCCTAAGGTTCTTTTTAGATCTGACATGCTGTGTCTATATGAGGAAAAGTCTCAGTAGAGTCCTTTTAGATGCTAGAATCATAGAATCTGTTATGAAGCAGTGGAAGCAGGAATGTAGACTTAAGGTCAGGAGACCTGACTTTGCATGCTCACCATGCTTGCCTAAGGAACTCATTCATTCATCACTCATTCACCAACACTTGATTGAGTACCCATTATGTGCCAGACCCTATGCTTGATTTTAAGGTTATAAAGATAAAAACAAAGCTGATCCCTGACCTGAAGAGACTTCCAGTTCACTGTGTGGGGAATGATTAATGCATACAGCTAGGTCCCAATTAGTGGAAATAGTGAATTTCATGAAGTTGTCACATGTTTTCAGATTCACAGTATTTGAAGTTATAAATATGTATATTATGGTCAATCGTTCTGCTTCAGTGGAAATATTTAGTATGAATTCAAATAATGTATCAACTTCATAGCATTCATTATTTGAACTAACCATAACCTAGCTGTATGAAAATGAGCAAGTACAAAATAAAGTTACATAAGAAGGTGGTTAACAACTGGAGAGATCAGGAAATGCATCATATAGAAGGTAATACCTGAGTCGAATCATAAAGGAAGCTAGGGATTCAAAGAGGAAGAGATGAGGTCAGGGAGAATCTCCAAAAAATGGAGATTAGAGCTGAAATGTCAAGTATGGTGACTAGCAAGTAGTCCCTTTTGGCCAGAATGCAGACTGTGTGAAGCAGTGTCATGTCTAATAAACTTGGGAAGGTAGACTGGAACCAGATTACAAAGGGATTAATCAGAGAGGCTTTTACTTGTTCCTAAAAGCAATAGGAAGGTACAGGAGGGTTTAAGTAGAGAATTGATGCTGTGCTTTGGGAATATCAACATGGTAGCTGTATATATAATGGATTGAATATGGAGGAAGACTGTGCCTCAGTTTTTTCATCTATAGAATGGGGAATTTTTTGTTTACATTGCCTCTGTCTCATATTTTGCCATTCTTAAAGTGTTATCTAAATGCAAGTTATTTCTATTTCTGGCTGGGAAGGAAGAGAATTAACTACCTTCCTCTCTCAATCCATTTTCTTTCTTTATTCTTACAACTGTGCGTTCTTTTACTATAGTCTCAACTATTCACCCACCAACGTGCAGGACAATACAATATTGATTTTTCTCATTCCCCTGAGATACAAACATGGTCATTTTATTTTCCTCAACTCTGAATCTTATTAAGTGGAGTCCGAGAGTCCCTCACATAAAAGGCAGTGAACATAAGGGTCTCTCTAACACTATCTGCAAAATGAATAGTTAGGCAAATGAGCTCTTTGCTGATTATTTAAAGATGAAATGATTGGAAAGTCCTATCCATTGCTCTCATTCATCATCACTTAGGTGTGACCACATTGAATTATGTACCTTGGATGAGGTTTTAAGCAAAACTTAGCTTCTCTCCAGACTATATTGTGTTTTCCATAAGTCAGAGCAAATAATATTATTTCCCTAAGTGTTGCCATTAGAGCAAGATTGATATTTACCCAGGGATGATGTTCCTGTAGGAGACACCCAGTAAGGAGTTTTAATGGCAGACAGAATCCTACACACTACTGAAATGTGATTTGCAGTGGAGGGCTATTTGGACTTTGGATAAATAAGAAAGATAAATGAGATGACTCCTGGTGATTTTCTGTAACATGATTATTGCTGGGGAATGGATCTCTTCTCTTTCTGTCTCTCACCCTCTCTATGTGTGAATGAGATAATTACAAAGCTTTCCAGAACAGAAGATCAAGCTGGTTATGCCATTATGTGGGTGCACTTGTGAATGTGCACGCACACACACACACAGTCACACACACACAAAAATACACACACACACACACACACACTTTTTTTTTCACCTAAATACTGTATCTCCCCAAAGTCCAGGAAAGGACAAATTAGGTAAAAGAATAATTCTCTCCACTGTAGCTATCTCTTCTCCCCAACCCCATAACATGACTATAAATATTCTTAGAATAGGCAGCTTGTCTGAAAATTAGAAGGAAAATATAGTTTAGGACTCTAAGGCTCTTTTGCATTCATTCCACAAGAAGAAACATGTATTAACCTACTATATACAAAGCACTCTTCCAAGTACTAAAGGGACATATAAAGATAAATAAGAAACTATCCCTTTTCTCAATAGTCTAGTCTAGGGATAAACTATATCTAGAAAAACCACTGTAATACCCCAAAGAACATATTAGGTTTATGAAGAAAGTGTGAATAAAGTACTACGAGAGCTCATAAAACAGATCGGTATAGATTAGGGAGGGCTTCCTTCAGGAGTTTGTATTTAAGTTGCATCTTGAAGAATGGGTGGGATTTCAACAGGTGAATATAATGGGAGAGGATGTCCCAATGTAGCCCTTTATTGTCAAAGAAGCTAATGGGAAGTATTAATTATTTGTAGCTTAAGAAAAGATTAAAGGATGATAGGGGACAATTATAATTGGAGGGAATTATACTGAATTGAGTATCATCATGAGCAGTTGCATTCTTGTGATTCACTGTGCCCCATGTCAAGAATGATCTGCTGGGAAAGGGTTTTGGGATTTTGCAGTTAGTCTTGGATATAGTAAATTTATCCCCTCTTCACTTTTTCTACTTCTGTGTCCCATCCTATGTGATGAACTAGAATCATTTACTCTTAAATTTTGTTTATTTGCCCTCCTTTTTTATAATGAATTTTGTCTCCATATAAAGATAAGTTGACATTTATTATATTCTGAATATTTGCTATAAATGAATGTCTATACTAGCAGAGAGGGCAAAGAGGAACCCTAGATAAATTATCCTCTACTTAAGCTTGAATCTACTTTAGAGCACTTCTCTATCTGTGTGCCCATTTCTCCTTCCTTCTCTTCTGTCTTCTCTCTCTCTCTCCTTCCAAAGTACATGGATAGAAGGAGTTAACTATCAGTTCTCTATATCATTGTAGTTGCAGGTTTTGATTCAAAAGAGCAGATTCATTTGACCACAATCCCGCATGTGACTTTCCAGGGCAATGAACTGACTAAACATTTATTAAGTGTCTATTACATACCAGTGCTAAGCATAGGGATACAAATAAGAAAAAAAAAATAGTCCCTCATTCTGAGGAGCTTATTATCTCATGTAGGAAAACAAGGATCAAAAGAATTTGAAAAGGATGGGGGACAAGAATGCTTGATGTTCCATGAAGTTGAAACAAGCTTCTGATAGAAAAAGGAGAATTACTGGAAGCTTCAGAAAGTTCTGCATTCTTTAAAGGAAGTTTTAGGAAGGAGGTTACTACTCCACCCTCCAGTCTTCCAATCAGAGGGGAGAGTCCACTGAGGGAATTGAGAGAGGGTTGAATACCAAAAATTGAGTCAAATTTCATGGTGATGAAATTTCAGGTGATCTGCTTATTCTGAAAAAGGCATGGATCCAAGCAAAAAAAATGTATGAGGCATGCTCACCATGAGGACTTAGCTCCACAGATGGGAGTTTTAAAGAAATAGTGATCAAATAGAAAGAAAAATTATAGTAAAGAGAAATAATAATGGCTACATTGGCTGGGGCAAACTGGGAGCCAGATTTGATCCTCCTGAGGTAATTATTGATAGTGTCTGATGGTTACAGAATTCAGATATATCATTTGGATAGAAAGGACACAGGAAAAGAGACAGTCGAAGTCATAACAGAATAGCTGAGAAAGTCAGGGAATGGAGGCAGTCAAGCTTCTTGTGACCTTCTTGGGCATGCTGGTTGGGCCAATGTTCCTTAAGAACTGCAGCAAATTTCTTTACTACCCTCTGTGGTGAATGAGTTTTTCCCACTCCTACAGGGTTGATAGACAGAAGGGTTAATTAGAAGGCAGTAAAGCTGCCTCCTTTCCTCTCCCATTAAGTAGAAACTCCATGGAGAGTGTAGAAAGATCAGAATTCTGCCAGGGGGTGGGGAGAAAGAAGGCTCTTTTGGGGATTGATGTGAAAGTGATAGCTGTGTTTTATGTCCTCTGCCATTTGATAGTTCTTTATATTATAGAGCTTTCTATTTTGAGTAAATTCTTTTTCAGAGCGTGTGAAGTCAAGTGAGTCAATAACAATTGGTCTGGGGAGGAGCAATCTCATGAGGATTAATTGGAATAGATTGAACTCAGGCCAGCCTTTGGAAACTTGGAATTAGCTAGTGACTGACTATAAATCAGTTGTCAAAACAGAGCATTTCTCTTTTAGGAATAATCTTTCCAGTCAGAATGTAATCCAGACGACTCAGAATACATGTGTTTAATAGTAGAGCATGAAGCCACAGCCCCATTTTAAAGACCTCCAGAGAACTGTTTGTACATGGACCTAAGTGGGATGAAACAGAATAATTATGAGGGGACAACTTTATCTGGGAGAATTGTAAATCAGGAAAACAGGGACATAGCATGGCATCATCATCACAAAGTGGCAGATACTTGTAAAAATAGCTCTTATTTCTTATTGTACTTTATAGTTTCCAAGATGTATTCCTGACAATAACCCCAATAATTAAGTAGTACTATCCTATCTTTTTTTCTCTAAAAAGAAAAAGGATCTCAGTTAACAAGGAAGTGGTGGAGTTGGGAGAATCTATACCAGTGGTTCCCAAACTTTTTTGGCCTACTGCCCCCTTTCCAGAAAAAAAAATTACTTAGCCCCATGGAAATTATTTTTTTAAATTTTAATAGCAATTAATAGGAAAGATAAATGCACCTGTGGCCATCACTGCCTTCCCTGGATTGCTGCAGCATCCACCAGGGGGTGGTAGTGCCCACTTTGGGAATCACTGATCTATACCAAAGTTGGGAAAAAGCTATCTTAATACTAAATATCTCTATTCCTCTAAGGAATCTAATAGAAGCAAAAAGTCTACCACAAATGGGGAAAGTATGCATCTAGTAACTATTGGCTGACTTTTAATTTTGTGAGGCAGCTAAATGATTGAGATTTTCTTCTGTTATTATTATTATTATTATTATTATTAATATTAGAGATATCCTATAGGCATCTAAACTCAATACGTCCAAAACAGAGCTCATTATATTGTTTACCAAACTTATATCCCATTTGATATTCCATCTCCTATCTCTTTCCCTTTGAACAAACCCACATCTTTAATGTACTCCATCCTGAACTCTTCATAGAATCCATAGCTTTCCTCAGGGACAGTTCAGGTGTACCTATGAGACTTTTGCTCATCTCTTGCTTCTCTCCCCTAATTATTAACACTCTTTCCTTATGAAAACTGCTCCAAAAATATATTTGCTTTACAATTTCTGATTTGTGTTCATGTTGTATCTCCACAGCAGAATGTAAACACTTTGAGGGATGAGATATTTTGATTTTATCTTGTTATTATGTCTTCTAGCAATGATTTTCAAGTTTTATTTCTTTAAGTGTATAGATATTTGGTCCCTTTTTATTTCCTATTTCTTCTTTGTCCTTAAATTCCCTTTTTATTTAACTTCAGCCCAATGTGGATATCATAAAGTAAATGTGATTTTCCTAACTTCTTTGTACTCAGAAAAGAATTTCTAATAGATTTCCTGAGAGGACATCCTTTTCTCTTATTTTATGATTAAAAATTGCTACATTTTATTTAACACAACAAACCCTTCTGAAGAATCAAAGAATACCCAATATTCCAAAGTATTTTTCCTTAACAGAGCATGCCTGTAACCAGAAGAATGCGTCCATTTCTTTTCTTGTAACTGATTGATTAATAATAGAAAATAAGAAATATACTTTAGCTTTGATTGTATAGTACTAACAATGGGCTTTATACTTGGGCTACATTTTGCCACTTATTAGTGTGGACCTTATTAAATCATCATAGGCATCATGCATATTGTTGTCTTGGTATCATTTTAGGCAACTCCGGCCTTCTCCAAATTCTTCATAAATGACATTCTTTACAACTCAAGAAAATTCTATTGCATTCATATACTAGTTTGTTCAGCTATTCTTTAATTATTGGGAACATTTATTATTCCCGGCTATTTTTCTAAGCAGCATTAAATATTTTGGTTATGTTTTTGGAATTTTAAAAAATGTTGCTATCATTAACTTCCTTGGGGGTATAGCCCCTAAAGTATAATCTCTGGGTCTTAGAACTATTTAATTATTTTTATTACATAATTCAAACATGTTTTCCAGAATGATTGAATCAATTTATAGTTTTACCTGCAGTGACTTAGTGTATCTCTTTTCTAATAACCCCTCTAGCAATGAGTTTTACCATCTTTGCTAATTTGAAGGTTTTGAGGTGATAATTCAGGGTTTCTTTCATTTGTGTATTTTGATTATTAGTAAATCTGAAAAATTTTTAGATGGTTGTTGAACTCACCTTTTCCCCTACAATTCAAACTCCTTGACTAAGTTTATCCAAAGTAATCATTTTCTTTCCTTTGTATGAGCAAGTGCTAATGAAATTCTGTCTGCATTCCAGTATTACACACTTGTTTATATGTTATAAAATCATATAATTTTAAGACCTAGTTGCCATCTCAGAGAACTTCTAATACAATTTCCTCATTTTATAGATGAGGAAACTATATTGCTTTTGAATTATCCTTCGAAATAGTTTCTTCAACTCATTTCTCTCTGCTCTAATTTATTCTGCAAACCCCTGTGGGTGATTTTTTTCCAAACATTATGTTTACCATGTTATCGTCCTGCTAAGGAATAGTCCAATTGCTCTTCAATTTCTTTAGGATAAGGTCTAAACTGCTGGACCTGGTATATGTGTTTCTCTGAAATCTTCCACTCATACTTTTCCCCCCAAACAGAGGTCCTATTATGCTTCAACAGTTTGGGATAGGCAATTCTTGTTGCTCTCCCACAATGCACTGTGTTTATTTCCATTTATTTATATCCTGTCTATTCTTTGGAACCCAGTTCAAATCCCATATCTCTCTTTACTATCCCAGGTTACAGTGACATTTCCATTATCTAAAAGTCCATATCATTCATTATTATTATTTCTTTCCTCTGATAAGATCATACAATAGAACTATTGTTATATAACTTTTTTAAGGGAGAAATTAACTAGATTGAGACTCTAAGATTTCTGGGTTGCTCTGCTATCTGTTTGACCCAGAATATATCATTTAATCCCTAGTTTCAGGAGATTAAAAAAAATCTCTTGCCTTCACAAATTGTTGTGAAAGTCAAAAGTGATGTGTGAAAAATGTAAACTATAAATGGTTATACAAATGAAAGAGATTATTATATGTCAGCCTGATCTTTTCATGTCTTTCTATTGTTAATTCTTTGAGTCAAGAACTGTCATTTATACTTTTGTGATCTTTGTCCTTCTATTATGTCGAATTTGCAGAATGGCTACTTATTTGGTTATTGTTGTTGATCGCTCATTTCAGTATGACTCTTCCTGACTTACTATGGAGTCTTCTTGACAAAGATACTGGAATGATTTGCAATTTCCTTCTCCAGTTCGTTTTATACATGAGGAAACTGAGGTAAACAGAGTTAATTGACTTGCCAAGATTCATACAGCTAATACGTTTCTAAAATTAGGTTTGAATTCAGTCTTCTAACTCTAGGCATAGTGCTCTATCCACTGTGCCACTTAGCTATCCCAACTTATCTGGTAAGCTGTGAAAAACTAACAGACTTGCTATTTCAGGTTATAAGTTCCTTGAGGGCAAGAATTATTTCACTTTTGTCTTAGTATCTTCAGTGCTGGACACGTAGTAGGCATTTAAGTCCTTGTTTTCACCATTTAAATTCTTAGTGGGTGCATGAGACTTGACTGTTCTGTATTCCATGGACTCGATAAATCATCCCTCCTTGCTCCACTGTCTAGTCAGCCGCTGAACCAGTTGCCCTGTGTTTAGCTCTGTGGTATTACTGTCACTGAAGAGAAACTATAGTCATTGTCTTCAAAAGGGGAAGCTATTTATTATCTCTCAAGCTCAACTCATTTTTCATTTAAAGACAGACCAAAGTGAATCATATTTCTCTCTGAAGTCTTTATTTTCTTGTCAATAAAAATCTTGTTAACCTCTTCTATGGTAAAGATTTAACTCTGGCACATATGTCCAGACTCAGCTGTTTGTTTCTTGTTGTGCTTGTTTGGGACGGCCTCTCAGAGATAAGGTTGTCTCTTCCTTCATCATGCAAACCTGTTAATAAGATTGGCCAGTAGCCCTTCAGCCATTATCTTGGATTTGGCTCTTGTCCAATAGCACAAAGGCTATAGCTGAACATTTTTAGGGATCACTCAGGACTGATTGGTCCCAAATCTGCCTCATCGTTACTCATCCTTTCCTCTCTATTCTCATCACTTCTTGCCATTTGCAGAACATTTGTCCTTTACCTCATCTGGAATGGTACTCTCCTCATCCCTCTAGACCACAGTCTTTTGGGGAGTTAATCTATTTATCTTTGATTTTCTTTTCTGGGGCTGAGCTGTCCAGATTGGTAAACCAGAGGCTGTAGTATACTTCCATCTATCCTGTACCTCTTGCCTTTTGCCTGACTACCATGAGTAATTCCTCCCTTCCCTCCTCCCTATATCATGTTCTAGAAACAGTAATCACATCTATAGTGACAGTACCATGGTTTCTTAAAGGGCATGATAATTGATTACCTTTTAGCTTCATTCACCATTCCTATGATTCCCTAGACTAAAATTCTTTTCTCTGGACATTTCACTTTATGTATTGTTTTCCCTTTTAAGAATATAAGTTCTCTGAGTTCAGACCTGTCTCACTTTTGTATTTCTATCCCAAGTGGTAGCATAATGTTTAAATAACTAAAAATCAGTTAGTCAATTAATTTGAAGGTATTTGTCCAGGTAGGGTTTGGGCTAGAAGACCTATATTCTTGGCTATCTTTTAAAATTTGCTATTTTCTAGATCAGAATTTCATTGGTGATCATATAATTTTGGAGCTTTAAGTGATCTTAGAAATAATCTGGTCCAATTCACTGATATTCATTTTGTTTTGACAATTCTATTAATGCCTCTTGGTTTTTTTATACCACAGACAGTTCTTGATAGATGTCTCTTCCTCCAAAACTGAACCCCTTCTTGTAAAAAAGAAAAAAATGACTTAATTAATGGTATATATGACATTTTTGAGATTAGTTTCATCTGTTCTCTGATGATCCAAGGTAGATCAGAGGATTATAGATCTGGAAGAGATCATAAATATCACCGAGCTAATTGCCTCATTTAAATATATATATATATGCATATATATATATGTATCTTTTGTTTTTACATCACCTAAATTTCTCATTATATTCCTCACTTCTCCTTTTCCCAGATACATATTTTAGGACAAATAGTTTTAAAGAGATTGTTTTTAAAAAATCCAGTGAAACTAGCAAATTCTGTAAAGAAAGAGAAATCGTGGGAAAACAGAATTTCTGAATACATTAGTTTTAATATGAGGCACACAAATGATACAAAGTCATTGGGCATGTAGACAGATCCAATTTGATCTGAGACCATGTGAGCATCAGCATCAACATGATTTTTTTGGGAAAAAGAAGAACAAAGATGAGGTGAGGTTTACATCAAAATGCAAAAATAAACTGAAGAATGGGCATCCATGGGGAGCAAGTTGTGTCTAAGGTAGGGCTACTGACAATCCCAACATTGGAATGGTTTGGAGCAGTGATGGGCAAACTTTTCAAAGAGGGGGCCAAAGGAAAGGAAATACTTATCTGTCGCTCTGTTTCTAAGGCAACTCTTTCAAAGTTTCATTGTATTGTATCCTACTCATTATATTCTTCAGATTAGGAATAATGTCGTTGGGTGGGAGAGAACATTTCATGGGGCTGCATCTGGTCCACAGGCCATAGTTTGCGTATGTGTTTTAGAGTATAGGGCCATCATGTGGTTTATCTTGTTTTGAAAAGGGATTTTGGCAACTGCTTGAAAAAGAGGATCTAAAGTCTCCTAGAATTAGAAAATCTCCAACCTCTGCCAGTTTACAATTGCTTGTAAAGGAACAGGGGAAGGAAGGGTATTTCAGAAGACAGGGGTCTTTACCTAGCAAAGTAACAAAGAATTTCAAAAGGGCGGAAAGGAAAAGTTGATGACAGCAGGGGAGTTTGGGGGATTTTGATACATAATTACTTTGATATAAGTTCTTATATTTAAATTATTGATACTATTATCTTCTTATACCTAAATATTTATTCTACCATTGATCTTAAATATTAAAGCTGAGTTATCAGCTATTAAATATATAAAGAACTAAGATTATCTTTTAGTACAAAATGATATCAATCAAGAACAATTGCTTATTAATCAATCACAATTCTTAATCAATAGTCAAACCCTCAAACATCATATGCACAGTCTTCTACCTCTTCAAAGGAGGGAAGAGATACATTCTAGTCTCTTTAATTGATTTAAAGGCTAGTTTTTATAATTTTCCAGTATTCAGTTTTGATTTTCTTAATTACTGTGGTTCTTTCCATTTACATTAGTCTAGTCATTGTGGGCATTGTTTTCTTGCTTAGACTTACTTTGTTTTGCATCATTTCATATATTGTTCCTATGTTTTTGTACCTATCATATTCATTGCTTCCTACACCAAAAACATTCTGTAACATTGATATACCATAATTAATTTAGCCATTATCCAGTCAATGGGTTTCTACTTTGATTCTAGTTCTTTGCAAATATAAAATGTGCTGCTATCAGTATTTTATGCGTAACACTAGCATAATGGCAAATAATGGCAAAACCTCTCAATTTACAGATTAGGAAACTGAAATCCCAAAAGGTTAAGTGACTTTGCCTAAGATCAAAAAGATAGGAAGTGACAGAGACCAAATATGAACCAAAAAGCAAATTACTTTGTTATTATGTCATAGTTTTTCATCACTATTATTCAGACTTTATCTGCCTTTCAGGGTTGACATTTTATGTTATAGTTTTACATATTGCTCTTCTAGTACTAATTGTTCTTTAGTTTTTAGTCATGTCCAACTCTTTGTGGCCCCTTTTGAAATGGTTTGCCATTTCCTTATCCATCTTATTTTACAGATTGAGGAAACTAATGCAAGAGTGATTAATTTACTCATCCAGTGTCACACAACTAGTAAGTATCTGAAATCATATTTGAACTCTGATCATCCTGATTCCAGACATGACACTCTATCCATTGTACCATCTAGGTGGTTTTAATTGTTTCATTTTATTTATTTATTTTATTTGGTTCATTCAGCTCTTCTCATGTTTATCCTCTTTTTTTTTTATCATAGCCATTATTTCTTATGACACAATAGGATTCTACTCTATCCATATATCATAGGGTATTAGGCTATTAATTGATGAACACCCACTTTATTTCTGAAGAGGAGTCCTGGGTTCTAGTCCTGGATCTACCACTAATTCACTGGGGGATATTTATGCATTTCCAATAGTTAGGGAGTTGCTTTTTAAAATCTAGTCTAAATCTACCTCTCTTTCACTTCTGCCCATTGTTCCAATTTCTGCTTCCTAGGGCCAATCAGAGTACATCTAATCTCTCTTCCACCTGGAAAGCCCTTTAAGTTTTTAAAGATATTTCATCATAGACCAAATAAATTTTCTCTTCTCAAGGCTAAACATCCTAATTTTAATCACTAGATCTTTGTATTTCACACTCTGGGGTGAAATACTTTTCCGAGGCACCTTCTGATTAACACCCTTCAGCTCACTGATACTCTTTCAAAAATGCATGGCCCAGTAATGAACACATATGGTGTGCATTCCCTACCTACCATCTTGTTTTGTTTGCTGATATAAATTAAATGCCATGTTTGTTATGCCTTTACCTGACTCAGTTGTGACAGGGAGACTATAGGTTCATATACTATACCTCTTCCTACATTGCTTTCATTGCCCTGAAGGACCATGTCTTGGATAGTGTTGATGGAAGATTGAATTTACTGGTTCCCCACTATCTCTCCTTGGGGTAACCAGTAGGATAGTAACTTTAGGTCATTGCTTCTGTGAACAGAGGGGAAATAGAATAATACATTCTTCTTTCCCATTCAGTATTAGCAGTATTAGGCAAGTCTTTTTTGGGGTCAAGATGAGCTCATGATAATAACCAAAGGAAAATAGGATGATAATAGAATGGTTTAACAGGGATGGGTTCTCAGTTTCAAAATAAGGTCTTCTGATTCAGAAATCTTATCACCTGCCTTTTCTGTTTAAGGGTTCTATGGTGTTGGTCCCTTGTTTGTATGACTTTTGGACTTCTCTGGATCTTCTGAAGATTATTGAGGAGCAGTCTGATGGTGGAAATCAGAATAAATGTTCCAAGCATAGGTGGTATAGTTTCCTCAGCAAACTGAGGGTTTTACGTTGGAGAAGGATGAATTTTTACTTTTTAGTTGGTGAATAGTTTAGGATAAGGTAAATGGAGAACCCTAATCAATGGTGACATGAGAGTGAAAATGGAGCAAGGAAATTTGCTTCATGTAAGAGTTAGTGACTTTAGGCTCAATAGGAGGTTATTTGCAAGAAGTAGAATGAGAAATCTTGCTCATGGTGCTTATTACCCACCAAATGAAGTCATATACCTCAAACAGGACTGTTCGTCATTTCTCTTGCCACCTCATCATCTTTTAAGGAAATCTCCTTGAGTAATTAATATGATGTGGCCACCAAAAATAGATGTGTGATTTGGGGTTCCATTAAAAGAGGAATAAGCCTGGGATAAGATGGCAGCGAGTAAGAAGCAGCTCTTAACCTCTCCTGACCAAAACACACAAAACTCCTCAAGGGGACATAAAAACAAGTCCAGACAAACAGAGGAACCCCACAACAGGGCACAGCATGGAAGGTACGTGGAATCGAGGCATTTCCATGCTATAAAGGGGTGAAACAGCTCTCACTAAATCACGGGCTGAGCAACCACCCCACCCCAACCCCTTCCACACACACCACCTATAGCGCCGAAGCCAGTTAAAAAGAAATAGAGCAAGTTTGGGGCACCCATCGAGTCATTGGCAGCTCCAGGGCCTGTTCCTGAGAGCAGCAAGACTTAGGACCCCCAAAAGCTAAAGAAAACACACGAACTCTGAGTGCAGGAGCAGGGCACAGAGAGTGGACTCAGAGTACGGGCTAAGAGCACAGGCGCGGGCGGAGGCATGGGTGGAGGCAGACACAGCCACAAGCTAAAGCTCTGAAACCCTGAGTGGGGAACCAGTGCAGGTATACAACTGTGGAAGCAGCACCCTGAGACTTGTAAAGAAACCTCCTGCAGAGGATCAAGCAAGGGGGTCCACCTGGGGGCTTGACCTAGGAAAAAAACAGAACTCAGACCTCAGGAGCCAAAAGGCCGCGGACAGACCCTGAGCGCGAGGATAAACCTGAGAAGCTGCTGGTCTAACGATGGCTACCCAGTCTCAGGAAGTTCAGAAGAGAAACATTAAAAACAGGAAAAAGAAGTCTTTAACACTCGACAACTTTTACACAGAGAAAATCCAGACAACCAAGCAAACAGAGGAGGAGAACAAATAAGCATCCAGACCCTCCTCAAATAAGGAAAACTCCTCACAAGCTATGGAAGAGTTCAAAACTGAGATTTTGAGGAAAATGGAAGAGATCTGGCAAGAAAATAACAGTTTAAAAGGTAGAATCTTGCAATTGGAAAGTGAGGCTCAGAAACCAAATGAACTGATAAGCAAATTGAACACCAGAAATGACCAGATTGAAAAGGAATACCAGAAGATTATGGCCGAAAAACAGAAGATTATAGCCGAAAACCAGAAGATTATAGCTGAAAACAAAAAGATCATAGCGGAAAACCGAAAGATTATAGCCGAAAACCAATCCCTAAAGGCTAGAATAGAGCAATTAGAAGCTAATGATCTCTCAAGACAACAAGAACAAATAAAACAAAGTCAAAAGACTGAAAAAATAGAAGGAAACATGAAATATCTCAATGAGAGAGTGACAGACCAAGAAAACCGGGCTAGAAGGGACAGTTTGAGAATAATTGGTCTTCCAGAAAAACCAGAAATTAATAGAAACCTGGACTCCATACTAACAGAAATTATTCAGCAAAATTGCCCTGAAGTCCTACAACAAGTGGGCAATATAGACATTGAAAGGATCCATAGAACACCTGCGCCATTCGATCCAGATAAGAAAACGCCCAGAAATATAACTGCCAAATTCAAGAGTTTCCAAGCAAAAGAAAAAATCTTACAAGAAGCCAAAAAGACAATTCAAATATCAAGGAGCACCAATCAGGATCACACAGGATCTGGCAGCCTCCACTCTAAAAGATTGCAAAGCTTGGAATACGATATTCAGAAAGGCAAGAGAGGTGGGCCTGCAACCACGGATCAACTACCCATCAAAATTGACTATATATTTCCAGGGGAAAGTATGGGCATTCAACAAAATTGAAGAATTCCAGGTATTTGCACAGAAAAGACCAGGGCTAAATGGAAAGTTTGATATCCAAACACAAAAATCAAGAGAAACATGAAATGGTAAATAAGATACAGAGGGGAAAGAAAGAAAACTTATAATTTTTAAATTTGCCTTTTTAAGGGCCTCAGTGAGATCTAATTATCTGTATTCCTATGTAGAGAAATGTTATGTATAATTCTCTGTAGTGAACTCTATTCACTATTATAATATTCACTATTATAGTAATCAGAAGAATAATTCACAGGGTGAGGGTGGAACACTAAATAATCTAAGATGACATGGGGGATGGGAAAGAGGGGGTGAAGAGCAGGGGACACCAAGAGAAACTTGAGTGAATAAGAAAAATAGGATATTCTATTACACACAAAGAGGGCATGGGAAGGAGAGGGGACAAATACTATTATAAGAAGGAGAGGAAGAGAGCATTAAGAGGTAATAATCAAACCTTACTCTCAGTGTAATCAACCCGGAGAGGGAAGAGTAGCTATACTATCCATTGGGACATAAAACCCTTATCTAACCCTTCTGAGAAAGTCAGAAGGGATAAACCAAGGGGAGTAGGGAAGTGGGGAGGTCAAAAAAAGGGAGGGAAGAAGAAGGGGGAGGGAATTCATGAGGCCTTTAAAAATAAAAAAGAGGGGGGAAAATAAGGGAGAGGGTAGAAAGGGAAGTTAATCAAAGGAGGGGATAAGGGATAGGGACTTAATGGCAAACTACTGTTTTAAAAGGAAATAGTATAAGAAAAACAGGGTAGGAATAGGGGAGGATACAAAAATGTCAGGAAATGCACAACTGATGATTATAACTCTGAATGTGAATGGGATGAACTCGCTCATAAAAAGGAAGCAAATAGCAGAGTGGATTAGAAACCAAAATCCTACCATATGTTGTCTACAAGAAACACATATGAGGCGGGTAGACATACACAAGTTTAAGGTTCAGGGCCTGAGCAAAATCTTTTGGGCATCAAATGAGAAAAAGAAGACAGGAGTGGCTATTATGATTTCTGACAAAGCCAAAGTAAAAATAGATATGATTAAAAAAGACAGGGAAGGTCATTACATCCTGACTAAAGGCAGTATAAACAATGAGGAAATAACACTGCTCAATATGTATGCACCAAGTGGCATAGCACCCAAATTCATAAAGGAGAAACTGGCAGAGCTCAAGAAGGAAATAGATAGTAAAACCATACTAGTGGGAGATCTAAATATTCCTCTTTCAAATCTAGATAAATCAAACCGAAAAATAAATAAGAAAGAGGTAAGAGAGGTGAATGAAGTCCTAGAAAAATTAGATTTAATTGATATGTGGAGAAAAATAAATAGGGACAAAAAGGAATACACCTTCTTTTCAGCTGCACATGGCACATTCACAAAGATTGACCATGTTATAGGGCATAGAATCATTGCAAACATATGCAAAAGAGCAGAAATAATAAATGTAAGCTTCTCAGATCATAATGCAATAAAAATAATAATTAGTAAGGGCACCTGGACAGGAAAATCAAAAACTAATTGGAAATTAAATAATATGATTCTCCAAAACCAATTAGTCAAAGAAGGAATCATAGAAACAATCAATAATTTCATTGAAGAAAATGACAATGATGAGACATCCTACCAAACTCTGTGGGATGCGGCCAAGGCAGTACTCAGGGGGAAATTTATATCCTTGAGTGTATATATTAACAAATTAATGAGGGCAGAGATCAATGAATTGGGCATGCAACTCAAAAATTTAGAAAGCGAGCAAATTAAAAATCCCCAGATGAAATCTAAATTAGAAATACTAAAAACCAAAGGAGAAATTAATAAAATCTAAAGTAAAAGAACTATTGAATTAATAAATAAGTCTAGAAGCTGGTACTTTGAAAAAACAGATAAAATAGTCAAAGTACTGGTCAATCTAATAAAAAAAAACAGGAAAGAAGAAAACCAAATTGATAGTATCAAAGATGAAAAGGGAGACCTCACCTATAATGAAGGGGAAATTAAGGCAATCATTAAAAACTATTTTGCCCAATTACATAGCAATAAATATAACAATTTAGGAGATATGGATGAATATTTACAAAAATATAAACTGCCTAGATTAACAGCAGAAGAAATAGAATACCTAAATAATCCCATATCAGAAAAAGAAATTGAACAAGCCATCAAAGAACTCCCTAAGAAAAAATCGCCAGGGCCTTATGGATTCACAAGTGAATTCTATCAGACATTCAAAGAGCAACTAATCCCAATACTATACAAATTATTTGATATGATAAGCAAAGAAGGAGTCCTACCAAATTCCTTTTA
>NC_058131.1:622341401-622353413 GCF_016433145.1 Gracilinanus agilis
CTACCAAAACAAACACAGCAATTATATGAAAACAACTACAAAACACTTTCCAAACAAATAAAACTGGATCTAAATAATTGGAAAGCCATTGATTGCTCATGGGTAGGATGAGCTAACATAGTAAAAATGATAATTCTACCCAAATTAATTTACCTATTTGGCGCCATGCCTATCAAGCTACCAAAAAACTTCTTACTGAATTAGAAAAAACTATAACAAATTTCATTTGGAATAACAAAAGATCAAGAATATCAAGGGAAATAATGAAAAAAAATGTGAAGGAAGGGGGCCTAGCAGTACCAGATATTAAACTATAATATAAAGCAGCAGTCATCAAAACAATATGGTACTGGCTAAGAGACAGAGAGGAGGATCAATGGAATAGACTTGGGATAAATGACATCAGCAAGACAGTGTATGATAAACCCAAAGAGCCCAACTTTTGGAACATGAATCCACTATTTGACAAAAAATGCTGGGAAATTTGGAAAACAATATGGGAGAGATTAGGTCTAGATCAACATCTCACACCCTACACCAAGATAAATTCAGAATGGGTGAACGACCTGAATCTAAAGAGGGAAACTATAAACATGTTAAGTGAACACAGAATAGTATACTTGTCAGATCTCTGGGAAAGGAAGGACTTTAAAACCAAGCAAGAGTTAGAGAAAATTACAAAATGTAAATTAAATGGTTTTGATTATATTAAACTAAAAAGTTTTTGTACAAACAAAAACAATGTAGTCAAAATCAGAAGGGAAACAACAAATTGGGAAAAAATCTTTATAACAAAAAACTTTGACAGGGGTCTAATTACTCAAATATACAAGGAGTTAAACCAATTGTATAAAAAATCAAGTCATTCCCCAATTGATAAATGGGCAAGAGACATGAATAGGCAATTTTCAGGTAAAGAAATCAAAAGTATCAATAAGCACATGAGAAAGTGTTCCAAATATCTAATAATTAGAGAAATGCAAATCAAAACAACTCTGAGGTATCACCTCACACCTAGCAGATTGGCTAAAATGAAAGAAGGAGAGAGTAATGAATGTTGGGGGAGATGTGGCAAAATTGGAACATTAATGCATTGCTGGTGGAGCTGTGAACTGATCCAGCCATTCTGGCTGGCAATTTGGAATCACGCTCAAAGGGCTATAAAAGATTGCCAGCCCTTTGATCCAGCCATACCATTGTTGGGTTTGTACCCCAAAGAGATCATAGATAAACAGACTTGTACGAAAATATTTATAGCTGCACTTTTTGTAGTGGAAACAAACTGGAAAAGGAGGGTATGCCCTTCAATTGGGGAATGGCTGAACAAACTGTGGTATATGCTGGTGATGGAATACTATTGTGCTAAAAGGAATAATAAACTGGAGGAGTTCCAGGCGAACTGGAGAGACCTCCAGGAACAGATGCAGAGCGAAAGGAGCAGAGCCAGAAGAACATTGTACACAGAGACTGATATACTATGGTAAAATTGAATGTAATGGACCTCTGTACCAGCAGCAAGGCAATGACCCAGGACAATTCTGAGGGATTTATGGTAAAGAATGCTGCCCACATTCAGAGGAAGGACTGCAGGAGAGGAAACATCTAAGAAAAACAACTGCATGAACGCATGGCTCGGGGTGGACATGATTGAGGGTGTGGACTGGAAACTACCACACCAATGCAACTACCAACAATTTGGAAATAGGTCTTGATCAAGGACACATGACAAAACTAGTGGAAATGTGCATTGGCCATGGGTGGGGGGATTGCAGGGGGTCAAGGGGAAAGTAGGAGCATGAATCATGAAACCATGTTAAAAATGAATATTAATAAATGTTAAAAAAAAGAGGAATAAGGAAGGGATAGTTTTATATTTCTTTGCCTCAGGGTGTTTCATTCTGAGGGCCACAGCTTAGGTGAGATGATGATAAATTGCAGAATATCCAGAGAACAACCAATGTGATAAAAGGCCTTGAGTACATGTTATAAAAGCATTAACTAAAGCAAATGTGTATATTTAGCTTGGAGAAGAGAAAATGGAGCAAGTTTTCAAGGAAACCAGAATGTTGTTGCAATGACTATTTGAAACAATCTTCCTTGACCCAGACTTTGAGTAGCATTTGTTACCACCCAGCTTTGCTCTGACATTTCAATGTGTTCACACTAATACTATCTGGCATTCTTCTTGACTTAGCTGCTTCAGTGAGACTGGAGATTAATTTAAGACAAATTCTACCTATAAATCACTTAACTGCTCTGAGACCGATTCCTCAGATATTAATGGGGCTAACAATACTTACTTTTTACTTTCAGAATTTTTATAAGGAAAACAGTTAAAAATTCTAAAGCATTCTATAAATATACTTTTAAATTCCCCTTATTGTTTTTTTGTTTTTTTTTTTTTTTTTTAATTTTTTAAACCCTTAACTTCTGTGTATTGACGTATAGGTGGAAGATTGGTAAGGGTAGGCAATGGGGGTCAAGTGACTTGCCCAGGGTCACACAGCTGGGAAGTGTCTGAGGCCGGATTTGAACCTAGGACCTCCTGTCTCTAGGCCTGACTCTCACTCCCCTGAGCTACCCAGCTGCCCCTCCCCTTATTGTTTTTTAAACATTTATTAATATTTATATTTTAGAAAAGTTAACATGGTTACATGATTATGCTCTTACTTTCTCCTTCAACCCCCGACCTCCCCCTCCCCTGGCCAATATTCATTTCCACTGGTTTTAACATGTGTCATTAATCAAGACCTATTTCCAAATTGTTGATAGTTGCATTGGTGTGGTACTTTCAATCCCCAATCATGTCCTCATCAACCCATGTATTCAAGCAGTTGATTTTCTTCTGTGTTTCCTCTTCCGCAGATCTTCCTCTGAATGTGGGTAGCGTTCTTTACCATAAGTCCCTCAGAATAGTCCTGAGTCATTGCATTGCTGCTAGTACAGAAGTCTATTACATTCTATTTTACCACAGTATATTAGTCTCTATGTACAATGTTCTTCTGGCTCTGCTCCTTGCACTCTGCATCAATTCCTGGAGGTCTTTCCAGTTCACATGGAATTCCTCCAGTTTATTATTCCTTTTAGCACAATAGTATTCCATCACCAGCATATACCACAATTATTTCAGCCATTCCCCAATTGAAGGGCATCCCCTCATTTTCCAGTATTTTGCCACCACAAAAAGCGTGGCTATAAATATTTTCATGCAAGTCTGTTTATCTATGATCTCTTTGGGGTACAAACCCAGCAATGCTATGGCTGGATCAAAGGGCAGGCAGTCTTTTATAGCCCTTTGAGCATGATTCCAAATTGCCAGCCAGAATGGTTGGATCAGTTCACAGCTCCACCAGCAATGCATTAATGTTCCAATTTTGCCACATCTCCCCCAACATTCATTACTCTCTCCTTCTTTCATTTTAGCCAATCTGCTAGGTATGAGGTTATACCTCAGAGTTGTTTTGATTTGTATTTCTCTAATTATTAGAGATTTGGAACACTTTCTCATGTGCTTATTGATAGTTTTGATTTCTTTATCTGAAAATTGGCTATCCATGTCCCTTACCCATTTATCAATTGGGGAATGGCTTGATTTTTTATACAATTGGTTTAACTCCTTGTATATTTGAGTAATTAGACCCTTGTCAGTGTTTTTTCTTATAAAGATTTTTTCCCAATTTGTTGTTTCCCTCCTGATCTTGGCTACATTGTTTTGGTTTGTACAAAAGCTTTTTAGTTTTATATAATCAAAATAATTTATTTTACATTTTGTAATTTTCTCTAACTCTTGCTTGGTTTTAAAATCTTTCCTTTCCCAGAGATCTGACAACTATACTATTCTGTATTCACTTAACTTATTTATAGTTTCCCTCTTTATATTCAAGTCATTCACCCATTCTGAATTTATCTTGGTGTAGGGTATGAGATGTTGATCTGAACCTAATCTCTCCCATATTGTTTTCCAAATTTCCCAACAGTTTTTGTCAAATAGTGGATTTTTGTCCCCCAAATTGGACTCTTTCAGTTTATCATATACTGTCTTGCTGATGTCACTTACCCCAAGTCTATTCCACTGATCCTCCCTTCTGTCTCTTAACCAGTACCATACCATTTTGATGACTGCTGCTTTATAGTATAGTTTAATATCTGGTACTGCTAGGCCCCCTTCCTTCATATTTTTTTCATTATTTCCCTTGATATTCTTGATCTTTTGTTATTCCAAATAAACTTTGTTATAGTTTTTCCTAATTCAGTGAAAAAGTTTTTTGGTAGTTTGATAAGTATGGCGCTAAATAGGTAAATTAATTTGGGTAGAATGGTCATTTTTCTTATGTTAGCTCATCCTACCCATGAGCAATCAATGTTTTTCCAATTGTTTAGATCTAGTTTTAAATTCCCCTTATTGTTATTGTTTTTCTAACATCCTTTTTCTTGACTCTTTAAGAAGTCTGCTCTCTTTCTAGTCCAAATCTTCTTGTTAATTAAGTCTTCCCTTCCCTTCTCTCCATAGTTTTGTCCTCACCTTTTTCTAAAAGATCCCTTGCAAGGAGACCAAGACCTCTCTTGTTTCTCATTAATCAGTTACCCATTAGAAGTCATTAAGAGAGTCACACATAACATAGCAGAGAGTTAAGAATGTACTTCAATAACATCACCACCTGTGATAAAATCACTTTAATGCTTTAAAAAATCACTGTTAAGTTTTATATTTAAATGACATTTGTTTACAAATGACTTATTCTAAAAGAGATACTTATCCTTTTGGGAAAGCTGCTGGTATTAACAAAGATTTTTCTGATCCCAAGATTTGGATAAAAAACAAGTTTCAAAATTCTCTTTTGTCTCTAAATAAATTATGATGAATAAATTTTATTCCATGAAAGGCCTCGCTTACAAAATAAAATGTATTTTGAAAAAGGGACTCCATTTCAGTTTCTTTCTTAAAAGACAAATAAATAGGAAAATATTAAAATGGGAAGAGACAGTTCTTGATGGTTCCCATACATAATGATAATCTCTAAGGTTAAAATTATTTTTTTAGGCTTTGCCACTTGCAGAAGAAACAAAAGAGAACCAAAAAAATCATAGAACATTTTAAGGCTATAATTTTATGGCTTACAGTTGTGACTAGGTAAATAAACTTTGTTAGCCTGAAATATAACAAAACCGTTGCCAAACCACTGAGAGAGAATCCTCATTTCAAGTTGATCAGAAGTCTTGGAGACCCCCTGGGAGAAATCTCTCTTCAGAATTTGAAAGCAGGGCAAATAAACAATAAGCACTCTATTCAAGCCTATTGATAAAAAACTAGATTTGTTTAAATATTGCCTAAAACAACTAAGAGTTAGTGATAAAGCTAACAAATAAGATTTGAAAGTTTTCATCCTTAATTCTTACTTTGTCAGTTTTGTTATTTAAAAATAATGCTTAATGATGTTGTTTATATTTTAATAACAAGTTTCAATTTAAAATTTTAAAATGAATAAATAAATGCTAAGTACAACACAAATGTTCTTTTAAAGTTATGTTAGGAAAAAAGAGGAAGAAGATTAAGGATAGATAATATAACCTTTTATTGAGACTGGGACAATCATTATGGACTCTATATGTCAAGTTGTCTCAGCTTTTATTTCTCTTCTGTTTTCTGCCAAAGAAGATGACCTTTGAACTGGAATGGACAGAGCACAAATGGTTAAGAGAGAATCGAAATGCTAGAAAACCAAGGACACTAAGAAATTATATAACCTGTCCCGAATGCGTTCAAATTACCAGACCCAGAAAATTTCAATTCAGAGTACTCAAAACAGTACTCAATTCAATTCAGTTAGCTTTTATTATTTGTTTCTATGTGCCAGGCACTGTACTTAATGGTAGGATACCAAAAAATAAGGTAGAAGGTTGCCCTCAAGGAGTTAACAATTTAATAAGGAAGGCAATATGCAAACAAATCTATACCAAGCAAGCTATGTTTAGGATAAATAAGAAGCATTTAACAGAAGGAAGGCACTTGAATTAAGAGGAGTTGGGCAAGGCTTCTTGCAGGAGGTGAGATTTTTAGATGGGACTTAAATGTAGCCAGGGAGGTCATTAGTCAGAGTGAAGGAAGGAGAGAGCATTCCAGGACAGGTAAAGAGAATTCTGGGAGTCCAGTGATGGAGTGTGAGCGGGACAACCACTGACTTAAATAAATCTTTGAACACTCTCTCAATATGGCAGAACCTCTTTTAGGTGCTGGCTCTTTTTCTTCATTACCGCTAGAATGGGCACCGAACAAGTCAGTGTTTCAGGTGTTACAATCAGTGAGCACAAAGAATATCTGCTTACAGCCCTTCTTTTATCCTGGTCCCTGGGGAAATATGGTCCCTTCCCTCATTCACCACTGGCTGTCACTAGAGAGTTACAATCTATAACTGGAAGCTAGCTAATCAGAATGCAGACCAGAAATGCCTAATTATGCTAAATATTCATTTGGTCCTGGCCAATCAGAGTAAAGCACATTTTCAATCCTACTTATCTGCATGATGTTTTTCTTCAACCAATCAGAGGATAAGGTTATATACTGCTCTTACATTTCAGTTTCTACCCATCACTTATTATCTGTCACTTCTCATTTCATCAGCCAGATGTACTTCCCTGAGAGGAGTCCATCCTATGTCTATTCCTCACAGAGGGTCTCATTTGTGGAACAGCCAAGTGACAATGTCACATAATCAAAAAGAATGTGTTTGAGAGTAAGGTGTGAAAAGACTAGAAAGCTAGAAGGGGCTAGGTTATGATAGGTTATGAAGGACTTTAAAGGCCAAATGAAGAGTTTTATATTTGATTCTATAGGAAATTAGAAACTACCAGAGTTTATTGAGTGGGGACAGGGGTGTGTGTGTGTGGCATGATTGATGAGCCATAATATCAGTTATCTTTTGAAGCTCATGAAGAATAGAAATAGTATTGTAGGAGTGGAACAACTCTGATTCCCCTGGAAACTCCATCCTTTTAAAAATAAATCCCCTTCACCATAGACCTCTTCTTTATATGCTCTTTCAACTACTTGTATTTATAGAAATCTGGTTCCCATTGGAAGACACTGCATTTCTGGCCCCCCTCTCTAACGTATACTACTTTCTAATACACTGGAACAGCAGGAGGTGTTAGCATATCTCTTGCTTTTTTTCACTGCCAGTTCCAGACATTCCTTTGGATGCAATCACTTAGCAACTTTTCCTCCCTTTTGGACACTTGGTCTACGTTATAGTGTTCAAATCTTGGTTGCAATCACTTTGGATCTTTTGGATAATTCTTTCTCCTTCTGCAAGGAATTCAGTATTTGACTAACAATCATTTCTTCACTATAACTTCTGTCCTCATAATTGGTGATTTCAGTATTCATAATGGATGCTAACCTACCATGATCTATGTCTTCACTTCACCTTAGCCATTCATAAGAATAGTAATATCCCTGATCTTACCATCACTAAGTCTATTATCTAGAATTCTTGAATTCTTCTCAGTTAATAAACCCTAATCCCATCTGACTCACACTTCTTAATCTTATTCATAATCCTCATTAAAATCTCCAATCCTTCAGCCACTCCTATTTTTCCTAGTCAGTTTTCTTGTTCTGACCTCACTTTTCTCTCTTCATCATCTTAACTGTAGAGTTAACCAGTTCTACAATGTATTTTTTTCTCCTCCACTGATGCCTTTGCCTTCTTTTCCTCTTGTTTCTTTCACCTTGCTAAAATCAAGCCCCAAGTTGCCTGAATCATGCATCTACTCTCTACTGCTATTTATATGATACTGAATATTGACTAAGTATAGGGAAATATTTTTATCTAATCTTCACCATGGCCCTTATTTCCTCTGGCACTGAAATCAGTGTAAGACTTCAATAGCCCATGCCTATATTATTGTAATAGCCTTATGGTACCTCCCTGCCTCAAGTCCCTTCCATTGCAATCCATCCTCTAATTAATTATCAGATTAAATTTCCTTAAATGTTAGTAGACCATGTCATCTTCACTTTCATTCAGCCAACTCCTATGGCTCTCTCTTACCTCCAGGATCAAATATAAAATGCTCTATTTGGCTTTACAAGACTTAGAAATCTTTGCTCTTTTCTACCTCTCTAATATCTTATACTTTACTACCATCCACATAGTTTTCATTTCAGTGACACTGGCCTCCCTTAAGTTCCTCAAACAAAATATTCTATTTTTCAATTCTGTCCATTTGCACTAGCTTTCACACCACCATATTTCCTGCATGCTTGGAATGCTCTTCCTCATTATCTCCATCCCCTCAATTCCCTGGAAAGAAATTCTTTTCACATACTTGTTAACCTATTTTCTGAGAATTGAGTACTATGGCTCCAAGAAGCTATAGCATGAACAGTGATACACCCCAGTAAACCATAGCACAAACCTGTCAGTGAGTTAGGGACATATCTTTCCCAAGCATGTAAAGACATTCTCCAGCAGAATGGGCTGATTAGAACAATTTGTTCCACTCATGAAAATGACTGAAGCAGGCACTGTGGAGAGCTTAGAGCTTGGTAAGACATGGAGCATTCCAAGGTCATTCACTGTGTCTGGGGCTATCTCTAGTCATCCTAAGTTTTCTTGTGCCACTGGACTTCAATGACTCTGGAAGAGGGAGTGAGGCTGATGACTTCGTGAAACTCTGCCTCACTTAAACCCAATTCATGCATAAATCAAGATATCACTATTTGATGCTTTTGGTCCTCTTTGAAAACAATGAACTAACAACAGCCCATTTTCTGCAAGAAATCTTTCTAAATCCTCAATACTAGTATTCTTTCTCCTAGATTATTCCTAGTTTATCTTCTCTTTATATTGTTTGTAGTAGTTACTTGTACTCATAAGACAAATAAGCTCTTTGAAAGTAGAGACTAAGTTTTTGTTTGTTTTTGTTTTTTTTTAATAGTCTCAGAACTTAGCACAGTGCCTGGCACACAGTAGGTGTTTAATTAATGCTTGTTGACAATATTATTAAGTGACAATATTATTTTTTATTGATTCTATTACCTCCACTCAATGCAGTGACCTTTCTACTTCAAATTTAATCTAATGTTAATCCCTGTAATCATCTGAACTCTCTTCCTTCTTATCACCACCTCCTAATATTATGAGTATATCTAGACAATTTAGCATGTTAACAACTTGTCTTCATTTCACACTACAAAATTGCATTATCACCCATTCTCTGTACTTTTGCTCCCTTTTCTCAAGTACCTATGGAGAAGTCTGAAGTCCCAGCCCCGGGCAGTCTGTACTGCAGAGGGCTGAACTGTGGGGGCCCCAGAGCAAAAGCAGGGGCTCTAGTCTGGGCTTGGGATGAGGACATTAGATCATACTTTGGGGTGACTGATGGTACTAAGAGGGGCCCAGATATTTTTGCCTGAAGCTCAGGACAGAGCTCCAGGACAGGGCAATAAAGGGTGTGCCTGATTAGAACAAGTATATAGTAAGACCAAAAACTTAAACCTAAGCCTAAGGATACAATTTAAGTAGTTCCTGACCTGATCAAGATCAAAGTAAGACAAAAGGCTTACAACCAAGCCTAGGCAAGTCTTGAGCTATCAGCATTTCAAGGATTAATTGAATCAGAATAGGGAGGGGGCTTTCATAGCTCTTAGCCTTCAGGCCATCTCATCATCTTTGAAGAACTGAAACTGGTGAAAAACCCAGAAAATAAGATGAGAAGAATAGCAAGTACCCGGACTTCCCAGAAAACAGAGCCTACCTATAATTAGGTAGGAAAAATGAGCAAACAACAAAAAAAGCACCTAACTCTAAAGAATTTTTATGGAGACAAAGAGCAAGACACAGAAGGGAGAATGAAAGCAAAACCAACACAAGCAAAGTCCAAAAGAAAAATTGGTCATAGATTCTGGAAGAATTCAAGAAAGCCTACAAAAACAAATTAAGAGGGACAGAGGAAAAGTGGAGAAGAGAATGAAAGCAATGCAAGAAGAAATGGAAAAGGAGAACCAAAAGCTGATGGAGGAAAATTAGTTCTTAAAAAATTAGGATTGAGCAACTAGAAACTAATGATTTCATGAGAAATCAAGAAATAATAAAACAGAATCAAAGGAATGAAAAAAAAGAGGAAAACATTAAATATTTTATTGAAAAAAAACAACTGATATGGAAAGTAGATCCAGGAGAGACACTTTGAGAATTATCAGACTACCTGAAAGCCATGATCAAGAAAAAACCTTGGACATCATAATAAAAGAAAGTATCAAAGAAAACTGCCTAAACATCCTCAAACAAGAAAATAAAATTGAAATTGAAAGAATTCACAGATCACCTCTAGAAAGAAATCCTTAATTGACAACTTTGAAGAATGTAATAGCTAAATTCAAGAGCCACTAAGACAAGGAGAAAATACTGCAAACAGCCATAAAGACAGGATCACACAGGGCTTAGTGGCTTCTACATTAAAGGATCAGAAGGCATGAAATATGATATTCAGAAAGGCAAAAGATCTGGATTTATAGCCCAGAGTTACCTATCAAGCAAAATTGAGTATATTCATTCTGGGGGAAAAATGGACGTTCAATAAGATTGAAGATTTCCAAGTATTCCTGAGGAATAAGCCAGAACTAAACAAAAAAAATATGAAGTCCAAACATGAGACACAAGAGAAGCCTAGAAACATAAATTAGAAAGAAAAAATTTAAGAGACACATTAAGGTCAAAATCTTTATATGTCTACATGAAAAGAGAATATCTATAATTCTCAAAAACTACTCTTAGAAGTAGAGAAGATAGAAGGAATATACTTAGAAAGAGAGTTGGGAAATAAACTGATTATGAAGATATGATGTATACGTGTAAGGAGTAAATATTAGGGTTTGGGTTTTAATAAATATTTAAAGAGGTGGTCACCATAGAATTGAATAAATATCAATTGTAAAATTATTTTTAGTAATTCATTTACATATGAGTGAGTGGAAGTTGAGAAATGAGAAGAGGGTAGAGTAAAAGGCCTAGCTTAACACATAAGTAATTTGCTCTGGCCCCTGGATCAACTCAGGCAGAGCTAATTAGTCCTCAGCCTAGGAAGGCTCAGCCTGAGGGCCAAGAGCCAAAGGCTAAATGAAACAAAAGCTTCAGTCATGAAGCCTCTCTTGAAAGGAGAGTTCCTTCAGAGAAATCCAAGAAGAGTCAGTCTTTACATTCACCATGTGTAGTTCTAAAGGAGAGATTTAAGATCAGTCTCACCAAATCAAGGGCCAGCCAGAGCTCCTCCAGGTCCAGTTCCAGGCTGAAGAGAAGAGCAGAATACCTACTTGAGCTTTAGCTCCAGAAACCAAACAAGAACTGCCTTATAGGAAGTTGTCACTTCCTTTTAAAAGTACTTCTTTTGCATCACTTCCTGTGCATTGCTCTTAGTTTACATGTCCAATCACAACAAATGCTTTGCTTAGGACTGCCCAGAGGACAGTCAGCCAATTCTGTTTCGTCACCACTTTGGCACATGTGGGTTACAGACTTCCCCACTTGTGAATTAAATGGTGGTGTTTATACTTTTGGCGATTAAATCTAAAAAAGGGCAGGGTAGGTTTAATCTCATTACCACATATGATGATATATGATGATACGATATGTATGTAAATGTGATGATATGAAATGATATGTATGTATATGATTGCATATGATATAATATGTTAAAAAATCAAGGGGGGAAAGAGAGGGTTGCACTGAGAGAAAAGGGAAGGGAGCGATAGAATGGAGTAATTTTTATAACATAAAGAGGCATGAAAATCATTATAGAGAGGGGAGGATGAGGATGGTGACGGCAGGCAGTACGTGAACTTTATTCTCATTGTAACTGGCTCAGACAGGGATTGGGGCATTGAATTCTATCTTACCCTACAGAGAAGGGAAGGGAGAGGCAATTAGAGGGAGGGGGAAGTGAGGGGGGGAGTGCCCAGTACATGCTTGTGGTCTCAGACCTTACAGAACATGGCACCTCAGTGCCTAGGAG
>NC_058131.1:622367892-622387405 GCF_016433145.1 Gracilinanus agilis
AATTAAATATATAATTAGTTCTGCATTACACTGAAATTATTGGGATTAAACCCACTGTTTCTCAGATTGAGATATGGAAAGGAAGTTTCAAGGGGTCCACAAAACCAGAGTCCAAAGATTTGTGTGGGAACTTATGGGCCATGTTTGAACTAGTGAAAGAAGTGAGGGAAATGTGAACAGATTATTCATAGAGTTGGTCTTTTCAAGTGGCAAAGTATAATTGTCGAAGATTGCAGATGTTAGATGGCCTTGACAGGTGAACAGTTTTGACAGGTTTAAAGGTGTCCACTGACCAGGAATGGTGGTGCATGCCTGTAATCCCAGGTGAAACTTGCTTAAGGCAAGGAGTTCTGAATTGCAGGAAACTAAACTGATGGCATGCCTTCAACTTTAACACCAATATAGTAGGTTTCCTAGAGTGAGAAACACCTGCTGACAGAGAGATGGACCAGTCCACATCAGAAATGGAATAGGTCAAAGCTTCTGTGACTACTAATTGTGGGATTATAACCATGAGTAGTTGCTGGGCTGCTTTTGGGAAGGTCAAAATAGGAAAACAATCTAAAAAAACTGTGGTCACAGTAAGGTTCATTATCAGGGGCTGTCTAAATGAAGAAAAGAATACACTAAAGTCATACACATATCTACCTAGCTAAAGTTTTAATTAGGTTTTTGAATTTCCAGATCTCATTTATATACATAGGTGGTATATCATTTAACAGAGAACAAGGATATCCAGAGCACTGTTAAGTTGGATATCTACTTATATGTAGATTCCCTTTACATAACTAGTAATGGTTAGGGTACAGGGAATTTTGGTTTGGTTCTCAAATTTCCACAAAAAAAAAAGGTTACTGCAAGCACTGAGCTAATTTTTAAATTTTCAGTGTGATCATTTATAATTTAGAGATTGGCAAATGCAAAAAAAAACTGATTTATTGTTTTGTTAATTGTCTATACATAAGAAAGTGGCAGAGAAAGTGTTAATGAAGTAGATTAAATGAAGAGTCAATTGTTAAACATTTATAGCAAACCAAATGGAATTGTGCAATAGAACTGCCATAGAAGCTGAGACCAAGAATAGCTGTGAGAGTAGAGAGGGAGAGGGAATGGGAGATGGAGGCAGAGAAAGAAATGGAAAGGAAGGGACACAGGGAGAGGAAGAGAGAAAGTCAGAGACAAGAGATGGAGACAGATAGATACAGAGACAATAAAGGGATCAGCCACATATTTAGCAAGTAAATCACAGTATGAGAAAAAAAAGATTGCCAAAGGAAAGGCGGGTAAGAGGAAATATCATTATACAATATCTGTTTTTCATTATCAAAATAATATCACTGCTTTGCACGATTCCTAGAATCCTTAGGGTATTCTCTTGCCACTGAGTTTTTTTTTTACATGTTTAGAACCAACTTAATGGAAATATTGCTGCATGAGAACTAAAATATTTTTCTCACAAAATTTTCCCATTCAATAAGATGTCACTTCCCCCCATATGCTGCTTCATAAACTAAAGAGCTTATAGTCGAATAAGTTTAAATCAAGGTTGTTCACCATTGATTACCAGATGGTAAGGCGTGTGTGTAAAATACCATGAAATCCATTTTTCTCAGATTTCCCAAGCTCAAAAGATAACTGATAGTTACCTACACAATGAGTGGTACTCCATCCTATTAAGTGGGAATCAGAGCCAAAACACCTGATAGTAGTACAAGTAAGACAGGTTATGACTCATGGGAATTATATTTATGGATATTCCTCAGATTCAAAGAAAACATGCATTTGCATTTAAAGAGTTTCTAAGTTACCCTGTTTCCTTATATGCAAAATTCACCCAAGAGCTCTCTAATCTATTTAACATTTCATGCCTATGTAGGAATAATATTAACATTACTAATGATTTTCTGCTTAATTTCTTGATACAATTTATTACCTGATAAGCTCTTAGGAAATTCAGATAACTGGAAATAGCTTCACTAGAAGGGACAACTCACTTCCAATGGGAGAATTATTCCAATTTGGACAAAGCAGGAACCACAAATGTCTGACCCAGAATAAATTGTCAGGGACTGGAATTAAATGGCAATCCTCATCACAAATGGACTCACCATTGCAGTCCTCTGCATAATAACTCCACCACAGAAAGTGACAGGAAGAGACATTTGATACAATTTAAAACATTCCATCTGAATGGGCTGTTTTATGCCTACTAGATTTTCCCAGAATGTAGTACACTAGACTGTAGAATTATGCTGAACTTAACTCATATAACCCCCCCTTCAGAGAGGGAAGACCAAAAAGACATGCTCTTATCTCAGAAATGAACCACATAACCAGGTAGATAGGCAATTGGGGGAAATAACCTGACTCCAGAAAATTGGTAAAATGGACCAAAGATGAAAGTAATCCTAATTGTGCTTGCATTTTCAGATTAAAGGGATGAAGAAAAGAAGGAAACACCAAAATAGAGATTTTTCAGGCCATTCTCGACTGGCATTAATGTCTCAATTTTGCCATATCCCCTCCAACATTCATTATTCTCCCCTGCTATCAATTTAGCCAATCTGCTAGGTGTGAGGTGATACCTCAGAGTTGTTTTGATTTGCATTTCTCTAATTATTAGAGATTTAGAACACTGTCTCATATGCTTATTGATACTTTTGATTTCTTTATCTGAAAATTGGCTATTCATGTACCTAGCCCATTTATCAATTGGGGAATGGCTTGATTTTTTATACAATTGATTTATTTCCTTGTATATTCAAGTAGTTAGACCTCTGTCAGAGTATTTTGTTATAAAGATTTTTTCCCAGTTTGTTGTTTCCCTTCTGATTTTGGTTGCATTGTTTTTATTTGTACAAAACCTTTTTAATTTAATATAATCAAAATTATTTATTTTACATTTTGAAATTTTTTCTAACTCTTACTTGGTTTTAAATTTTTCTCTTTCCCAGAGATCTGACAAGTATACTATTCTGTGTTCACCTAATTTACTTATAGGTTCCTTCTTTATATTCAAGTCATTCACCCATTCTGAATTTATCTTTGTGTGTAAGAGGGAAATTTTGGTATTATATAGATAAGTATTTAAAGTGTGGCCACCAGGAATCAACAATTCAGGTTGATTCCGTAATTAAATCAGACCTAAGTCAGCATCAGGTTAAGGCACTTTATTTACAATCAGGGAGGTAAAGGTATAGGAATAAAGAAAAAGGGAGAGGCTAGTCCAGGCCTTCAGAGGCCTGGAAGGAGAGAGAAGGTTAAAAGGCTAAATAAATGAAGCTGCAAGCCACAAGACCTAGCAACCAGATAGGCTGGTGCCTACTTAAGGCAGAGTTTGGAAGCGGCCAAGGTAGGCCAAGGAAGTCAGCCTAACTTACTCACTTGACAATACAAAATAGAAGCTGTCTGTGGTCTCAGGAGCTCCTTCAGCACCAAGTTCAAGGAGGGAACTGCCTCCACAGGAAGTAACCAACATACTTAAAGAGATAGTGTCTTTCCTCACTTCCTGTGGGTCCACCTCTAATTCAAATGGACAAATGGCAGTCTCTACATTGATTTGGACTGCCCAAAGGGCCGTCCTTGTTCTTGATTTGTTATTTATTGTCATGTGTGGGTAATTTGTCTCCCCTCCCCACTAAGGGAGGTGGGAATGACCTCATCTCATGTAGGTAGAGTTTTGACTATAGAATGGACTAGAGCTAATTTTATTTACACACATGTAGGGTATGAGATGTTGATCTAAACCTAATCTCTCCCATATTGTTTTCCAATTTTCCCAACAGTTTTTGTCAAATAGTGGATTTTTGTCCCAAAAGTTGGGCTCTTTGGGTTTATCATACACTATCTTGCTTACATCACTTACCCCAAGTCTATTCCACTGATCATCCCTTCTGTCTCTTGGCCAGTACCATATTGTTTTGATGACTGCTGATTTATAATATAGTTTAATATCTGGTACTGGTAGGCCACCTTCCTTCACTTTTTTTTTTCATTATTTCTCTTGATATTCTTGATCTTTTGTTCTTCCAAATGAACTTTGTTATAGTTTTTTCTAATTCAGCAAAAAAGTTTTTTGGTAGTTTGATAGGTATGACACTAAATAGGTCAATTAATTTGGGTAGAATGGTAATTTTTATCGTTAGCTCATCCTACCCATGAGCAATCAATGTTTTTCCAATTGTTTAGATCTAGTTTTAATTTGAAGTTGGAAAGTGTTTTGTAGTTGTGTTCATATAATTCCAGTGTTTGTTTTGGTAGGTAGATTCCTAAGTATTTTACGGTGTCTAGGGTGACTTTAAATGGTGTTTCTCTTTCTATCTCTTGATGCTGTGATGTGTTGGAAATATATAGAAATGCTGATGATTTATGTGCATTTATTTTGTATCTTGCAACTTTGCTAAAGTTGTTGATTTGACTTGCACTTCTAAAAGGAAATGTGATTTGGGATACTATAGGTTCTGAAGGATTAGTATAAAGGAAATCTCCTCCCACAAACATTCCCAGTAATAGACCATTTCTATTTTTGTCCCATTTGAAACCATAATGTCAAAGACTATGCTTTATACATAATAAGAACTTAAAATGCATGTTAACATGGAGGGAAAAAAGTTTATTTTCCTGGGATACCCTCTTATAAGAAAACCTACGGTCTAAGGAGTCAATCTTCTGATTATATGAGAGGAAACAACAAAGTATAGTGCTAAGTTATTGAGCAAGGTCAATTTTGCTAATTTAATGTGTTAGCTTATTTTTCTTTCATTTGCTTCATCTTATTTAATACCATACTTAAGCTGATAGATCTCTGGATGGATTTATATTCACTTTATGGAAAGGAGAAACAATTATTTTTCCCTTAAATCCCTGAAAGGAATTTTGATGTTGTGACATTCATGTTAATGGTTCTTACATTCAATGGAATTATTTTTAATGCTCTCTTTATGAGGTTGTAGTTCATAAATCCCCCTCTGTGTACATGTAACACTCCGCTGCCAACACAAAGAAAACCATTGCAGTGAGCTAAGTTGCTTATTAACAAAAAATCTGAAATGGATTTTCATTTCAAAAGGGAACAGAGGAAATTGAAGACATGTATCGTTACAAATAATTACATGGCTGGGAAAAATAATTTCCCGGATTCAATTTATTTGTTGTTATTCTATTAAAGCAGAAGTTTAATCCCATAGATGAGAAAGTACATATTTATTTTCTCAAAAATTTGGCACAAAATGTGATTCCTTCTTCTTTTTCTAAGAAGAGACACATCATTAGAGAACATTGTATATGTCCATTTCAATTTAATCCATTGTCATATTCCTCTATTCCTGCTTTTTGAGATTTTCCCACTTCATAGGGTCTGTGAAGCATAAAATCATTGTTTTGATTGGCTTCTCTTCTGCCATATGCAAAACCGTGCAAAGAAGAACTTGGTAACCACAAGGGATATTATTGATCTACTTCCCAGAATCTTACTATGTCCTATGAACTACCTCATTCAAGCTGGAACCAAATTATCCCCATGAATGGAACTACCATTGGTCTTCCATTGATTAGAAATGTTATTCCTTTGTGGCTCAGTTCTCAAATTAAACATATTACTATGACCTTTATATCCCAAACAAGGGAATGGTAAGCAGTCTGAGATGTTAATTGTCTTCCTCTAGCCCTGTATCATTTGCTAGACCTCAGTGGCATCTTCTCCAATAGTTTGTATGTGCTTTAGTTGGGGTGCCCTCTCCAAAACAGGTGGAGCAAACTCCTTTTGTAATAGATTTTGGTATCCAAAGATATCCATATAATTGTCCACTCTCCCCTCCTGACTTGGTTATTCTGTAACACTGAAATCATAGTAGAATGAAGAAAACCTTCTTAAGAATTCAAAGAACCAAAATCTGACTTTCCAGATATTTCTGTTTTTATTTACCTTTTAAGAGAAAACATCAAATAAGAAAAAAGATATTATGGTTATGGCCTTATGTTAGTAGACATTGTCTAATCTATGTATTTTATTCTAGCCATGTAATAAAATTAACATTCAGCCTGGGCATCCTGAAGCATTAAGAGATCCTTAAATAACTAAGATTCATATACTCAATAATCATATAATAATAAAATCTAGCATTTATCTAGAAATTTATGCTTTTGAAGTATGTTTACACACGATCTTATTTTCTTTCCCAACATTTTGAAGTCAGCAAGACACATTTTCTATTGGGTTGAATGACTCTTAAGGTCATTTAAGAAAAATGTTCCTAGTTAAGAATCAGATAACCAGAAAAGCAGATCAGTCAGAAAGAACTTCCATTTCTCAAACATTCCATCAGGCAATCTTTTATTGTGATCCGATATCAGAGCATCACTAAAAGTATGAAAGGTAAGGTAGATGATGACATTCCTTACTCACTTCTGACTCACAGAATTTCTCACTACTGCCAAAGCAGTACCTCCTATAGGAAGTGCTTCCTGATTTTCTTCATTTGCTTGTGCCTTTCATTCTTAACTTCTTTGTATATATTTTGCACGTGCATACATATATCTGTCTGTTTCTGTGTCTATATCTGTGTCTGTATCTGTATTTACAGCTATATCTGTATCTATAAGTTTCTATTTCTGTAACTATGTCAACTAGCTTTATCTTTGTCTCTCATCTTTCTCTGTCTCTCTGTCTCCATATATATGTATATATATTTATACATGTGTATGTATTTATACACATATATGCCCCTCTATTTCCTAACCTATCTGTCTTCATTTTTCTGTCTGTTTCTTTCTGTTTTTTTGTTTATTTTTGTTATTATTCCTTCAGTGCCTAGTACAGTGCCTAGCCCATAGTAGATACATGATAATTGATTGATAGAGTTGTACATAGAATCCTTCTTGTTAGAATGAGCTTAACATCAACTTGCCTAGCCTCTGCATTTTTTGGAGGTTCATAGAAGTTAAATGACTTACCTATGGTCATGTAAGCAAAAAATAACAGTGAAGATGATTTTGACTTTCATTCTTCTCATTAGTAAATTAATGAGGTTGGCCTTGATGACCTTTGAGTTTCCAGCTAATTCTAAAATGTTTATTTTATGATTCATATTGTAGTTTCAGTGCTTAGATTTCTTAGTCTTATGAATATTGTCAAATTTCCAAATTAAAAATAGATGTGTGTCAATCAAGTGGGTGAAGCATTCATTTACTTAAGAGGTCCAGAATAGATGGAATAGAATTAATGCTGCCCAATTTAAGTCTGGGGAATTAAGTCTATTTCATATTTTATTCATCACCTGGAGACTGCTATGTGATTCATTTGGTAGACAGCTGGGCCTGAACTCAGACATTTACTTTATCTTTGTGTCCATGGAAAGTGACTTAACTTCTATTTGCCTCAGGTTCCTGACCTGTAAAATGGGGATAATAATAGCACCTACTTTTCAGTGTTTTTGTGAGGATAAAATGAGTTAATATTTGTAAAGTGTTTAGCACAATATCGGGAACAGAGTAGGCACTTGATAAATACTTGGTTTTCCCTTTCTTTCCCTTAGAAAATCAATATATATATATATATATGCAATATGTGTATATGAACATGTATTTATGCATGTGTGTATGTAAATACACACATGTCACATATATGTGTATATCCAAATATACTGGAATGGTTTATCATTTCCTCCTCCAGCTCATTTTACAGATGAGGAAACTGAAGCAAATAAGGTTGAGTGATTTGACCAAGGTCACATAGCTATTAAGTGTCTGAGACCAGTTTTTAACTTAGCAATAGTTTTCCTGATACCAAGAGCAGTGCTCTATCCACTGTGTCACCTACTTGCTCAGGTGTGTGTGTGTGTGTGTGTGTGTGTGTATGTGTGCATATTATATATATATATATATTTGCAACTTGATGGATGGCTGAAATCAACATCTCACCCTTGTGTCAGCAACATGAAAAGAATTCCAGATTCCTGAAGGCTGGGAGGCATTTCGCACATAATATCCTTGCCAATGCTACATGTTAACTGTCCCAGGTCACACAATTGCTTGGTAGCAGAGCTGACAACTGAAGTTCTGACTCCAGGATTTGCTAGTCCAAACCATGGAGTGCCTAAGAGAGTAGAATGTAACACAAGTTCATTTTGTGAGCCTTCAAACTTCCCTCTCATTTTCCTTCTAAATCATGTAGTAAGAGCCTGAGGGACAAGATAGCTGACTTCTTATGGAGATAATTAAGTTCTTCTAAAATGGATATTTCTGCTTGTCTATTTTATTCTGGATGTAACTTTGTCACAGAAACTCTTTATTTTTCCCTTGAGGAAAGAAATAAAGATCCACCCCTTTTCTCTGGGACTGTCCCTTCAAACCAATGTCCCTGTTAGAGGTTAATAAGCTTTGACCCCCAAAAAGAGATACAAGAAGGCAATTCCCCTTGCTTCTTTGCAGAGATGGGGGTGCAATGGGTGTGGGACATACTGGATTAGTTTAGTTTTTTTTGGTATGTTGGTTATTTTTGCTGAACTTCCCTCCCAACCCTTCTCCCTTTTTTATTCTTCATCATAAGTGATGGCTCTCTAAATTTAGGGAGGGAAAAGGATACAGTGGGAAATGTAGGTGATATAAAAACACAAAAAAATCAATAAAAATATATTTCAACAAAATGATTAGTGATTGGCTGGTAAGTCCTGAATCCAATACAACCTGGAAGCTATCACTTTTTAAAGTGCCATCCCTTGAGCCTACCAAAGAACACAAACTACAGGAAATGAGCAGTTTTAAGTCCAATTTGGATACTTTTAAACAACTGCCACCATCACCATAACAGTCCCTTGTGCCTGACATTGTTCATTTCAAGCATAGCAGAGACATCTCATCATTCCCTAAAACTTTATGTTCCTGCAGTTCAAAATAAAAAGAAGGATCCAGGAAGTTTCTCTAATATAAAGACCAATATATCTTCAACTATTCTTTGGATCCAAAGCCTGATGTTATTTACCAAAAGCATCTCCTGACCTGAGAAACTGAATAAGTACAGACTGAACATGTCTCATGATGAGAAATTTAGGTCATTTTTATTCATTGTGTTATGCAAAGTCACAGACCTCAGGGGAAAAAAATAAACCCTACCCTGAAAAAGCATCACATTCAGTTTAATGGCCTCCCTCACTCGGGCTTCACGATGATAAATGCAGTGCCATTATCATAAGGCAGGTACATTCCTTTCAGTCTGCCTAACCCAGGACAGTGACAGAATTAGAATGTGGCAAATGGATTGTTTGCATTTTAAAGAAGAAAAATAAATTCCACATCGTCTGTATGTTAATTCTAAGGTGATATGTGGCTTTTCCCTTTGGAAGAAGTCTAGGCTAGGAGGGAGGATGAGGGTCACCAAACGCTCAGAGTAAGGCAAAGATCTCCTGGGCAGAGTAGAAAGGGGAAGTGAATGTAGACATTCAGGAGAATGCATTTTCCCTCTTCTGAACCTCCCCTTTTGTTGTCCTCCTCTTCCAGGGCCCATCTTCTCTCTCATCCCCAACCCATACAGAGAAAAGAGGCCAAGTTTTAGGGCACAGGATACCCCTCTCATAGATCAACTATCCTTGAAAAGGGACTATTATTTTCTCATCTAAACAAAAATAAATCCCAGTTGTACTCACTGCCCTGGAAACAGGTGGGCCCACAGTAAGTCACTATGAAATCTGGTTGAAAAGCATGTCAGGAAGCAAAAGAAGGGCATGGGCAGTGAATTAAAAGATCCAGATGCCCCCATACCATTAGACATAAAAGCACCAGGACAAGTAGAGGTTCTACTTGGGTAAAGGTTCTAAAGAGGCAGATTTTGGCTTAGTATGAAGGCACTATCCCTGCTTTTATAAAGGTTCAGCTCAAAGCCCAAAATGTTCTTCCTGAGTCTCTTAGTTGTGAATGCTATTATCTGAGAGGCTAGATTTAATAAACATTTGTAAAATTTGTTAAATGCCTACTCTGTGCTAGGAATTAAGAATACAAAGACATAAATGAAGCAGTGTCTGTATTCAAGTTTATATTCTATTGGGGGGGGACATAACATGTACACAGCTAAATCAATAGAAATATATCCAAAGTAATTTCTTGTGGTGGAAGAGTATACTAACAATTTGGGAGACTGATATAGGCTTCTTGTTGTGTGTGGGCCCTTGAGCTTATGTTGGAAGAAAGCTAACTTTTCTATAAATCAGAGGTGATAAAGGTACCCCAACACAATCATGGGGGACTGTCTGTGTGAAAGCATGGGGATGAAAGGTGAGAAATGGTATATTGGGAATATCAAACAGATGTGTTTGACTTGAATGTTATATGCATGGAGGGTAATATACCATAACCCTTGAAAGGTAGATTGGAGCCATATTATGAAAGATTTCAAAAGCCAAAATGTAAAGTTTTTTTCTAGAAGCAGCAAGAAGCTATTAGAGCCTCTAAAGCAGACTAATGGTATGACAGACCTTTGTTTTGGAATGTACAATCTAGTAGCTCTACAGAAGATATATTGGAGAAGATGAGAGGCCATTGCAATAGTCGAAGAGAGATGGTGACATTCAAACCTAGGGTTATGTGAGTGGAGAGAAAGAGTTAGAGTTTAGAGATATTTTCAAGATAGAGTCAACAAGATTGTTTCAAGTAATTGGGTGTGGAGTGGGGAGGGGAAGGGATTAGTTAGAGATGATTCCAAGGTTGTGAACCTGGGTGAGGAGAAGAATAAAGGATGGTGGTACCTACAATACAAATAGAGCAGACAGGAAGAGGGGAGAGTTTTGAGGTGAAAAGTTGAGTACTGTTTTGGATGACAACTGGTTAATAAGCAGTTGGTGGAGGACTATAATTCAGAAGAGAGCCTCGCACTGGATATAAGAATTTAAGAGTCATCTGCATATTGGTGACAGCTAAACTTGTGAGAGCTGATAAAGTCACAGAGAGAAGAAAATAGAGGTCAAGAGAGAGGGCTGGGTTATACTCATACACAGGGAATGAAATGAGGTCAATGATCTTAGAATGCAGATTGGAAAAGACAGAAGGAGAACCAGAGGAAAATAGTACCATGAAAACATAAGCAGTAGAAGTGGGGATCTAGGAGAAGAGGACAAATTATAATTTGTTAGGGATGTTGTAAAATCAAGAAATTCATATATGATAGTCAATAAACATTTGTTAAGAGCCTCCTATGTTCTAGATACTATGCTAAGCTCTAAGAATACAAAAAAAGGAAAGAAATAACCAGATGACCTCTAAGATGCTTCCTTGTACCAAGTCTATTTCTCTTCTCCAGTTTTTTCCCCAAATGGTCCTTTATAACTATGATTTTATCATTACAAAGTGCAAACTCTGATAGCATGCAAAATACCTCTAAGTTAAAGCCCTGTATCCATAGAGATAATTTGTGGTTTGATTATAAGCAGGGAAGTAATTTAGAAAACTTTTGTTCAGTGGTTTGAGATGTCTGGACAAATCTTGGATTCTCCTTTCTCATTGATAATTGATATGCAATTCAAAACTCTTTTGCAAATTCCAGGAACTGTAAGTTGGCAGTGAGTAAAGAGGAAAGAGAATGGAGAGAGCAGAGTAGGAAAAGAGAGAAAGAAGGAGTGAAAAAGCAGAGATCCTATGCATCCCAAAAACAGCTAATGTGATTGTAGCTGGGCTCCTAACTGTGTTCCTAATTGATGAATGTAGTTTTGTTGACTATTTAGGAAGCATGAGACTGACCATGTGTGATGTCCTTTTCCACTCAGTGTAGTAGTATGAAGACTTCCTGGATATGATACAATTGGTACAGATTTCTTTTTTCATTTTATCAGTTCCCTTAAAGTTGGGGAGAGATGGTTGAAAGTTGCAGCAGTAATTACTATAGTGAAAAGAGCAGAAAGGACATTTAATTGGGGATTTTAAAATTATTCCTTTTCTAGTTTTTTAAAAATTGTATATACAAGTCATTGATCTGTTCTTTCTCTATTTCACTGATATTGACATTTAGAGATATAAATTTTCTCTAATTACTGCTTTTTTTCCTATATCCAATAGGTTTTGGTATGTTTTCTCATTATTATAATTTTCTTTAATTAAATTATTTATTGTTTCCAGGATTAATTCTTTAACCCACTCTGTTTTTAAACATTCATTAATATTTATTTTTTAGAAAGTTAATATGGTTACATAATTCATGCTCTTACTTTCCCCTTCACCCCCCGAGCTACCCCTACCCCATTGCTGATGTGTATTTCCACTGGTTTTAACATGTGTCATCAATCAATACCTATTTCCAAATTGTTGATCGTTGCATTGGTGTGGTAGTTTTGAGTCTACATCCTTAATCATGTCCGTCTCCACCCATTTGTTCAAGCAGTTGTTTTTCTTCTGTTGCCACTCCTGTAGTTCTTCCTTTGAATATGGGTAGCATTCTTTTCCATAAGTCCCTCAGAATTGTCCTGGGTCATTGCATTGCCGCTAGTACAGAAGTCCATTACATATTATTTTACAACTGTGTATTGGTCTCTGTGTACAATGATCTTCTGGCTCTGCTCCTTTCGCTCTGCATCAATTCCTGGAGGTCTTTCCAGTTCACATAGAATTCCTCCAGTTTATTATTCCTTTGAGCACAGTAGTATTCCATCACCAGCATATACCACAACTTGTTCAGCCATCCCCCAATTGAAGGGCATCCCCTCATTTTCCAGTTTTTTGCCACCACAAAAAGCTCAGCTATAAATATTTTTGTACAAGTCTGTTTATCTATGATCTCTTTGGGGAACAAACCCAAAAATAGTATGGCTGGATCAAAGGGCAGGTATTCTTTTACAGTCCTTTGAGCATAGTTCCAAATTGCCAGCCAGAATGATTGGATCAGTTCACAACTCCACCAGCAATGCATTAATGTCCAAGTTTTACCACATCCCCTCCAGCATTCATTATTCTCCCCTTCTTTTATTTTAGCCAGTCTGTTAGGTATGAGGTGATACCTCAGAGTAGTTTTGATTTGCATTTCTCTAATTATTAGAGATTTAGAACACTGTCTCATGTGCTTATTGATAGTTTTGATTTCTTTATCTGAAAATTGGCTATTCATGTCCCTTACCCATTTATCAATTGGGGAATGGCTTGATTTTCTATAAAATTGGTTTAACTCCTTGTATATTTGAACCCTGTCAGAGTTTTTTGTTATAAAGATTTTTTTCCCAATTTGTTGTTTCCCTTCTGGTTTTGGCTACATTGTTTTGGTTTGTATAAAAGCTTTTTAGTTTGATATAATCAAAATCATTTATTTTACATTTTGTAATTTTCTCTTACTCTTGCTTGGTTTTAAAATCTTTCCTTTCCCAGAGAACTAACATGTAAACTATTCTATGATCACTTAACTTATTTAGAGTTTCCCTCTTTATATTAAAGTCATTCACCCATTCTGAAATTATCTTGGTGTAGGGTGTGAGATACTGATCTAAATCTAATCTCTCCCATATTGTTTTCCAAATTTCCCAGCAGTTTTTGTCAAATAGTGGATTTTTGTCCCCAAAGTTGGGCTCTTTGGGTTTACCATAGACTGTCTTGCTTACATCACTTCCCCCAAGTCTATTCCACTGATCCTCCCTTCTGTCTCTTAGCCAGTACCATGCCATTTTGATGACCACTGCTTTATAGTACATTTTAATATCTGGTACTGCTAGGCCCCCTACCTTCACCTTTATTTTTTTCATTATTTCTATTGATATTCTTGATCTTTTGTTATTCCAGATGAACTTTGTTATAGTTTTTCCTAATTCAGTAAAAAAGTTTTTTGGTAGTTTGATAGGTATGGCTCTAAATAGCTAAATTAATTTGTGTAGAATGGTCATTTTTATTATGTTAGCTCATCCTACCCATGAGTAATCAATATTTTTCCAATTGTTTACATCTAGTTTTATTTGTTTGGAAAGTGTTTTGTAGTTGTTTTCATATAATTGCTGTGTTTGTTTTGGTAGATAGATTCCTAAGTATTTTATATTGTCTAGGGTGACTTTAAATGGTGTTTCTCTTTCTACCTCTTGCTGCTGTGATGTGTTGGAAATATATAGAAATGCTGATGATTTATGTGCATTTATTTTGTATCCTGCAACTTTTTTATTATTCCCCTCTATTTATTTTTAAGGCCTAATGAATTCCCTCCCCATTCTTCTCCCCTCCCTTTTATGACCTCCCCACTCCCCTGCTCCCCTTGGTTTTTCCCTCCTGACTTACTCAGTAGGGTTGGATAGAGTTTTATATCCCAATGTATAAAGCTACTCTTCCCTCTCAGGGTTAATTACACTGAGAGTAAGGTTTAACTATTTCCTCTTAATGCTCTTTTCCTCTCCTTCTTATAATAGTATTCATCCCTTCCCCTTCCCATGCCCTCTTTGTGTGTAATAGAATATCCTATTTTTCTTATTCATTCAAGTTTCTCTTGGTGCCCTCTACTATTCACCTCCCTCTTTCCCACCCCCATATCATCTTAGACCATTTTCTATTCCAACCTCTCCCTATGAATAATTCTTCTAATTACTATAATACTGAATACTATAATAGTGAATAGAGTTCCTTAAAGAGAATCATACAAAACATTTCTACACATAGGGATACCAATAATTAGATCATATTGAAGCCCTTAAAGAGGCAAATTTTAAGAAATATGAGTTTTCTTTCTTTCCCCTCTGTTTCTTATTTACCTTTTTATGTTTCTCTTCATTTTTGTGGTTGGATATTGAACTTTCCATTTAGTCCTGATCTTTTCTGTGCAAATATTTGGAAATTTTCTATCTTGTTGAATGCCCAAACTTTCCCTTGGAAGTATATGGTTAGTTTTGATGGGTTGATGATCCTTGTTTGTAGACCCAGTTCTCTTGCCTTTCTGAATATCACATTCCAAGTCTTGTTGTCCTTTAGTGTGGAGGCTGTCAGATCCTGTGTGATCCTAATTTTTGCTCCTTGATATCTGAATTGTCTCTTTCTGGCTCCTTGTAAAATTTTTTCTTTTACTTGGAAGCTCTTAAATTTGGCTATTATATTCCTGGGGGTTGTCTTTTCTGGGTCTAGTGTAGAGGGTGATCTATGGATCCTTTCAATGTCTATATTGCCCTCTTGTTGTAGAACTTCAGGGCAGTTTTGCTGAATAAATTCTTTTAGTATGGAGTTCAAATTTCTATTAATTTCTGCTTTTTCAGGAAGACCAATGATTCTCAGATTGTCTCTTCTAGATCTGTTTTCTTGGTCTGTCACTTTCTCATTGAGATATTTCATGTTTCCTTCTATTTTATCAGTCTTTTGACTTTGTTTTATTTGTTCTTGCTTTCTTGAGAGATCATTAGCTTCTAATTGCTTAATTCTAGCCTTTAGGGACTGGTTTTTGGCTATAATCTTTTGGTTTTCCTTTTCAATGTGGTCATTTCTGGTGTTCATTTTGCTTATCAGTTCATTTGATTTCTGATCCTCACTTTTCAATTGCAAAATTCTGCCTTTTAAACTGTTATTTTCTTGCAAGATTTTGGTTTCCAATTTGCTTATCATTTCATTTGGTTTTGGGGCATCTTTTTCCAATTGTAAGTTTCTGTCTTCTAACCTGTTCATTCCCTTTTGAGCTATTTCTCACTTCTCTCGCCAAATCTCTTCCATCTTTCTCATTATCTCAGATTTGAACTCTTCAATAGCTTGTGGCCAGTTTTTATTATTTTGGGAAGGTTTAGATATGAATTTGTTTGTTCTCCTCTGCTGTTTGCTCTGTTGTCTGGATTTTATCTGCGTAAAAGTTGTTGAGTGTTACACATTTATTCTTGATCTTTCTCTTTTGGGGTTCTTGTCTCTGGCTTGCCATTGTTAGCCCCCACCCTCTCAGGTTTATCCTCACACTCAAGGTCTGTCTGCGCTCTTTAGGCTTCTGAGGTGTCAGGTGTTCTCATTGTCAAGCCTCCTGGTTGTCCCCTTACTTGTTCCTCTGCCCAAGGGTCCTTTAACAGTTTCAGGGTGTTGCTTCCACAGTTGTGAACCCCTTTTCTACTGGGTCCCCACTCATGATCCTCACCTGTGCTCAAGATCTGAGTCCTTGCCTGCTCTCAGGATTCCTTTCTTGGCTTGTGTCCACAACCTCACTTGTGCCTGCTCTCAGGGTCTGGGTTCAAAGTCCTCACACGTTCTATAGCCTCTTGGGGTCTTAAGTCTTGCTGCTCTCAGGAGCAGGCCCTGTTGACCCCAGGTAGCTGCCAAGGACTTAATGCATGCCCCAAACTTGCTCTAACTCTTGTGAGCTGGCTGTGGCACTGTAGGTGGTATGGGGTGGGACGGGGTTTGCTCAGCTCACATTTTAGTGAGAGCTGTTTCACCCCTTTATAGCATGGAAATGCTCTGATTCCACATACCTCCAATGCTGCACCCTATTGTGGGGTCCCTTCGCTCCTCTGGATTTGTTTTTTTTTTTTGTTGTTGTTGTTGGTTTTTTTTGTCTTTTTGAGGAGTCCTATATATTTTGGTTAGGAGAGGTTAAGCAGCTGTTTTTTACTCTGCCTCCATCTCAACCAGGAACCAACCTAGGGATCTAACCCACTCATTTTTAAAGATTATTTTGTCTCCAATCAATTTTTATTCTGTGTTTCCATGGTTCCTTATTAAGTATAATTTTTATTGCATTATGACCTTAAAAGAATGTATTTGATATTTCTGCTTTTCTTCATTTAAATATAAAGTGTTTGTATCTTACCATATGGTCAGTTTTTGTAAAGGTACTATGTACTGCTGAGAAAAATGTATATTCCTTTTTATTTCCATTCAATTCTTTCAAGATATCTATCATACCTAGCTTATCTAAGATTTTGTTTGCCTCCTTCCTTGACTTCTTTCTTATTTATTCATATTGTTATATTGTATTGTATGTTATATATTGTTACATTCATCTCGTTCTTGGAGAGAAATAACTAGATTAATGTATGAGTTGGTATATGCCTCTGTGCGTGCAGAATGTAGTTGAGTGGAGCTTATAGATGGACAGATTAACAGATCTGTCCTTCATTGGACTGCTTGGCATAGTATTGGCATTTAATAAACTCTCATTAACTAGATGAGGGAAGACAAGAGCTGTTATTGATTTGATTTCATTCTCACTGAAGCATTGAAGACTATGTGTTCAAAAGCCTACCTTGTTCTTGATAGACTAAATCTATAGTGTAGCATTCAATTATTGGTGTTATTCTTTAGGAAGGACATTGATGAACTGAAGTGGATTTAGTGGAGGGAAATCAAAATAGTGAGAAGACTGAAAACTGAATCATACAATATGATAAATGTTTATTAAGGGATTTATATCTGCCAGGCAGGATACAAGTAACTAAAAAACTTCTGTCCTTAAGAAGTTTAAAATCTAATGTGGAAGTCAATTCACAAAAGAAGTTGAAAAAGAGAGAGATGACGGTAGTGCTTAAAGTTGAAACCAAGCAGAGTAACTAGTGGCACATGCATAGATGATTGATATTTTGAGTCCTCTATAAAGGGAGCCTATGGAAAGAGTTTTTTTGCTTGTTTGTTTGCCCTGTCCTCCAGCTTTCCAGTCAGAAAAGCAGAAGTAACCCTGATGAAGTATATATTCCCAAATTGAAGCAATCTCTATGATGATGAGTTTCTTGATGATAAGCTTATCCTGAGGGTGGAGGGGTGAGGTGGGGATGGTCATTATGACAATAATTTTAGAGTCAAAATCAAGAAAAACAAGTGATGGCAAATATATTTTATCAGTTTAAAGAATTGGGAATATTTAGGTTTGGAGAAAAGAAGAAATTAAGTGAAAGTGAGGGGACATGAAAATTAATTTCAAGTACCCAAAGGGTTAGTATGTGGGAGAGGGACTAGACTTGTCCTACTGTATCCAAAGAAAAGGATTGTGAGCAATGAGTGATGGGTGCAGAAAGGTAGGCTTCAACAAGATGTAGAGGAAGACTTCCTTATCTCAAGAGTTTTAAAAAAATAAATCCTCTGAGATAACTTCTGAGATGCCTTCTAAGTCAGAGAGTCTGATTCAACTGAATTTAACAGTCATTTATTAAGCATCTGTGATATATAAGACATGGTGAGAGGCATTGGAGAGTACAAAAACCAAACAGTGTTCTTTGCCCTGAAGACTTTACATTCTACTAAAATGTGTTTCCATGATTAAAAGGCAGAGGAGTCTGAGTCCAGCCAAAGCATGTGGACAGTGTCTGAAAAGACTGAAGAGAGGAACAGAAGTGGAAATATTGCTTTGTATAAATGTGAATAAAGGAATCTCTTTCCATTTCAAATCCAAATTACTGTAGAGTTATAAAGAATGGAGCCAAGAAAATGGCCCAGACACCAGACTTGATTTATGTACATTAGCCCAATTACTATGGTAATAAAATCAGTCATGCTGAAAACATTCCTGCGTGTTTGCTCCCAGGCAGTGAGCACCCTTGGCTGTGATGTACTTGGCTTCCTGGGTTACCATTAGAACACATTGGCTTTTGAGTCACCTCTGCAGATGAATTCTCATTTTCCATTTGGTCTTAAGGAGGTTCCTTACAAATGCTGCTTCATGGTCATAAAATATTGGAGGAGAAATACATAAGATGCCAACATTCGTCACCAGAAATTGGACTTATTAGTTGATTGCTAAGTGGCAGAATTTCAGTGGTCTAGGAAGGCTTAGATACTTCCCTACAGGTTCTTCTTATCTCATCCACTGTCCAATGCTCCAGATTCTACTGTTAGAGGTCTATTGATTTAGCTTGAAATTTTCACCCTTATTTAAATGCAAATATTCCTTGGAGAGGTGATACTTTTGTGCTTCACAAGCTTGCTTTGTGTTGCTGGTATTTTCTCATTTCTATGTATCATTGTCCTAATGGCTTAGTATCCTTTCCTGGTCTCCCTTTATCTTTTTCTCCTAAGTTATCTCTTAATCATATTCTCATTATATAATATGCAAATTTCTTACCTAGTACTTATGCAGGATTTTACAATTTTCAAAGAAATGTTCACATCTATTTTCTCTTTTTAAAAGTACTGTCCAATTTCTCAAAAAACAATCTAGCCTACTTTTCTCCTCCTATTCTCAGGTCCAAAGTAAGTGTCCATTCAGTGTCTATTCATGTGGCCATTTACATGTTTATATGTGTAAATTTGTGTAGGCTTATCTGCCAACATATATGCATAGTAACCAAACATTGATTAAGTAACTATTCTGTGCCAGGCATTGTGCTAATTGCTGTATATACAAATTCAAATTTATAAAAGATAGTCCTTACCCTCAAGTTGCTTACAGTCTAGCTGGAGAAGGCCATACACAAAGAGAAGCCAAAAAAGTGGGGTGTGGATGGAAGGGTAAGGAGAAGGGAGACATAATGCAAAAATCCAAAAAAAGTCCCAAAACAATAAAATGTGGGAAATGAAATGACTGTCATGGGCTTTCTCCTTGATTGGAGTTTTGAGGATTTATGACTGAAATCCAATTTCCCTCCTATCAGAGGGGCACAGGTTACTGATGAGATGTGAA
>NC_058131.1:622392371-622457310 GCF_016433145.1 Gracilinanus agilis
TATATATATATATATATATATATATATATATATATATATATATAATATTAGCAGTAGTTTAAGAGTGTCAAGGAGGAGAGAGTCACTATGACATGAGCTAATCCAGGGATGTTTCCTAGAGAAGGTCACAGGATCACAGATGGAGAATCCTCAGAGGCAATCCATTTTAAATCTCTCATTTTTTTTAAAAGATGAAACCGAGACCTAGGAAGAGAAGTGGTTTTTAAAAAGTCACCAATATAATGTCAAAGGTAAAATTTGAACTCCAATATGAGACGAATCCTGAACCTTCCAGTTGCTAGTATCCTACTTCCCTGACCCCATTGAAATCGCTCTAAATTTATCCAAGGATCATAGGAGCAGAGATGGAGTGTTTAAAGGGACCTTAGAAACCAGTCAATCCAATTTGCTCACGATATAGTTATGGAAACCGAAGTTTATAGAGGTTATGTGGCATGCCCAAGGTAATTTAAATTGTAAGTGGAAAAACTGAGATTTGAACCCACATTTTCTAAATCTAGATCTCTTTCCAATATCCCAATTCTGCTTCTACTTTGTATATATTTTATATTAACTTATGAATAAAGATCTTGTTTCTGTTCATTAGAATATCAGCTACTTAATTTTTATCTTTGTATCCCCCAGAAGAGTACCTGGCACGTTGCAGGTACTTAATAAATGCTTGTTGAATAATGAATAATCTATGCCCAGTTAGGCTCTAAAGTGCCTTCCCCATGGCCAAAGATTCCCCCTTCCAGGTATTAATACCTGAGCAGCCTAAAGGACCTGTCAGCAATTCATGGAATAGTTGGCATGTTTTCTGAGCTGCTAATAGGGATGGAAGTCCCAGATCAGTCTTAGGGGAAATTCTATAGTATTGTCTCCAAATCAGTATGATGTAAGAGTCTGGGTTTGAGTTGAGTCGATACTGTGAAGCACTTGGAGTCAGTAAGATTAAGACATAAACTAACTGTAAAATCACAGGCAACATGCTGCAGTCTGTAACAAAGAAGCAACGATTTCCTGACTTCTTTCTCTATCTCTGTGCTAGACACTACGAGCAAGAGAAAGAGACGTAAGCTTTATTCCTTGCCCTCAAAGGGTTTTATATTTGAATACCTTGCGAAAACTTTGTCCCATCAAGTTAGGACATACTCAGGAATATTAAATATCCAGCAAACGAAGGAACTTAAAAGAATGGATATACATGCATGTATGTATGCACACATGCATATACATATAACACAACATGGATTCACACATGTTATGAGTTGTGCATGCAGTGGATATACATAGCATTATAGACACATTTGATCACCTATAACCATGTGTTGTATGTACATGTATGTAAATGCATGTGATTACACATATGTGCACACATGGAACTCTCAAATTGCCATTGGTTACTCCCCCTAGCAGTCTCTTATTATGATATTCCTTTCTCAGCTTCCCCAACAACTCTTCCTACCAACACTGTCTCTCTTCATCATCATTCACTCCTGGAGTTCAGACATTGGGGACTATCTGGACTTGTCACATGTATCTATGTGTATGTCTCTCTTTAAATACATTCACAGACATACATGACAACTGCCTATATACACGGGTACATATTTATGTAATATTCTATGTAAATATACAGATTTGTGATATATATATGCACTATTGCCTATGTCATTTATGGATATAATATAGTAATATGCATTACATGCATGTAATATCTATATGTGACATTTGACCATAAAATAACATGATGTTTATATGTGGCATGTATGTAATACACATGATTTAGCAGAACATTTATGATATGTGGGCTATAATAGTGTTATATAATATTACATATATATATAACTGGTATTTGTGCTTTTTATGTACATGTGTGCTCATGCAAAGTGTGTAGATACTATGTGCAGTGCATAATATTACAAATATGTGTAATACGTGTGCTTCATAGATGTTCATTTCTTTATGAGCATAGGCTATCTCAATGCTCTTTGTTTTTATTTCACAATCATTTGCAGACAGGTACTCCTTCTCCTCATTACTTATCCAAAGAACTTTCCTTTGCAACAAATTCAAAAAGCTAACCCAACCCAAGCAACATGACCCCATCTGACAGATATACCCCGTTCCAAACCCACGACCCCTCAGCCCCTCATCGAACGAAGGAATCAATTGATGAAAGGAAATGAAGAAGTGAGCTCCATTTCCTTGTTTGCTATCTTGGGTCAAGATTTTTCATCATCATGACTCTATACTTTGCATCTTTTTAGGATTCTTTTCATTTAGATGACTGTATTGCTTTCCTGGTTTAACTTACTTTAATTGTTATCTGTTCAGAGCAGTCTTTCCATGTTTCTCTGAGTTCTTCACATTTGCCATTCTTCCACCCCAGCAAGTCTGTTGTATTCATATGCTGCATTTTTTTTCAGTCAGTCTACAAATGATCAGCACCTACTTTCTTTCCAGCTATTTGTTACCACAAGAAATGCTATTATGTATATTTTGCTCAATTTCTCCATGTACTTTGAGCAGGAGTTGAGTAACGGAGTTGCCTCCCAGTGTTTGCTGAAAGTAAAAAAAAAAAAAAAAAAAAGGCTGTGTAGGAGGGAGGTGTTGAGAACCTCAGCCCCTGGCAGGAATTTGCAGCTTGCCCAACCCAACCCCCTCTAAGGCAGCACCTGGATGTCAACTCTACAACAACAAAGTGGGATATGGTTATGGGTGGCACATAATTCCTTTGGCATCAAGATGTAGAATGGGCCCTATTTTCTTTTTTGGTGAATCTGCTTCTCAAGCGCAAAACTTTGCCCCCTTGTCCCTCCCCAACTGAGTTCAGTACAAGGGGAGGGAAGCATCAGAATTAGACTCTTGTCCGTCCCCTTTGTGATCCCACCTTCCAAAATTTAAAGAAAATATATTTTCTTTAGTCTGAATAGGTTTATGCCTGGATGTTAATATTCTCCCTGAGATGTGGCCTCGGTAGATGATGGAACTGGCTGGATCCTTCAGGAGTCGCAGCAATGGAAAGGAACGCAGTGGAACTAAGAGGTCAAACCCCAAAACTGGGGAGTGGTTGATTATTACTCAACAGATGTCTTTCCAAGGTATCTGGAGGCAGAGCAAAGGCTTTCAAACAGCTGCAGAATAATGTGGAAACCTAACATGTGCCTGAGTTTGACGTGACCCACTCTGGCAGATGCTTCTGTGGCAGAGAGGATCTGCCTCTGCCTCTCATTTCTGTGAGACTGAGGCAAACTCTGGGCAATGTTCCCAGTGTGCATGCTGGTGCTGCTTTGATAGTTTCCCCTCACCATTTGGGGATTGCTTTTGCAGCCATTTAATTTTGATGAAGGGTAATATTCTAATTGGCATATTAATCATTTGCAGATCTGTACGCATCAATTAACTTTAGATAGCGTGCAGGGTGCAGGTCAGGGGTAATCTGCCTTGCACTCTCTGGATTTCAAGATCTTTACTCTTGTCGCTTCCTTTGCCCAATTCCTCCTTGATTTCTATCTATTGAAATGCTGCACCTCTTTTTAAAAATGCATTTATAAAGTGATATTTATTGAAGAAAAACAACTTTGAAAGATTTAAGAACTGTGATCAGTGAAATGATAAACCACTATGCCAGAGGACTGAAGAAGAAGAATGATACTCGGCTCCTGTCAGAGGGGTGATGGATCTAAAATGTAGAAAGACACATATATTATTGGATGTGCCCAATCTGGTAATTTGTTTGGATGAACTTATTTGTTATGAGGGCTTTGCGTATTTGTTCATAAACAAATGGAAAAGAGAGACTGATAGTGGCTAATGATAGATGTATGTAAAAATAAATAAATGCAAAAAAACCCCTATAGTATTTTAAGGGATGTTTTTGGAAAGCTATAGCAAAGGGGCAGCTAGATGATACAGTGTATGGAACACTAGGCCTGGAGTTAAAAGAAGCTGCTTTTAAATATGGCCTCAGACAGATTCTAGCTATGTGATCCTGGGCAAATCACAACCTTATTTGCCTAGCTCTTGCCCTAAGACAGAAAATAAGGGTTAAAAAAAGATATAGCAAGAAACAAAGTAGGAACACTTTTCTGCTCTCCCGTAACCCCCAGAACCAGAGGCATACTTTCCCTTCTATTATTTATCTCTGTTTTGGACCCACCAAGTTCTCTTTGAAATAAAGCAGAACTGATGGACAAAGTCACCCTATCACTTACAGAAAATGGTTTCTAGGCTATCTGAATCAATTTATGACTGGGCTGGATTCCACAGGTCACTCTTCATTGGACTTTGCTTTCAGTAAACTCTGATATGGACTCTAGTTCCTGGAACTCTGGTGACTTGATTTTCTGACTTTCCAAGACTCACAAGGTCATAGCCTTCTCTAGCTACTTCTCTCTCAAAGTGTAGCTTAAAGCTCTCTCCTATAGAAAGTCTTCCTTGACTGCTCCAGCTGAAAGGATTTCTTTTTACTTCCTCTGAAATATTATCTTCCATCTCATTTCTTCTATTCATATAATACTCAGTATATATTATCATATAATCATGATTTGTATCTTCTGTAGTATAATGGGAAGAGTGTTGGCCTTGTAATCACAAGAACCCAGGTTCAAGGCTTTGAGCAAATCACCTCATCTCTTTGATCTTCAATTCCTTCATCTACACAATGAAGCTAGGATTATTTCACACAATGAAGCAAGGATTATTTTCAAAACTTATCTCACTAAATCATCAATATAGAGATGAACAAAACTTCAGAGTTTATCTAATCCAGGTCTTTGATTCTATAAAGGAAGAATGTGATCATTTCATAAGTCATAAAACATGTCTAATTTATAAGCTAAAATTATTTACCCTACTCAAACAATCCCTGGGGGGCAGAAAGTTTCATTTTCTTTTTTTTCTTTGATTCTTCATGGTTCTCAGCATAGACTTTGCATAGCAAATTTTCAACCAATATCTTTTGTTTAATGGAGTTATGGCTTTGCCATCATGATCTAGTATCAATTGAAGAATTATTCTGAGTTTTGCAAACTGATACCAGTTTCATGTGATTGAGAGGGAACTCAAGAATGAGTACTAGGGATTAGTTCCTATGTACTAGTTTGTCAGATGCAAAAATGGAAGTTAAGCATTCAGATAGAATGAGCCCTTAAAACATTCGTCTTCCTAGGAAGCATTTGCCTCATTGAATTAGACATATGGAACCACTGATCTTCCCTTGGTGATCCTCCTTCTGGTCATTAAATTGTTTTATTTATTCCTCCATTTAAAAATGCCTTACCTTGACCCTCATACTGAGGCTAGCTAGCTACAGAGCCTTCTGTCTCTAACTTGTTACTGCCAGAGTTTCACTTCCTCACTTCCCACTCAATGCTTTTTCAAAGATTATCAGTGAGGTTTTTAATTTTTTTTAATCATCAAACCTAATACTCTTTTTATCCAGGCCTTATCTTTTTTTAAACCTATTTATCATTTACCACAATCAACCATTTTTTCTTTTGGGTACTCTTTCCTCCCTTATCTTCCAAGATACTCTATTCTCTTTGTTTTTCTCTTTTCTCTTAGCATTCCATCTCTGTCTCTTTTTGTTGTATCTTTTTCCCGACTCTTGAAAGTGTGTCTTCACCTAAGATCTTCTGCTCCTTTGGGAATTTCACTCACTGTCATTGCTTCAGTGAACAATCTTTACTAATAACCTCTAAATCTGAATCTTTGGCATTATTTTCTCTACCATGAGAAAATTCAGTCTCACAGGATTGTTACTGTCTTTAGGACATCTCTACTTCAATGTTCTGTCAGTACTTCAAGCTCAACATGCCCTACACTGACTTCATTATCTTTTTCACTCCTTCCAGTCAATTACTGTTTGGCTTCATATTGCTAATATCTTAGTATAGACTCCAATTATCACCGTCCTGTGAAATACTAAAATATTTCTCTAATAGCCTATTCAATATTTGTTTTCCCTATTCCAGTCCATCTTTGCATCAATGCCAGTTTCATCTTTACTGATATATATATGCATATATATACATATATGTATATATATTTTATTCCTTTACCCAAAACTTTTAAGTAGATCCCTATTATTTGTGAATTGTTCCACCTCCATCATCTTGAACTCTGAGATTTGTTCTTTGATCATAATAATTTCCCATTCTTCCACTTGTCTACTTCATTCCTCCTAAACATACTTTCCATTTTAATGTTCTTACTTCACCAAATCTAGTTCCTTCACTTTTCATTTAGATCTAATCTTACTTTTTTTGTCAAACTTTTATAAAGGATTATCTATATCTACTGGCTCTATAGCCTCTACTTCCATTAATTTCCTAACCCTTTCAAATATTCCTGCCAACATGCTTCACTTTGCTCAAATTTATCTTTCAAACTCTACCAGCTATCTTTTTACTGCTAAATTGAATGGTCATTTCTTATTTATCATCTATTTTGAGCTGTCTCCTGCTCAAGATGCTGCTTACCACCGCCATATCATCCACTGTACTACTGTGTCTGGCTTCACAACTCACTTTCTTTTCTCTTTTCTTTCTTTCTTTCTTTCTTTCTTTCTTTCTTTCTTTCTTTCTTTCTTTCTTTCTTTCTTTCTTTCTTTCTGTTCTGAGGCAGAAGAACAGTTAGGTGACTTTTCCACACAACTTGCAATGTCTGAGGTTAGATTTGAACCCAGGACCTCCCATCTTTAAGCCTGGCTCTCTATCCACAGAACCACCTAACTGTCCCCTTACCTTTCAATGAAGTACTTATTTTGGTCATCTTTTCTATGATTAGCATGAAGAACCTAATCATCTTTTACTTGTCTAAGTTTACTCAGGTATATTCAACATTTTCCTCTCCCTGGACTCTCATAATATTAATATTGCTTTTCAAAATTACAACTGAGATAATTTTTAACAATAATTTGCTCTTTTACAAGGGTACATTTCATTTAAACATTTAGTTTATTATTTGTAAATTGATTTTTGATACTTTGTTTCTTTTTTGTTGTGAATTTAACAAACACCAAATAAGGCAAATATTTTTATAATCAAATTAAAACTGAAAAGAGTTGTATATCTCTACTATGAAAAGCTTGCTTTGGTTTTAAAAAGCATATACAAAATTCAACATATTATTTTCCAAGCTGTTCTGCTTATCTGTTTCCTACTGACCTTCCTTCTGTTTCCTTCTGTGCATTTTTAAATGCTCCAATGGATTTCTTTTCTTCTTTATTTAATAACAACCTCTTCCATCCTCTGTCCACCAGTTGTCTCCTTTCTCCCCCTCTCCACCAAAATAAAACCTTTGCATTAAAGATATGTAGTTAAACAAAGCATTGGCTTTGTCCAAAACTGTGTGTCTCATTCTGCATGTTGAGTTCACCTTTACTCTGTTGAGATATAGGTAGTATGTTTTATCATTGGTCCCTAAAATCATGAAAAGCTAGCACATTGGAGAGTCAGGCCTAGAGACAGGAGGTCCTAGGTTCAAACCCGGCCTCAGCCACTTATCTGTTGTTTTTTAACAATGCTATTGTTATCCTATAAGTGGTTCTCTGAGTTCTGTTCATTTCATTGTGCATCAGATCATCAAATCTCCTCAGGTTTCTTTGAAAGTGTTTCATCATTTCTCATGGCACAATAATACTCCATTACCTTTATATACCATCAGGTGTTAAGCCATTCTCCAAATGATGGGTACCCTTTTAGTTTTCAGTCCTTTCCTACTAAAAAAATTGCTATATTTTTCAACATATAGACTGTTTTCTCTTTTGACCTCCTACAGGTAGAATCCTAATAGTAGTGCTCTTGGGTCCTATTTTAGTGACTTTAGGGCATAATTTCAAATTGTTTTCTAGGATGATTAAATCAATTACCCATCTAACAAATGCCATTTTCATTTTTTGTTATTGCCATTTTTGCCAAATCTCAGTTGTTTTGATGTGCATTTTTCTCTCAGTGATTAGAATTCTTTTCATATACTTGTTGATAGCTTGGACTTCATGTTTCCAGAACTGCCTTTTCATATTTATTGATCATTTATCTAATTGAGTACTCATCTAGTTATTATACATATGAATCAGTTCTATATATGTATATGCAAAATGAATATATTTAATATCAGAATTTTAACAGAGAAAATGGCTACATAAATTTTCCCTGTTAATTTTGTTTCTCTTCTAATTTTAACTGCGTTTGTTTTATTTCGGTAAACCCTTTTCAATTTCATGAAATTAGAAGTTTCCATCTTATCTTTTGTGACTTCCTTCATCCCTTGTTGGTTCATGAATTCTTTCATCATCCAAAATGGTGAAAGTGATTTTCTTTCTTTGTTCTTATTTATTTGTGATGGGCTCTTTGTACATTTAAGTCATGACTTCATTTGGATAACTTGGTATATCTTACCTTGGTATCTTATTTGAATGATTTGGCTGTATTTGAAGTTTTTGCCATGTTACAGTTCTTTCCTATGGCTTTTATTGAGTAGTGGTCCTTAATTGGGGGAATGGTTCATTTCCTACATTATGTTAATGTGCTGCTTCTGTATGGCCCTAATTTTGCTTTAATGATCATCTCTCTCCTTCTTAGCCAGTACCAACTAGTTTTTGATTACTCTTTTGTCATACAATAAGAGATCTAATAGCACTAGTTTCTTTTCCACTTTTATTACTTAAAAAAAACATTTCTCTTTAGATGCCTAATCTGGAGAAGTGTGATTTCTTCTAATTTTATAGAATAATCTCTTCATAGTGTGAATGATGGTACACTGATTCTTTTCAACATTTAAACTCTGGGTCTCAGCTGCATTTCTTTCTTTCTTTCTTTCTTTCTTTCTTTCTTTCTTTCTTTCTTCTTTGTTTTGTAAAGACTTCATGTGGTATTACCACTTTTTAATTTTTTTAATTTTTTCCAATTATTCTTATTGTATCTTTTCATGTTTTAAGTTCTATCTGCTCCATTCCCTTTACAACAGTGCCTCAAGTGGGCACCTAGGTGGCCCAGTAGATAGAGAACAGGGCCTAGAGTCAGGAAGCCAAGAATTCCAATCTAACCTTGGTACATACTAGCTATGTCTCTCTAGTCAAGTCATTTAATTTCTATTTACCTCAGTTTTTTTTCAGCTATAAAATGTGGATAACAATTTCTAGTTCCCAGAATTGTTGTGAGGTTAAAGTGACATAATATTTGTAAAGTACTTAGCATAGTGCCTGGCACACGGAAGTACTTAATAAGTGTTTATGATTCTTTCCTGTTTAAAACTTTTCCAGGCTTTTCTAAATCCTAGATTGTTCTTTGGGATTTTTCATTAAGAACTCTATTTTTTCTGCTTTTTTGTCTTCATTTCTTTTTGTATACTCTTCAAACAAATCTATCCATTCTTGTTGTCATCCTCTTTTTCCTTCCCACTTGTAGTTTCTGAAGAATTCTACCTTTCTAGCTTTTATCTTATGCTCTTCTCTGCCATTGTTAACATACTTCTGCAAGACAGGATTCCTCTCCTCTCTCTCCTCCCCCTCTGTCATCCCTGAAATAAGCAGGCTGTGCTTTTCTGCCTCTGTGATTTTGCTCATGCTGTTTCCTAAAGATGGAAAACCTTCTTTGTACTTTTTTCATGGCTCAGCTCAAATGTCATCTTCTTTGGGAAATCTTACCTGATCACTAGCAAATAATGACCTTTCCTCTTTCAGACTTAGTACTTAGTTTTATTTCCATTATATGGAAGGAAGGAAACAAACATTTTTAAGCCCCTACTAAGTGGCAGGAACTATGCTAAGCACTTTATAAATATGATTATATTTGATTCTCATAATAACCTTGGGAGGCAGATATTATTAGCCCCATTTTACATTTGAGGAAACCGAGGCAGATAGTGATTAAGTGGCTTGTCCAGGATTATATTTGTTGTTATTTAATTGTTTTCAGTTGTGTCTAAGTCTCTATGACCCCATTTGGGATCTTCTTAGCAAATATTCTGGAGTGTTTTGCCATTGTCTTTTCCAGCTTATTTTATAGATATAGAACCTGAGGCAGAGAGTGGTTAAATGACTTGCCCAGAGTAATAAATTGTTTTAATTCTTCAGTCATTTTCAGTTATGTCCAACTCTTCCTGACTCCATTTGATGTTATCAACAAAGATATTGGAGTGGTTTGCCATTTCTTTCTCCAGCTAATTTTACATATGAAGAAATTGAGGCAGATAGTCATTAAATGTCTTTCTCCAGCTAGTAAGTGTCTGAGACCAGATTTCAATTCAGGAACATGACTCAGGCACAGTATCCACTTTACCACCTATCTGCCCAGGGTTATATGCCTAGTAAGTATCTGAGGCAGGATTTGAATGTAGAGCTTCCTGATTCCATGCCCAATTCTCTATCAACTGTTTTAGTAACAACTTTATGCATGTGTCATGTATTATTTTATATAATACTTATTTGTAAATGTCTTAACACCCCCCTCGCTAGTCTGTCACATGATAGCAATATATACTATTTTATCTAATATATACATATATATATATAATATATATTTAAACCCTTACCTTCAGTCTTAGAATCAATACTATCATTTCTATGACAGAAGAGCAGTAAAGGCTAGGCAATTTGGATTAAATGACTTGCCAGTATCTGAGGCAAGATTTGAACTCAGTACCTCCAGTCTCCAGTCCTGGTTCTCTATTGAGTCGCCTAGCTGTCTCTAAAATGTATATTGTTAAAAGATCTCAGAGAACTGACAGAGAATTCTACTTATAGTAGAAACTCAGTAGGTATTGATTTAATGTGAATTATAGAGTTTGGTAGGTTCTCAAATGGTCATCTAGTCAATACACCTGTACTGTGACACTGTCCTTAAAAGTATATATAAATTCACACACACACACATTCCAAAAGAGTTCAATACCTTTTAGAATTCCAAGCCTCTCTTTACCTCAAATGAAGGGAAAAAAATCTCCTTTGTGCTTCTAGACCCTATAATAATTAATTATAGGAATCAATTGTTGACTCAGAGTAAGGAAGACCTTTCTTTGACACTTATAGTTAAGTAACCACATTCAAGTCTCTGGTTCAATACTGTAAGCCTCAGTTTTATCCTCTGTAAAATGGCAACCTTACTATACTTTCTGCTTTACAGGGTTATCATGACGTTTACATGAGATAAAATGCAAACAGTTTCACAGCTTTTAAAGTGCCTGTTATTGATGCTAGCAATAGATGCAAAAGGCAGACTCCTTGCTGGGTTATTCTGCCCCAGGGAAAGGTAATCAGCACCAGTATTAACACAAAACCAGGGCTTGGGAGCTTCCTCTCCCTACCAAGTGACTGGCAGCTACTGCCCTAGTGTTTATATTTTGATTTCTTTGTGCATAGCATACTGAATGGAGTCCTAATTACCGTGTTCTAAAACAATATACCTTAATTACAGTTTCTTTAATTCAAAAGAGTGCTTCAGTTTGAAAACAGGGTAGCAATTATTCCCATCCTCAGTTCAGCTTCCCTTAGATCACTCAGTGCGCCTCCCAAAATGAATTACAAGGAAAGGTTGTGGCTTATTCAATTAGCCCCAAACAGACACATCTCCTTAACCCTGACAGGGTCAGCATCTCAAGGGAGATGGTTCATTTCCTATCGTTATAGCACAACTAAGTATCATGGAGTGTCCTGATGGCTAAAGGTACCCAGAGCCAGAATAAGATCTCCCTGGGTTTGGGGTCCTTGTAACATCCACTTATTTGGGAACAGCTGTCCGATTTTAATGGGACCAGGCTGCAGAAGACATTTCTGGAGAGAGCATGAGAAGGGAGGGGGGGGGAAGAGAAACATTACCAGTGTTGTCATCTTCTATTGTAAATCTGAGATGTGCCATTTCACATGGGCTCAGATCCAATTCAGAGCTTTTGAATGGGCCCCTGATAGAGTCTCCTCAGCCTCATCCAGCTCCTTTCACAGACATGCTGAGTTTATTTAATGGAAATGCTCCCCCCACTACTATAAGCCAGATTACAAAGGTTAGTCAGAGATAACAGACTAGCTATGAGTGTGCTTCCTTGTAAAGTTCAAATGTTATTAAAACTCTTGAAATTACTTTGAAATGTTTCTGCTCATTGACTTTGTAGGGGCACTAGTTTGGACCAAGTTTTATTACTTGGTAGCCTCCTGACTGACTATAAATTGATTTCTTTCATTTTCAGACCCAAGAAAGAAGGAAGCCCAACTGTTTCCTTACTTTAATAACTTACCTTTATTCTATTTTCCCTTAAGGCAGTATTTTCTCCAAAGTAGATTCGAAATATACCCTGTATCTGTGACATCACCAGTGCTTTGCTCTCTGATGATGTAGACAATAACTTACCTGTGAATGGTCACCATTGTGACTCTTCCTAAAGTACTTTACTATAAGTTTTTTAAGGTGTTTACTAAATAGGCTTAAAGAGGTTTTCCTAATTTTTTCTTGATATGGTTATAATTCCAGTGAATGAAATGAACTATAGATCAGTCATCCTTTGTTTCTATTTCATGGTCAGTTTACTGCATTGTTCATGCATTCTTTTGAAGACATCCTTTAAAACACTCCATTGTGTGATTTTTTATGTAGTAAACCTTTAGGGATTATCTCCACCTGAAATTTTTACTTCGATTTCATCTGGAATCTCCAGAGGGTGACTACTATCTCTCATACTTTTGAAAGAGGTAGTTGTCCCTCACAAGTTTTCATTATTGTACCTCCCATTAATAAGCACATAGAAGACTGATTCTCTCAAAAGCATTTACTAGGGTGCCTTAATAAGAATTACTCAAACATTTTCCTCAGAGCTTGTATACTTTTCCATAAATATATTAACATAGTTTTATGGGAAGAGTAGGTTCAAACTTAAGATTGTGGTGGGCATGGGGCACATATGGAAGACACATAGAAAAGGAAGTAACTCTCAGTCGGCACTTTTGGAACTGTTAAGCCTTTCTTGAGTTCATAGTTCTTCTTTAGTGTAACAGTTCATACTCCTTGACATTTTCTCCCTTCTCACAGGGCTCTCTTTTCATATCTAGTTGTCCTCAGTGAGTCCCTCTGCTTGTATTGTCTCCTATTGGTTCAATCTCTCTGATCTCAGCTAGATTCATTATCTGCTACTGGTCTAGTTTCTCTGATGAAATAATCCATGGTGGTAGTGTTGTCAGGGAGTGATGTGGAAGAAGAGAGAAAGAAACTCCTACCAGCAAGAAAGATTACCACTCAGGAGCTTGGTTTCAACTATGGAATCTTGAATTCCCAAACCTATACTGCTTGACTACCTTATTGCTTGATCAACTCACAGATAGACTAATTTGTTTTTATCTATATGTCCAGAGTATCTATCTGATTCTTTTAAACAATCACAATATATCTCTCTCGTGGCATTGCCTACTTTCATCCGATCACCACAGTTCTATACATAAACTTCTCGAATTCATTAAATATTTACTCATATATTGGAATGAGCTTACAGGAAAGTTCCTTAACAGCTAGTTCACGACTTGTGATAATATTTTGGGATTGATTGATTTAATTCTTCTATGATTATATTAATTGATATGGGGTGGGAACTTCATTTACTTACACCTGTGCTATGTCTTATATATGTGCAACATGTGTTCTTTTTTCACTTTTAGGTATTTAAGATATGAAACTCATCAGATCAATGAGAATTTTTTTCTATTGACTTTTAGAACATCATTTAAATACCTAATTTTCCCCTTGAACCTCACAATAATTCTGAATAATGGGGCAGATATTAGCACTTTCATTTTGCAGATAAAGCTCAGGCAATATTGCCTGGGTGAGGGTCATTTCTGTTTCCTACAATTGACATCCAATTCCACATTTGTATTTAAACATTTAGAGCTAACTAGAGAGCCACAAATTATTATAAAATAAACCATTTTGTTTTTGTAGTTTATACTCCATTTTGCTGATGAAGAAATTGATGTATAGACAGATCATACCTCTTGTCCCACATAATACAATGACTCCTTGACCAAAAACCTTAGATGTCCTGTCGCCTACACTAGGTATGGTAATTTCTACCATACCAAATGAAAAATAAACACAATTCAAAAAGGGATAATGGTCATTTACTGATAGTCTATGAATAAAACCAATATTTCTATATTGCAAGACATTTAACAGTTCATTATCACTTTGGTAAACAAAACCACTGACATACATACCCCAAATGAAGTATTCTCATTAGTATCGGCCATATATTCTTCCTATTGGAACTGAATTTGAGCTGAATGTTGACTTGGGTTCAGCAGCCATTACTACACTGCTGTAATGCCATCAACTTCCTCTATCAGCAACTTGATAGTTCTTGCACATCTAGGGCCAAGTGGAAATTGCACATGACACCTAAGGACTTTTAGAATAATCTCTTTGTTTTCCATTTGTAGCACCTGGATTGTATCCTTACTCGTGACCCCTTAGAAAAATTAAACCTACATGTGGGGCACACTGTGGGTCAGCACATGATCCAACGTGTTTAATTTTGCCAGGATATATCAGGTCAATCAATTATCACTTATCAAAGCACCTACTAAAACCATCCTTTTTCTCAAGGAGCTAATAGTCTTGTGATGAATATAATTTTGAGAGACAGTATTTTGGTTATTAAATATCAATTTATTAATTAGGCTAGCAATAATCAATAAATTAATGATCTGTGGAAGACCCTAAGGAGCCCCATAAGCCAGTAAAAATCAAGATCTGTTTCCTTGACAGCAAATTACTGGGAACTCCCCTCATAATAAGAAAGCAATTTTAATTGGTGAACAGTAAATGAAAAGGTGAGTTGAGAATTCTTAATTCCTCCTGGATTACTTTATTAGTGTGGGAAAGGGATGAGTCATACTGAGTGAAGTCTGACCAAGAGGTTCTGGTTGTCTCCAGCAATCTGGGGAAGAACCTCACTGCTGAGGTTCATGATCCAAGACTCCCCAAAACCTTAATGAGGGGGACAAGGGTACCCAAGTCACTTTTGTTTCCTGGGATTAGCCCAAGTCAACTTTGAAAAATGCTCAGGCATTAGGAAGGGCAGGACTGTGATGATATCTTGGCTAATGGGAGAGGGCTTTTCCCAGAAAATGGAATAATATAGATTAATATTAAAAATCAAATGATATAGCATTAAAATTATTTTTTCTCAGTCAAACTCCCCTGAGAGTAAACAATATGCAAACAAGATATATATGAGATATATTGGCAGAGGGAAGGCATCAAAAATAAGGGGGTCTTAGAAAGGTTTCTTGAAGGATATAAGACTTTTGCTGAGACTTCAAAGATATGGGTAAGATAAAGAGTGGAGATGAGGAAGGAAAGTGTTCTAGGAATGGAGAATAGCCAGTGAAAATGCCCAAAGTCAGGAGTTAGGGCATTATATTTGAGAAACAGCAAGAAGGGCAGTGTCACTGAGCTACAGAGTACACAGAGGGAAATTAAATATAAGAACAGTGCAAAGGTGGAAAGGATTCAGTTTATGAATGGCTTTAAAAGCCAAGTAGGACTCTATATTTGATCCTGTATGCATTGAAGCTTATCAAATGGAGTTGACACGGTCAGACTTGTGATTTAGGAAGATCAATTTGACAGTTGAGTGAAGGGAAGATTGAAGTGAAGAAATAGTAACCAGCAAGTTCTTGCAAGTCTTGTCAAGACCAGGGTGATCAGAATGTCAAAGGAGAGAAGGTAGCTTATACTAAAGATGTGATGAAGGTAGAAAAAATAAATTTTTACAATTAACTGGATATTTAGAAGTAAAGAGAATGAGTAATCAAGGATGTCACCTAGATAGAGAGCCTGAATGCCTGGGAAGATGGTGGTACCTTCAGAAATATGAGGGAAATTAGGAAGAGGGGAGGATTTGGGAGAAAGAGAATGAGTTTGGTTTTGGACATATTAAGTTTAAGATGTCTATGCAACATCCAGTTCAAGATATTCAATAAGCAGTTGGAGATTCAAGACTGCAGGTTGGAAAAGTTATAAAAAGTAGATCTGAGAATCATTTGCATGGACATAATAACTGAAATTATGGGAACCTGTGATATCAAAAAAATGAAATACTATAGAGGGAGAAGAAGGAGAAGAGAACAAGTCTTAGGAGAGATCTTTGGGAAATCCCCATGGTTTTTAGATATGAGTTGGATGAAGATCTAGCAAAGGAACCATAGAAGGAATAGTCAGATAGGTAGAAGGAAAACTAGAATAGTGGTGTCATAGAAACTTATAGAAGAGAACATCCAGAAAAGGGAAATTGAAAGTTTCAGAGGTTGAAGAGAAGTCAAGAAGGATGAGGACTGAGAAAAGACCATTAGATTTGGCAGTTAAAAGATCTTTAATAAATTTGGAGAGATCAATTCTGTTTGATTGATGAAGTTGGAGGCCAGACTGCAGAGAGTTAAGAAGTAAATGAGAGGAAAAGATGTGGAGGTACCTACTGAATACAGCCTTCTTAAGGAGTTTGAAGACCAATGTGTCTGAACACTTTAGTTTAAAACAAAAGATATATTGAATCATACTGTGTAGCAAGTCAAATGAAACTCTCCCCCAGGTTATGACTTTTCAGTGTGGGAAGACAACACAGTATTATAAGAGAAAATGCATTCATTATATGCAAATAGGGAACATGTGAAGCTAGAGATGTAAGAAAACTGTGTGTCTGGGACAAAGATACAGAGGGCACACATAATGAAATCTATATGGTCCATATGTAGACCTAACCAAGACAACTCATACTTCCAGTGCTATGTGCCTCTTAGTGATATTATTTCATACTCTGTGACTCTTAGTCTATGTTTTATATATATATATATATATATATATATATATATGCTGGTGTGATCTCTGTTAGACAGGCAAATCCATGCAAGGGGTATCATATATGCTGGAAATTTCCACTGGTTTCAGGGTTGCTGAGCTGCTCCCTACTATTCTTTGCTGGTGGCAGATGCATTAGCCAATCCATCAATTAGCAGGAGCCAGGTATATTTTGAAGCTCCATTAACATTTATAAGTCACTCCAATAATTCTCTTAATGTACTTAAGAGAACAACAGAGCAGTTGTTATCAAGGCTAATAAAAAGAATCTTGAGAATCAGCTATTAGTTTGTACTACCATTGCTTAGAGTCTTTCCCTAATATGGGACCTGAACTAACTTAATGAATAGTCCACAGCTACAAATCCCCTTTCCTGAAGTCAAAGCCAGATTCCTTTTAGTCTTTCTGTCCCTAATACTAACACAGTCTGTAACTTGCACATGGTACCACCACTACCATGACCATCATTACTACCACCACCACTACCACTATATCAGCCCCACCTTCAGCTAGGCAGTCAGTAGAAGTTAGCAGAATGGTAAAAGTTCAGTTTATCTATTTAAAATGTATCTAGTGCTGAACTGAGGTCTGTAGTCTTGTAAAACCATTGGTGTGCTGGTAAATGTTTGATACCTAGCCCTTTAAAAAATGTATATGTGTAAGACACATTTTTAAGTTTAAACTACATTATTAATATTCTCTCCATCATTTTCTGAAATGTAGACAGCCCACAAAACAAGGAATAAACCTTGATTTGTAGCATGTCCTCACTTCTCAGTTATAAATCTTCACAATTTAACAGTTGGCTATTATGAGTCCTTTAGCTACATCTAGCATATACCTGCTAAAACTATCTGAACTTAGTTTTGGAACTTTCTTTTAACTCCTGTGACATCCTAGCTGAGGATCTTATATCCTCAAAAGCCACTTAAGAGACTCTACTGAAAATAAACAAAAAAGCAAAGAAAGAAAAAAGGAAATCCAGTACCGAAGATGTGGTGAGCCTGGGCTCTCAGTCTCCAGATCTCTTTTGATTGACATGAAAATTAAAAATGGGTTCAGAACAAAGCTAAATGAAGAAGACAAGACTATCACTTTTTCTGTTCTTGGTCCATATTCCTGCCTTTATTATATTAATCTACCAGCAACCTTTACACTTTTTTGTTCTTCCATAAACATTATATCTATGTATGTATATATACATGTATAAACATATATACATACATATTTTTATGTGAGTGTATGAGTATGTGCATATGTATATGTATAGATACAAGTACACACTATCTTCCAGGATCAAAACCTGTCTGCAGAGCTTTTGTCTACCTCTGCCAAATACAAAGAAGCTGTCCCATAATGACACGGTCAAACGGTATGACAGGTCTTGAGGCATAGGCAGTATGATTTCAAGCAGTCTTGCAATTCTCTCCCAGCTCCTTCCCTGACTAGTTGGGTGACTTTAAACTTGTCACTTAATCTTTTTTTTTCTTTTTGAGATTCTATTTCTTCTTCTGTTAAGTAGGGATAATAATAATAATATTAACACAGCCTACCTCACAGAGGTCCAATGAGATAACTGACAAGTAGACCTTTTGAAAACTGTAAAGGGTAATATAAATGAATATCAGCTAAACTAGATATTTAAAACAAATAAATTAAAAAGAAAGCCTAGTGTTAGTGATGTGTGGAGGCTGGGTCCTCAGTTTCCAGATCATCTTTGATTGACATGAAAATGAAACTTGGGGATAGAACAAAGCTAAATGAAGAAGGCAAGACCATTACCTTTTCAATTCATGGTCCACTTTACTGCTTTTATTATATTAATCGAACAGGAATCTGTTTTAAACTATCTTTAAAAACATGTCTTAATCCCCATGACAAGAATGTGAATATATTTACTTCTATGTTCTATAGCAAAACATTTGAAACATAATTTTCCATGACAAAGAAATACTCATTTCCCTTCAAAATCCAGAAACAGAATAAGGTATAATCCTAGAATCCTCTAACACTGATATCAGAAGTAAGTCTCATCTTCTCCTCTCTTGCCCTTTCACTTTGATATTATTAAAAAAACTAAAATGGGCCTTGCCTCTTTTCTTTTCTCTCTATGGAAAAGTTTGAAGGTAGGGGAGGGACTAAAGCTCAGTGAAATGGGCAAAGACTGGAGAGCAAAAGTTGGGGGAGGAAGCAAGCAGTGGGAGGGAGGATGGGTGCCTCAATCAGTAAATGATATAATCATCCCCTGAACAATTGAAATTGAATTGTTGATTTTATGATGCTTTTTTTTATTAGCCGCACTAACAACCCCTTTGTTGTTCTCTCAACTATATCAAGAGGGTTATTGTAGTGTCTTATAAATGTTAATGGAGCCTCAGAACATGCTTTACTTCTGCTAATTGATAGAGTGATTAATACATCAATGTTCTTAGGCTGCAGCTGGTTGACTCTGTATCACATCCAGTGCTCCCCTCCTCCCCTTGCTGCTTATACATCAGAGCAAGCTCTGTTTGAAAGCTACAGAGTTTTGCAAATGGCCCTTGTATTTCTCCTTTAAATTTTCTCTTAAGGCAAAATGAAAAAAAAAAAAGGTTGTGAACAGGAGCTGGTGGTCACAGATATCAGAAAGTTAGGACAGTATTATTTCTTGAGGGGTGAGTTACATTGAGGCTCATCTCTTCTCATCCTTTGCTTTTCTAGTGCTGATGTTGAGAATGACCACTTTATACATCTGTAGAAATACAGGCTCCTGTTTGGGAGAGCCTTGATAACTTACATGAAAAAAATACAAAACTCTTCCAAGGAAACAGGTACCTCATTTTGTCAAATCATAGATATGAAGGGGTACTTGAGATCTGATCCATCTCCATACTTCAAAGATCTCCATAGAAAGAGGGAATCCTCATAGCCTTCCTTGTGAAAAAGGAATTCACCTCCCTTTGTTTTAATTTAATGAATCAGGGACCAGGAGGTCCTTTGAAATGTGCAAGGATACACACGCCCACAGTGAAAGGAAATTGAAACCAAAGAGAGAGGAAATTGATCCCACAGGCACCGCCCCCCCAAGTGGTGCCAGGCATATTAAGGAACTATGATTGGTTCCCAAGATGTGATGTCGGAGAGCTAGTGGGCGGAGAAAACGGCTTATAAAGGACTTTCCAGAGGTCTGAAGACACATTCTTGCTTTGGTGATGCTCTTGCTGGAGACAATGCTACTCTGATGACACTTGCTGAAGAGACACTTGGGGACTTCTGGCTGAAGACTGGATTAGAACGTCAATTAGGGTATTTAGCTAAACTGCTCTCTTCCTCTTTCCTACATTTTCCTCTCTTTACTATTGCTACTTTGATTAAACTAAATTGTTAAAGCTACTAAAAGACTTATAATTTAATTTTAAGTGTTACAATCTGGTGACCCTTTTTAACCATTACATCCTTCTCATCATCAATGTTTAATAACTCTCTACCAAAAAATATTATTTCTTCAAGTATAACTTAAATCACACATAATATGGTTCAAGCTCATTTCAGCTTAGATATCTATTTATGGTCATTATAAGGATATCCAGTCAGAAATTGTTTCAATATTATTAGCTATTTGTAATGGTCGTAATAGATTATTTTGAAAGTTTTATTAATATATTTTTATCTTTCTAAACATTTACAGATTTGTTCCCAAAAACCTGCCACAAAATTGATGTATGGTCTCTTTCAAGGAAGCAGAACAGTCATGAAGGAAATCTAATGATATAATGACCTTATCTAAAAGTGCTCTGTCTATATATATATATATATATATATATATATATATATATCACTGCCCTCTTCTATATTTAAAAAAAGAAATGAAAAGAAATCTATTTTATTTCCCTCCCATTCCCAACTACATTAAAAAAAAGAAAACAAAAACAAATTTCTTGTTATTGGGGTCTAGCATTACATGATCAAGCAAAACAAATTCCCTCAATGGATACATATATCTATACATGCATACCACATATACATACATATATGTTTACAACAATTGATGAGACTGATATATATGAATATATATATACATGTATCACATATGCATATGTATAATATATATTTACTATTATTTCACCCACACATATTCCAGAGGCCTGATATTGAAACATGTTATCCATCACTTCTCAGTATATAAACAATATAATCAATAGTATCTAATTATTATGTAAATAATTGTCATACATGTGATTATATAACATTTATTATATATGATATATAATACTTTAGTTATTAGTTATATATATAATGCATTATATATACGTTATCATAGATATAATCACTTTATCTATCTGTGATAATTCCATCATTGAGGTGATAGATAATGTATTTCATCATTACCTCTGTGTAATCACAAATGGTCATTGTAGCAATCACATTTTTTACAGCTTTCAAAGTTATTTTGTTTTTGCTGTGTTGTTATAGACATAGTGGTTCTTCTCACTTCATTCTTTATTAGATTAAAAATGTCCTCAAAATTATTCATTTTTATAATGATGTTTTAGTGTAAATCATTCTCCTGACTCTGCTTATTTTTACTCTATATTAGTTAATATGTCTTTCCATGTCTTTTTGAAATCATCTTCTTATTTCTTATAGTATAAACGTACTCTCTAACATTCACATCTAACAACTTGTTAACTGTTCTTCAACAGATGGGAATCTATTTATTTCCTGTAATACTCTCTTAATGGGATTTATGGACAGCAACAATATTCTTTTCCTCTTGAGATCTGACATGGTGACCAGATTCAAATTACTCTTTTGGAAATACTCTGAGGTTCTATCCCTTCCATTTTTAGGAAGATATCACGATGGAAATATTAATATTATTAGACCAGTAAATTTAGTTTGAATTCCTCTAATCTTCTAAACTGAATGAAAAACCTAATATATCTTTATCAATCTAATTTTTTAATTTGTATTTTCAGATTCCATATTGATACAATTTAAATAATTGTTTTCTAATATTTTGCAATCCATAGTCTCCCCCTCTCTCCCACTTTCCCCCCTACCCAAGAAGGCAGGTAATATGATTTATGTTGTACATTATTACATAATATATATTTCCATATTCATCATGTTATAAAATAAGACATACAGCTTACACTAGAGAAAAATTCCTGGGAGAAATAAAGTGAAGAATCATGTATTTCATTCTGCATGTGGACTCTGTCAGTTCCTTCAGTGCAGATGAAAAAAAAAATTTTGTCATTGTGAGTCCCTTGCAGTTGTCCTGGATCCTTGCCTTGTTAATAATAATTAAGTCATTCACAGTTGATTATCATACACAACTGGTTTCTATGTACAGCATTCTCCTGGTTCTGTCCACTTTACTTTGCATCAACTTATATGACTTTCCAGCTTTTTGGTGATCATCTTCTTTGTCATTTCTTATGGCACAATAGTACTCTCTTATAATCATATACCACAACTTGTTCAGGCATTCCCCAATTGATGGACATATTTTCAATTTCTAATTCTTTGCCATGATAAAAAGAGATGCTATAAAATTTTTTGTACTAATGGGTCTTTCCCAAATCTCTGAACTCTTTAGGATGCAAACAAATTAGTGCTATTACTGAGTCAAGGGCTATGCATAGTTTTATAGTCCTTTGGGAATGATTCCAAATTGCTCTCCAGAATGTTTGTGTTAGTTCACAGTTCCACCAAGTGTATTAATGTCCCATTTTTTCCCACATCCCTCCAACTTTCATCATTTTCTTTTTTTTTTGTCATGTCAGTCAATCTGAAAGATGTCAGTTGATACATCAGAGTTGTTTTATTTTTCATTTCTCTAATTGTAATTTAGAGCATTTTTCCATATAACTAAAGATTAACTGTAAATTTTGAGTAGATAAATGTTTTAAGAGAAGATGTGTGATGAGTTCAGGAAAGTATCTTCCCTGAATTTGATTAGGGTAATGATCAAGCTAAAAAGACAAAATTTTAAAAGTCTTGATAATTTCAATTAATAGCAGTATTTTTGTGTTAACCTTCAATCAGATACTTAAAGGGCCTATCTAAAGAAGTGCTGAATGGTTTGAGTAAAGTAATCTAGCAGGGTGAGATACATTTCTTCCTAATACACTTCTAAGATACTTAAAAACTGTTATTTAAACTTCATCCTCTTCCATAATCTCTACTATTTGCTTTTGTCTTTGTTATTGAACCTTTGAAAGATTTCCCTCTCTACAAGCTACTATGTTTAAAACTTAGTTAATAAATTTGTTTCTAACTGATGTGCCAAAATAAGAATTTTTCTCACACTTTATATTGAGTTACTGTGTCTCTATCCACTAACAATTACTATCTCTCTATTTTTAGATCTGTTAAAAATTATTTTGACCTCATGTCATAGTAAGCCAAACAGTTTAATTGTTTTGTTAAGGAATATTAATAATAAGCTGCAGCAGACAAATAGCATATGTAATGGGAGGCAGGGTGTTTGGAGTGCCTCTAATGATGTTTCCCTATGTGGAACCTGCTCCTTTTCCTGGAGAGTCGTGATGTTGTGGACCAAACTTGCCCTGAAGAGACTGTGGAGAATACATGACATTCTAGTTCTGATTGGCTAAACAGATGAGGAAGAGAAGAGAATCTTTGTTACCTGTATTTTAAAAAAATCATGGTCACTTTTCCTGTTCATTGACCTTTCTACCTAAGGTTCTATACCATATGTAGGAAGACACAAATAACAACCCAATAGTCACATTGAAGAATTTTTTCACATAAGTGTGAATATTTTCACACTTATTTCCAAGTCTTTTCTATGGGATAGACATTTTAATAGATAGAGCTCACTATTATCCATCATTATCCTGTTATCACTATTATGCTTATTTGTCATTATTTTCACGTGAACGTAAAAGAGAAGTGATGTTCTGTGGTGGGGCAAAGGGAATGCTGGAATGGAGATTAGGAGACAAAGCAATTACAAGCTTTGCCACAAACTTATTGTTTGGCCATAGACAAATGACTTCATATTTATGGACCTCCTTTTCTTTCTTTCTCTAAAATAAGGAGATTGGCCTACCCCTGTGGTTCTCAAACCTTTTGGCCTCCCAATCCCTTTATATTCTTTTTAAATTTTTTTTAAATTTTAAACCCTTAACTTCTGTGTATTGACTTATAGGTGGAAGAGTGGTAAGGGTAGGCAATGGGGGTCAAGTGACTTGCCCAGGGTTACACAGCTGGGAAGTGTCTGAGGCTGGATTTGAACCTAGGACCTCTTGTCTCTAGGCCTGGCTCTCAATCCACTGAGCTACCCAGCTGCCCCCTCCCTTTATATTCTTAAAAAATATTGAGAACTCCAGGAACCTTTGTATATGTGGTTATATCTATTGATATTTATCATATTAGAAGTTAAAATGAATAAATTTCAAAATATTTATTAATTCACTTATAATACCAAGAATAAACCAATTATATATGATATGTGATATATAAACATGTAACTAAATATTTGTATGATATATTTTATGAAAAATAACTATTTCCCCCAAATAATGAGAATGACATTGTTTTTACATATTTTTTTGCAAATTTATTTAATGGCTGACAATGGAAGAAAGCCATTTTCTCATATTTGCTTCTGCACTCATTCTGTCATGATGTGTTGTTTTGGTTGAAGTATATGAAGAAAATCCAGCTTTACACAGATATGTAGTTGGAAAGGGAAAGAGTATTTTAATAGGCAAGTAACATTTTAGAATTATTATGGAAATAGTTTTGAATTACTGGACCCCTTGAACTAGTTTCAGTACCCCCCAGTAGTTGTAGGACCACATTTCGAGAGTTTTGGGCTTAACTTCTAATTTAACTCAATGTGATTTAACAAATATTTTAAAAACACCTGCTATGTGCTTGCCATTATGCTAGGAAGTGAGAATATAAAGACAAAGCAAAATTCTCCTTGCCTTCAAGAAGCTTACATTCAATTGGGGTAAAACAATGTACAGATTTTATTTACTCCATTTCTAAGAACATTTGTAGATAAATGCAAGATAATACATAGTAATTTCAAGTGAGAGAATGCTAGTAACTGTGGGTTGGTCAAGGGGATGAATAAGGGAAGAACCTATGTTGGAGGTGGTAACTGAGTGTGTCCTGGAGGAACCTAGGGATTCTATAAGGTCAAAGAAGAGGAGAGAGTGCTTTCCAGACATGGCAAAGACAGAGGAAGGAGACAGAAGGTCATGGACAAGAAATAGGGGGGTTAACTGACTAAAGTGAAGAATTTGTGAAGGAGAAGAACATGAAACAAGACTGAAAAAGCAGGTGAGTCTAGGATGTAAACTCAGAGGACTCTTTTTATTGTCGTGAAGATAATGAAGATGATGAAAAGGAAGAGAATATCTAGTATTTATTTAACTCTTAAAGGTTTGGAAAGTGTTTATAAATATTATCTTATTTTATCCTCACTATAGCCCTGCTATCATTCATCTCATTTTTAAGATGAGAAAACTTAGATATAAATAGGCTAAGTTATTTGCTTAGGGCTATATTGTTGACAAGTATCTGAGCACAAATTTGAATTCTAATCTTCCTGACTCTAAGCCCAAGTGCTCTATCCATTGTGCCACTTAGCTGCCTACCTTGCTGTGATAATTATAGCATTCATGTCAAACAAAGACCAACTAAGTGTTTTCACATAAAGGGCTATGTCTCACATAGCACTCTAATGTTTGTAATGTTCTTTCCTTATTATGACTTTACAAAGTAGAATTATGTACCTAGAGCTAGAAGAGAACTTATGTCAACTAGTTGGCACAGTGGATAGAACGCTGAACCTGTTCTAGCTTCAGATATTTACTGTGTGAATATGGGCAAGTCACTCAATCCTGTTTACCTCAGTTTCCTCATTTGTGAAATGAGCTGGAGAAGGAAATGATGAAGCACTCTGGTATCTTTGCCAAGAAAACCCAAAATAGGGTCATGAAGAGTCGGACATGAGTGAAATAACTGAATAACAAAAAGAGAACTCAGAGGCCATCTAGTCTAACCACTTCATTTTCAGAAACTGAGCCCTAGGGACGTTTAATAATTTGTTAAAGATCATGCATTTATTAGGTTCAAAGCTTTCCTAAATCTAGCATGTTTAATCTGTTATAACCTTTTTTTTTAATTTTTAATTTTAAAAATAAATTTCCATTTAAGTTTTACCAAGTTATATAATCCAAATTGTCTCCCTCCCTTCTTCACTCCCCACTCCAGAGCTGGCTAGCAAGTTGATCTGGGTTATGCATGTATTAGCAACAAAACACATTTCCATATATTCTTTTTTATTTGCAGACACATATAGGAAGCCAACATTTATTTTCTGACATTTTGCAATCTAAGTTCTTACTCTCCTTCCCCTCCTTTAATATATTATATTCTTAAACAAGAAAACTCAAGTTTAATATAATAGAAATTTATGGTTTAATGTATAGTCTCTAAATTATAGAAATCTTCATATTTGATGACATTTTTCAAGTACAGAATAATGAAAAACAAATTTTTAAAAGAGAGTGCATTAAAAAGATCAGAGAAGTAGAGATATCAGAGGCAGAATATGAGTGCAGATCTTCTTATGTCCAACTCAATGGATTTTTTTCCTGTACCATAATGCCTTCCTGTTGTATACCTTATGGAGAAGGAAACTGAGGCCTTTTGAGGTTCTGTGCCTTGTCCATGATCCTATAGCTAGTGTCTGATGTGCAATATAAACCCAGAGCTCCTGACTTTGGTTCAGCACAGCATCCAACAAGCCACTTATATTTCTACACTATAAATCTTAAAAATCAAAATGCATGATTAGCCCCTACCTGTCATCTTCTCCTGTGTAACTAGAATAGGAGATATTGAAAAATCTGAGGTAAAACACTGTCAAAACCCTCCATACGGGGCAGCTGGGTAGCTCAGTGGATTGAGAGCCAAGCCTAGAGACAGGAGGTCCTAGGTTCAAATCCGGCCTCAGACACTTCCCAGCTGTGTGACCCTGGACAAGTCACTTGACCCCCATTGCCTACCCTTACCAATCTTCCACCTATAAGTCAATATACAGAAGTTAAGGGTTTAAAATTTAAAAAAAAATTAAAAATTAAAAAAAAACCCTCCATACAAATATACTCAGGAAACTGAACTGAAGTGATAGAAACACAAGGTAGAGTTTATTAAATTTCTTTTTGGCCTGCTGTTTGATTTCCTTTTTGCTTTAGGCAGAGGGACATGTGCTAATTTACATGTTTGATTTGTAGATTTAATTCTGAAATTAAAGTCAGCTCATTTAAACCACACTAGTTTTTATTCTGGAATTTTTTTAAACAATGCAATTGGTGCCACTTGGAAATCTTCAAGGCTAAGGACTTATAACAACATGTAGGATAGTACATTGCCCATTTTGCTCCAACAGTAGAGAGAAAACAAAACAAAACTTGGGAAAACATAAAGAGGCACATGATGAAATTTCCAAAATGAGTGACTTTCATTCAAGTGCACTTAGGCAGAAATCTGATGCTCAAGATCATTGAGCTTTGAAAGACTATGCTAGGCATAGCTTGGCTTTTTACAGTAGTGATTTTCCAAAGAGCTCCTGCTTGGCATCATACCATGAACTTGGATTGGATCTTCTCCCACCCATGTCATAGCTGGAGAAATGAAATCACAGAAATCACAGGATTCAGCCCAAATTTTATAGTCATGAGAAAGAAGCAGAAATGAGGGACTGGACAAAAGGAATAGTGGTGTGTGTTTGTGTGTGTGTGTGTGTGTGTGTGTGTGTGTGTGTGTGTGTGTAGAGGAAGGATAAGAATTTAGGGGAACCAGTTTTCAAGGGAAAATGGGGAAAGGAGAATTGGGAAAATTGTGAGATGGAAAGGAANGAGAGAGAGAAAGAGAGAAAGAGAGAGAGAGAGAAAGAGAGAAAGAGAGAGAGAGAGAGAGAGAGAGAGAGAGAGAGAGAGAGAGAGAGAGGGTGGGGTGGGGTTCTAGGTTGCCTTCAGCAGCATACAGAAGATGTCTCTGAAATGCTCCCACAGAGCTACAACTACAGAGAGCAGCTGGATTTTGTGGATACTGATTATATTGGCACATCTACTAGGGACATTTGAGTGATGCAGATGCTAAAATGGTGCTGGTGTAGTTTTGTCCTGGTCACCTTATAATTGGTGATGAGGAAAGCATGAAATAAGAATCAAAGGCATGAGGGTATGTATGTCTCAAGAACAACAGATGCTGAGAGGAGAAATATAGCAGTAATGCCCATGACTTTCCTTGTGTTAGGTGGCATAATAAATAGAGCACTGGACTTGGAATCAGGAATTCAAATTCACATCTTTTCTTAGATAATTATAATATTGAGCAAGTCAGTTAACAACTTTCAAGATAATTAGCCGTCTCTTACAGGGTTATTGTAAAAAAATCAAATAAAACAATGTGTTCTGTAAAGTGTTTTGAAAATCTTGAAGTGATATGTAAATGCTAACTGTCATTAATCATTATTTCTGGCAAATAGTGTTATTTGCAGCTATTTGCCAGAATAAGGTCAAGACTTGTGTTGGTCTAGAGCCATATATGGACTATCCAAAAATTAGACAAGGAATAAGCTCTGGACCTAGAGTTATAAGGCTTGCGTTGAATTTGAATCCAGATTCTGCCGCCTAATATCTATGACTTACTTAAGGAAGTCACTTAATCTCAATTGACCTCCATTTTTCATCTGTAAAATGAGTAGTTTTGACTAGGTAACTTCTAACGCTCTTTCTAGTTCTAAATGTATTATCATATGATAATGAAATAGTCTAGAACTGCTTTTAGGGATGATATTGATTTGTGTTATTCCCAGTCCCTAATCTCTAGAGAAAAGGTGCCTGGTTGCAGGCCCTTTGCAAACAAACCTAATCTGTCTCCAAGGACAGAATCCAAATGAAGAATGATACCAGTCATCCAGAACTGAATGACTTGCTTTAAGTCATTTAACCAGGAAGTGGCAAAGTCAGCATTTAAACCCAGGTTTTCTGACCTCAAATGTAGCACTTTTCCCCCAGGCCAAGATTATGAGTTGAGTAGTATAGTGAAAAAGGCATTGAACTTGTAATTATCATTTACATGTGTTTCTATCTCTCTTCTCTTCTTCGCTAGTCTCTGATAATGACTGGTCAAGTCCCTCAGCTCTTTAAGTTCCGCTTTCTTCATCTCTAAGATGGAGAGAATAATAATTTTCATCTCTCTAGTAGATTTGTTTTAAGGATAAAATGAGATCACAGGAACATAGATTTAAAATTAGAAGGGATATAAGAGGCCCAGGCCATTCAGTTTATAGATGAAGAAGCCCAAACCCAGGGAATTTAAGTGATTTGTCCAGGTCACATAGATGATATGTAGCAGAACCTGGTTTTGATAAAATGTACATGAATTGCTTTTCAAAATTAAAATTTATTTTGTAATTAACACAAACATATTTCCTGCCTTTCCCTTCCCACTCCATTAAAAATGAAAACTTAATTCCTCATAACAAATAAGTATGTTCATATAATAAATTCTCTCATTGACCATGTCATATATGTAGAGATGTCTATATGTATATATGAGAGACGGGAAGAGAGAGGGAGGAAGGAAGAAAGGAGAAAGAAGGAGGGACAGAAGAAAGGAAGAAGAGATTGAGGGAGGGAGGGAGAGAGTTGTTTGGTCATTTCATTTACATATGGCCTTATTTGGAGTTTTCTCAGCAAAAATACTATAGTGATTTGCTATTTCCTTCTCCAGCTCATTTTATAGGTGAGGAATGGAGAAAAATAGAGTTAAATGACTTGTTTAAGGTCACACAACTAATAAGTGTCTGAAGCCAGATTTGAATTCAGAAAGAGGTCTTCATGATTTTAGGCCTGACATTCTATCTACTACTGTATTACCTGCTGCCCCGATGCATACATACATACATACATACATACACATATATATGTATGTTTTATGTGTATATGTATGTCAGGTGGACGTGGAAAGAATGTTTCATCTTTGATCCTAGAGTTTTTTCAGTTTTCAAAGTTGTCATTACAGAGTTTTGTTACTATTATGTAAATTGTTCTTTACAGTCTGTTCATTTCTTTGTACAGTGTATACTAGTCTTTGAATTTTTAATTTATAATTTTGATATTATAGTATAAATTATTTTTCTGGTTCTGCATGTTATTTTGCTTTGAAATTATCTTTTTTTTTTCATTTCTTGTAGCACAACAGTATTCCTTTCACATTCATACACCATAATTTGTTCAGCCACTGCCCAATTGACTGTCACACTATTAGTGTTCAGGGTTTTGCCACCAAAAACAAGAGCTGCTGTAAGTGTTTCTCTAGGATCTTTTCATCTGTCTTTGTTCCCTTTGAGTATTGGCTTAGCAGTTGTATGGCTAGGTCAAAGAATGGACTCTATCAGTAATGTGGATAACACAGCTTCAGAAAGGTTTTCTTCAGCAAATGGTTTTCTTTTCTATAAGGGACAGGAGATGGCTTCCTGTGAATAATTTGTAACCTATATAAAACACTGAAAGAGCAACTCTTAGAATCTTGTTGAGAGGTCAAGTTTACAGGATCAGAAAAGCATTTTAGGCAACTTCATAGCCCACTGCAACCTTTACATCTGTAAGTAAACATTTTGAAAATCCAGGTGGTGTTTGGCCCAGAAGGAAAAATAAAACCAAAAACCTTGCCTCTATGTTGTCATTTGGAAGACTTCTATGCTAATAGGGATTAATTTTCTCAGTCCCAGTTCTTTCTTTAATGATCTATGAAAAAATGCCCACATCTTGCCGACAATTCTCTTCTCTAACATTCAAAATGGTAGCTATTTGTTATCTTTAACCAGTGTTCCTCCTTGTTCTTCCACCTTATCATTTATTGAATAAAAAAATCTGCATTCCAGACACTGAGAAAATTGGAAAATTGTGAAAAAATGGGCTATTAAGTTTTAGAGGTATACCAGGTTGTAAGACACACAGTTTCTGGTACTTATATTCTAGGCTGTTATTGTCCAATGTCTGTCTATCTATCTGTCTGCCTGTCAATCTCACTCTCTTCTGTTACCTTTTCTTCCTTGTTCTCTATTCTCATCTCTGTCTGTCTGTCTGTCTGTCTCACACACACACAGACACGCACACACACTCCAATAGAAATAACCTCTTTTTATTTTTTGAGGGGAGGGCATTTTGTAAAAAGATGGGATGCATAAAAAAGAGGTTCTTCCTTAAAAGGTTCCTAGCTGATGGGAGTAGAAACACAGAAGAAAAACAATTGCTTGAACACATAGATTGATGTGGATATGATTTGGGATGTAGACTCTAAACAACCACCCCAGTACAACTATCAATAATATGGAAATAGGTCTTGATCAATGACACATGTAAAACTCAGTGGAAATATGTGTTGGCTATGGGGGAAGGGGGGAGAGAAAGAACATGAATCATGTAACCATGGAAAATTTTTCTAAAATATTTAAAAAAATAATTAAAAAAAAGTTTCCTAGTGAAGTCAGAATCTTTTGGTTTTGCATTGGTCAGTGTCCATGGACCCTAGCTGTGAAATAAGCTTCTTGATTTGGAGTAATGAATCAAATAAAATTTAAAGAGATGAAATGTAGGCAAAGACTGGTAAATAGTTGAATTCTGGAAGGTCTAAATTTACATTTTTCTTAGAGCCTTAATAGAGTAGTTGCATGACCCTGGACATGAATCTCTGCTTCAGTTTTCTCATCTAGAAAATGGGAATAATGAAAATATCTACTTTAATATTTCCGTAATTAGATTTCTGTGAGAATAGAGTTACATATTTATGTACACACACATAAGTGAACACATATATTTCTTTCAAAACCTTAAAGTCCAATATAAATGATAGTTGAATAGATCTTCAATTGTTAAGATTGAGGAAAAGAAATGAAGGATGAGAACCAAAGAAAATATGAATCAATTTGTCCAAGACGATTCTAATGATTATGAGTTCTCTTTGGGTAGAGAGTTGGCCATATACTTCTCTATGCCTTAGAACATGTGACAAAGAACTGGGTCTGATATAGACACATGATAAATACTTGCTGATTGGTATAGCTAGTGAGACCTTGGGAGATCTTGAGTCAAATTTCCTCACTGAGTATAGTAAGGATAGATTATTTTAAATCATAGAAGCCAAGGAGATAGCAACTACTTTAAATTCCACTGACTTTTAGAAAACTGTGCTTAAGAAAATTTGTATTTCTGGTTATCTCTTTTGATGCAAGTAAATACAGGTGCATATGCATTTTTATATATGCAAAGATACATATACACATACACATATTATGTAAGTATGTGGAAAATCTCTCTGCAAGAGAGATGTTTTAAAGCTCAGTTAATTCAGTGTGGGATTTTATATTTATGCTGCTCACATTAAATATGCAACATGTTTTCAAATTGAATGAGCATCATTCCAGCCAATATGAGGCTAACCGCGTATTCAGTACCTTCTTAATGTGTAGCCTACAGGAAATTTTTTTTAAAAGAGAGAGTTGTTCATAACCACAAACTAGAATAGCTACCATAAAAGAAAGAAACATTTGAATTAAACTATATAGGACAGTCGAAAGATTTCTGGATTTGGAGTCAACAGAACTGGTTTGGAATCCCAGGTCAACCTTCTGTTATCTGATGACCCTGAGCTAGATACTTAACCTCCCTAGGTCTCAGGAGGTGGAAATAAGGAGAGCATTCTAGGCCCAGAGCTGAGTTAGAATTTCTTGTTTGAGAAATAGCAATGAGGGAGCTTCATTGGATTGAAGAGTATACACGTGGGGAGTATATGGTGTAAGAAGACCTGAAAGTGGAAGGGCTTTGAATGCCAAAGTGAATGTTTTAGATTTAATCCTAAGGAGACACTGGAGCTTTTTGAGTAGGAATGGGCAGGTGGGAGGTGGAATGGTTAGACCTGCACTTTAAGATTACTTTGACAGCTGAGGGGAGGATGCATAGCAGTGAGGAGAGATTTAGAACAGGGAGAAAGACTATCCAGCAGGCTCTAGTGTGATAATTCCCAAATGGAGAGACTAAGAGCCTGTGCCAAGGTGACTGAAGTGACAGAAGAAAGAAGAGGACATACCAGTCTTATCGATAGATTGGATTTGGAGGATGAGAGTAAAGAGTTGAAGATGATTGTGAGGAAATTGCATATTCTGGGAACACTAATAGGTCTCCTCCTTGATGCTAATTGGATAACTCAGGTCTATTGAACTTCAGAGAGATAAGGGACATGACAAAGTGGCTGTACAGATTTTCTTTCCCTAAATTCAGTGTCACAGGCTAACAGAAGGGCAGCTCTGAATTTCTAGAGACCTTTCATGGGATTCTTGAGGACAGCTAAGGATTATGAAAGCTTAGGCAAAACACAGATGGTGTTTTTAACATTTCTGCCAATTTTTCAATGATTTCTATCTGCAAGGGCATCGGGGCATGTTTGTCAGATTTACAGATGATGTAAAAGCTAGTGAGGAAATCCTAACTAGCATATTATATGACAGTCTTATAGAAAGGCCACAGGCTTTTTTGGCCTACCCAACAGGATGTTTATTTTTGGTCATACCCTTTATTCATTTTTCTTGCCTGGTACCATCTTCATTCATGTTTGAACCTTCTCTAGAACATCGTGTCCACCATTGCTCCAATCTCTCCAAACCCATAATCTCCTCTCTGATATCTGGAAACTTCTATACTCAAAATATTCCAAGCTAGAAAACTCCCATTTGTCTTCTAGCTAATTATTTTTCCTACTTTACTTTTCCTATCAAAAAATCCAAATTGGTTCTGATCTGGGTTTAGACATGGCACAAAATTCTTCCCTGATCCCAAGTTCTCTGGACCAAGGAGTCTTTGGCCATTGTGAACTCTCCCTTTCTGCCATGACTTGAATATCTTGGTGCCTAAAAATCTTTGCCACCATCCCCGGTTGTACCTCTTCCCTTTCCTACTTTGATGATATTCCTCCAGGTCTATGTGTTGCACACTTGTTTCTGGGTAATGAGTGGTGGGCGACCTTTGTTTGGGGCTCTCTTGTGATAAAAGGATGGAGGGGCTACCATAGTTTGGCAGTATTGTTCCTGGTCCTTGTATAAAAAGTATTTTTATCTTGTCCCTGCCCACTACTCCCATGGGTATCTTCAGGGAAGCCCCATATCCTTCATTTTTAGGCTTTCCCCAAAGTACCTATTGCTTTCAGCATTGACTAGTTTTCATATAATTCTCCTGTGAAGCCCTTTAAATCCTAGCAATGGACTCTAACTCTGAGTTAGGGTTTCAAGAGGATAGAATGTCATACCAAACTTGATACTATGAAACTTAACAGAAGTATAACAATAAATATCAAGGAGCATCCATTTAATTTACTGTGTGCAGAGCACTGTGCTAGATATTAAGGATTCCATAATTTAAATAAGAGGATGCAGTATGGTGCAGGGTAAAGAGTGAAAGATAGAGTAGTCAGAGGATCTGAGTTCAAATCTCAGCTTCAAATTGTACTATCAGTGGGATCTTGAGAAATATCTTGGCAATACTCTTAAATTCTCTGGGCTTTGGTGTCCACCTCTGTGACACAAGAAGGGTGGACTAGATGACCCCTTTTAGCTCTAATCTATGATTTCTAATTGTCTAGTGATGGGGTGAGGGATCATTTAAAGATACATGAAATATACAGGTATTTGTGTGTGTGTGTGTGTGTGTGTGTGTGTGTGTGTGTTTTGGACAGCATCCAGTGAGACACTCCCTTTCCTCATGCAGATTAACCCCTGTTCAGCCATTTGCAATATTAGTTCCCAGGAGCCCTGAGAGGTTCAGTGAGTTATCCAGTCACATAATCAACACATGCCAGAGATGGGAATTGAACCACAATGAAATAAATAAAGGATATGGAAATAGTATGGTTTTGTAGGAAAAGTGATGATGGAACTGAAGTCAGACACATTGGGATTAAATCCTGCTTTTGCTGTGTATTACTTGCATAACCTTGAGCAAGTTACTTTACTCCAATGGTTGTTTCCTCATCTGTAAGATTATGTTTAAGGTCCCTTCCTAGCTTGGAATACATGGTTCTTCTAGGTAGAAAGAGATATATCTAATACATTGTATACATTGAAAAAGCAGAGCATTTTAAAAACATTTAAACAATGAAGAAATAGGAGAGATAAGAAAGTACTGCAGAGGGAAGATAGCTAATACATCAAGGGAAGATGAACTAGGTTGACCTGGGATTGGAGAAGAACAAAGATGATTGGATTAGGAGTGGGAATTTGGGAATTGTTAACATGCTTATGAAATAAGCCAGAATTAGTAGTATGGTTTATTCTGGTACTGAATGTAATAATAAATGTAAATAATAATACAGTGAGCCTAGATGACAAGTCCTCTCTTACAAATCTTACAATTGAGGAAACGAAATCCTCTTGAAATCATTCGTTTTCTTCAAAGCTCAGCTGATGCCTAACCTCCTTCCATGATCCCCTCTCTCATCAAAATAACTTTGTGTATGTATGTATATATGCATGTTTGTATATTATTTTTATTTACTTCTTTGTATACAAATTATTTCCCAAATAGCAAGGACTGTTTTATTTTTGTCATCATCACTCTAGCATATAGCATAATAACTGGCACAAATGGATATTTAATAAATATTGAATAAATGTCTGTTGAATGAATAAATGAAACAAATATGGACAGAGTACAAGATTGCATGGCTTGTTGTGACCTATCACCTTGCCACAAATAAAAGGAAAAGGGTAGATAAAAATCATCCTTCCCCAGCATTTAAGATTAAAATTTGAACTTTAATGTCTTGTATGGGACTCCAGGATTTGTCGTCTTCAGATGTACTATTTCTTCTTGCCTAAAGTCTGTGATGTGCAATGTCTTAGATCTGGGTGCTTGACTTCCATATTCTGTTCTTGTCAGACCACTTCAGGAGTCAGTGAGACATGGAGGAAAGAGTATTGGATTTGGAGCCAGAAGATTTGAAATCACATTCCAATTCTGCCATCACTTACCCATTTAGTCTCAAACAAGTCTCATAACTTTCCTGTGTATCAGTTTACTGTCTTGCAAAATGATGGAGTTGGACCAGGTAATTGCTGGATTACCCTCAGCTCTAAATCCTAGAATCATATAGAGTATTGTATTCATTTCTAGGTACCATATGTTAGGAAGGATGTTAAAAAACAGAATATACAAGAGTGATTGGGTGGTGAGCAAATGAGATATTGTGCTATTTTAGGCAAGTCAGGAACTAGGAGGTCCTGAGTTCAAATTCAGTCTTGGGTTACTAGCTATTTGATACTGAATAAGTCACAACTTCTCTCTCTGCCTTAGTTTCCTCAGTTGCAAAATGGGGATGATAAAAGCACCCATCTCTAAGGATTATTGTGAGGATCAAATAAGATAATATTTGCACTGTTTTGGGACATAGTAGATGCTTAAGTACTTATTCCCTGTCCCTCTCTCCCCTACGGCAATTGATTAAAGGAACCATGGATTTGGGGCTAGAAAAACCAAGGCTGATATGATAGTTTTCTTAAAGAAGTTGTAATTATTTTTCAATTTGTTTGTTTGTCACATTACAATTCCCAGGTATCTCTCTCCTCTCTCCCTTTAATGCACTAGAGAAGGCATTATTTGAGAGAAGAATCTATGTACATATAAGGTAAGTCTTGTTTGTTTCTATTTATCAGTTCTTTCTCTGGAGATGGACATATACAAGTTATTCTTTTTGCTATATATAATGTTTTCTTGGATCTGTTCATTTTACTCTTTATAAATTCATATAAATTTTTCAGTACTTAAAAAAATAACCTGCTCATCATTTCTTTTGGCAGAGTAGTATTCCATCACAATCATATAACACAACTTGTTTAGTCAGTGTCCAGTTGGTGGGCATCTCCTCAATTTCCAGTTCTTTGACACCACAAGGAGCTGCTATAAATATTTTAGAACATATAGGTTCTTTTCCTTTTTCTCTGATCACCTTAGGAAATAAACCTTATAATGGTATTTAGGTCAAAGGGTACACACAGTTTCATAACTTCTTGGGCATAATTCCAGACTGAAGAGGTTGTTTTGTAAAAAGATCATACCTCCTCCATATGGATTCTGAGGATAGAACTAGAAAAATAAGTGGAAGTTACAGAAAGGTACTTTTATGCTTCATATGAGAAGAAAAAAGTCTCAAAATTAAGAACTGACTCAAAGTAGAATGGATTACTTCAGAGGGACCATCCCCCCTTACTGAAAATCTTCATACAGAGATTCAATGGCTACTTGTCATGAGTATTATTGAAAAGATTTCTGTTTTGGAACAAATGGTTTTTGTTGTTGTCGTTCAGTCATTTTAGTCATGTTCAACTCTGTGACTCCATTTTGGATTGCCTTGGCAAAAATATTGGAGTTGTTTGGCATTTCCTTCTCTAGCTCATTTTACAAATGAGGAACTGAGATAAAAAGGTTTAAGTGATGATTTGCCCAGGGTCACATAGCTAATAAATGTTTGAGGCCAGATTTGAACTCAGGAATATGAGCCTTCCTGATTTCATTACTCTATCCCATCTAGCTGCTATTTAAGTTGGTTTAGAAGACCTCTGAGATTCTGAGATTCTGGGATCTCTTTGCCTCAGTTGAGAATGAATCTACCACTCTGTAAAAAATGGCTTTTAATTACTGGGAAAGGCACACAATGTTTTTTGAATGGTTTTTACTGCGTAAAATACCTTTGGTTCAGAGTCAGTGCCAAACTCAAGCAGTGATATAATACATCATATCTTCTCTCTTTCTGAAAGGAAGAATAAATGATGATTCAGAAAAACTATTGTGAAGCTTATTCTGTAACAGGAAATGAGACATCCCTACATGAACTTAGGGCTGGAGTATTGAAAAACAATGCCATTAAGTGCAAGTGAAGTTATGGGCACAAATGACTTCAGGGAAGAGGTTCCATTAGTACTATCACCACTCCAGGGAGGTGTATTACCTAGCCAGTATTCAAAGCCCCTTCGCTAATTTGTCAAAGTTCTAATGAACTTGCTGATGGGAATAGGAAGGTGAGTCATTCCTAATTCAAGAAGGGATCAACTATCTCTATGCTTTCCAAACTTTGTAATTAGTTCTATGAAAGGAATGTAATTTTGGGAATTTTGAGAATGAGTAGAACTTTATCATTATTAGAACTGGCTTTTCTGATCACCTGCCCTTGTTATGTATAAATAATTTCTTCCCCATTGTTGTTATTCAGACATTTTTCAGTCTTATCTGACATGTTGTGACCCTGGACCCTGGTGGGGGGTCACATTTTTTAGCAAATTTTTAAACAAATATATAGAAGTGGTTTGCTATTTACTTCTCTAGCTCAATTTACAAATGAGATAACTAAGACAAACAGAGGTAAGTGACTTACCTATGGTCACATAGTTACTAAGTACCTGAAACGAAATTTGAACTCAAAAAAAAGAGTCTTCTAGACCCCCAGTCCAGAGTCTGTGCACTGTGTCACCTAACTGCTCCAGAGAAGTTAGAATAAGTATAAAAATTACTGAAGGATATCTTTATTTCAATAAGGAGGCTAAAGGAAGGGAATCCATATTCTAATATAATAGGGAAGAATTTGTTGGAAAGGTAAGAGAGTCAAACATTTTTACAGTCTTAGATTTAGCAGAATAGTACTGGACACTTAACCTCTGTCTTAGTTTCTCCATCTTTAAAATGAGCAAAATAATAGCATCTATCTTGAATGTTTGGGTGAAGATCAAATGAGAATAATTATAAAAAGCACTTAACACAGTGCCTGACACATAGTAGGTGAAATATAAATATTTATTCCCTCCTCTTTCTGCTTTCGACACAACTTATTTTCTCTATGCAATCTCACAATCTGTTTCTTATTACATATCTCTATCTTCTTTTGTTCTATTCTCTTCCTTCTTTTCTGGAGTCCTAGACCTGGACCTTCTTCAAAACCTGTGTTTTCTTTTCTTTTTCTTTTTTGTGATTTTGTTAGTAGAGGGAAACGCTAGCAAAGAAACTTCCATTCCTAATATAGAGACATGGAGGAAACAACATTAGATTTGGAGCCAGAGGATTTGAAATCACATTCCAATTCTGCCATTAATTACCCATTTAGTCTCAAACAAGTCTCAACTTTCTGGTGTATCAGTTTATTGTCTTTTTATAACTCTTCTGTGATGTATAGTCTTAATGTTGCTTAGAAGGCACAAAGATAGGGGCACCTAGGTAACACCAGACCTGGAGTCAGGAGAACCTGGGTTCAAATTTGACCTCAGATGTTTCCTAGACATGTGACTCTGAGAAAGTCACTTAACTCCAATTGCTAGCCAGATGTTTCCTCTTCTGTCTTAGAACAGATACTAAGAGGGTAAGGTTTTTGTTTGTTTTTGTTTTTGTTTTTTTTAAGGCACTAAATGTTAAACAACATCCCTTGGGGTCACGCATCAGAAACAGGATTTCAACCCAGGTTTTCCTGATACCAAGGCCTACTCCCTATGTACTGTGCTAGGTTGCAAGGTGCAAGATTTTTCTGAAGGAAGAAATATAGGGACTGTATTTCTAGACACTATCCAGCCCCAGCTGTGTTCTGGAAAAATTCCCTTCATTATTTTTCCCTCCTCCTATCTCCCCAAAAACATTCTTTTCAAAGGCTATATGATAAATCAATTCTCTTCTACCCAAAGCCATAGATTTCTGTGTTTCACTCAGAGTGTCTAGCACAGGTAAATTTGAAGGTTGGGCACTGATATTAACGTGTATGTCAATTTTTCTTTCCCAAATTTTCTTCCCTAAATCTTCACTTATTCTTCATTTGTGTGGTATTGAAATATGTAAACAACTATAACCTTACCTAGAAAATAGATTCTAATCATTTTCAGGGATCAAGATCTAGCCAATTAATCTAACTTCAAGAGATTTCATTTTCCCCCTAGTTGGAATGCCAACCTTCAATAGCCCCCTTTATTCTAGGCCTGTCATATAAAATGAGGTATGTGGGAATGAATATTAAATGTTTTTAAAATGCATTAAGTATAATTCTTTGGGGAGAAAGTCTTAGGTATTTAAGGCACAGGGCTGAATGAATCTTCTCAAGATTCTGTGTTGTTTGGGAGCTTCTGTTCCTTCTGAAGAAGGGGAAACTGAAATAGGGATTAAGCAGGGGAGGGGAGTGGTAACTACAGTATTGCATTCTCAGATATGGAGAAATTACTTCCAAAATGAGTACAAGTGGATTGGAATTGTGGCATTTTTGAGTTTTTCAGTCATATTATCTCCTGTAACCTTTGCACAAAAAAAGTAACACTGCTTCTAGGAGTGAGTATATAAAGACTTTTGGTTCTGACAATATTTATTACCATTGGAGATTTAAATTTGTTTTGCAACATCTGCTAATAAAATGCATCGGAGGAAGACCAGGCTAACGATTGGCATAGGCTTTCCGTGCATCCCACATGGCTCCTGAACAGAGTATCTGTTTTGGTGTTTTCCTTATACATCTATGTTGTTGCTTCTTGTCCTTTTCAGAATTTTCGCAGACTACCTTTAAACTAGACCTTCTGTATTTTTATTTGTCTGGGCCACCTTATTGGTCCCTGTTGATTTATTGTCATCATTTAAAGGGTTACTCTGTGAATCCAGAAGATTTGAATTCTAGTTCTAGCTCTACATTTAACTAGTCATGTGACTTTGGGTGAGTCATTGCTATCCTTGGGCATTTTCTCATCTGTAAAATGGGGAGATGAGAGTAGCTGATCCCTGATCCTACTTTAACACTGTGATTTATGATTCTATGCTAATCCTACATCATTGTGGAAAGAGTGCTATATCTGTACATGAGATTAAAAAAAAATTAGTTCTCTGATTCTTACTACCTGTATGAGCTTGGACAAGGCAATGAACCTTTCTTGGCTTCAGTTTCTTTATTTGTAAAATGAAGGTTATGGAATAGATAATATATCAAGGCTCTTCCTGCTTTAAATCTGTGACTCTGTGATATATATTCATATACCATAGCACTATGCCTTGTAGACAGTCAGAAATTGATAATTATTTGCTTATTTGAATAGCCTAAAACATTAAATCAAACCATTCATATAATCAGGTTTTCCCCAGTAAATTATATTCAAGGTGGTAAACTGGGAATTTGGGAGCTGGGTTAACTTTTTGTGCTTTGCATCCTATAGGAACCAATAAATATGGATTGTTTAAAATAGTCTTCAATTAAAAAAATGGGAGGTGGGGGAGATTATGAGGAAAGCAGTAGTCAAGAGGCAAAGAAAGGTACAGTTAGGTAGCACAGTGGATAGAGTGCCAGACCTGGTGTCAGGAGGAGCTGGGTACATATCTGGCCTCTCTGTCACAGACACCTGAGTGACTTTAAGCAAGTCACTTAATCTTCATTGCCTAGCCTTTGCTGCTCTTCTGTCTTAGAATTGATACCAAAACAGAAGGTAAGAGTTAATAAAAAGAGATCAAAAAGTTGGATTCAACATAAATTTATTGTAAGGACCACAAAAAAAGCAATCTAATCTCTCATCCTTAATTTCCTCATAAATAAAATGTAAATGCTCCCATTGTATATTTCACAATAAGGACACAATGAGAAATAAAAAATGATATTATAGGAATAAAGTATTTTTTTAATTTAAACTTCTTTATAAAAATATTAAGCAACAACATATAAAGGTAAATGTAATGCTAACCTTTAAGTCATTAAGACCTGGGTTTGGGTCCTTCTCAGGCTCAAAGATGATATAGCTACAAAGGGCTTCAGAGGTCAGCAAGGCCAATTTTATCTCCCCGCTTCTTCATTCCTTATTATAATGTCCAATGACACATTCTAATTATATAACCATGGATAAGAATATCACTTAACCTTAAGAGCTTATCAATTATTAACTAACAATTTAATGACAAGAATTTATAAAGCTCTTCTTATGTTCCCAGATAAGTAATGTAGTAAATTAAAAACCAGTTTCTAAACTGCATGGATGGTTGAAATTTGATAACCCGAGTTTCCTGAATAGACAAAAAGATTAGTTTTAAGCAAAAATTTAAAATTAAAATTAAGAAATAAAATTATTGTGAGTAATTTACTAAATGAAACCAATATATCATGAGAGTATTGAGGACCAAGTAGTAGTTATCTCACACATCAGTCTTTGATGCAGTAGTTCAGTGGTGATCTTTGGTTTGGAGAGATAGGATCTCAGTGGGAATTTGTAGAGCTCCACAGATAACTTTACAGAGTTCCTAATAACTATTTTAGATGCAGCTGAATTCTTTACAATTATTTTCTGATCTTCAGTACTTTTCTTCTTTTCTTTGAATTTTACCTGTTTCTCTCTTTAAAAGTGAGTGACGAACCTAGCAGTACCAGATCTCAAACTGTACTGTAAAGCAGTGATCATCAAAACAATCTGGTACTGGCCAAGAAATAGAAGGGTGGATCAATGGAATAAGTTAGTGGTAAATGATCTCAGCAATCTAGTGTTTGATAAATCAAAAGATCTAAGCTTTGGGGATAAGACCTCACTATTTGACAAAAAAAATGCTGGAAAAATTGGAAATAGTATAGCAAAAATTAGGTTTAATCAATATCTCATGTCCTATACCAGTGATGGGCAAACTTTTTAAAGAGGGGGCCAAAGGAAAGGAAATGCTCATCTGTCAGTCTATTTCTAAGGCAACTCTTTCAAACTTTCATTGTATTGTATCCTACTCATTGTATTTGTCAGATTAGGAATAATGTCACGTGGCTGGATAGAACATTTCAGGGGGCTGCATCTGGCCCACAGGCCATAGTTTGCCCATCACTGTCCTATGCCAACATAAGGTAAAATAGAAATATGATTAAAAACAAAGAGTAATATAAATAAATTAGGGAACATAGAATAGTTTATCTGTGGGATCCATGGAACCCCAAAGAATTTATGATCAAACAAGAGACAGAGAAAATTACAAGATGTAAAATGAATAATTTTTATCATATTAAATTTGAAATGTTTTGTACAAACAAAACTAAAGCAACCAAGATTATAAGGAGAACAACAAACTGAGGGAAATTTTTATAAAATATTTCTCTTATAAAGTAATACTTTCTCAAATATATAAAGAACTAAATCAAATTTATGAGAATTCAAGTCATTCCCCAATTGATAAATAGTCAAAGGATTCAAATAGGTAGTTTTCTGATGAATAAATCAAAGCTATCAATTATCATATGAAAAAAATTGTACTAAATCATTCTTGATTACAGAAAGGAGAATTAAAACCTCTCTGGGGGTACACTTCACACTTATCAGGCTGGCCAATAAATGATAGTAAAGGCAAGTGATAAATGTTGGAGGGATGTAGCAAAATTGGGACTCCAAAGCATAGCTGGTGGAGTGAACTGATCCAACCATTCTGGTGGGCAATTTGGAACTGCCCTTTGATCCAGTAATACCACTCCTAGGTCTATATCCTAAAGAGATTTTTTTAAAAGGCCTACTTGTACAAAATATTTATAGCAACTCTTTTTCTGGTGGCAATGAATTGGCAATGGGGGTAATGTCAATTGGGGAATAGATGAGCAAATTGTAGCATTTGATGGGGATTGAATACAATAGTGCTCTAAGGATGATTTCAGAAAAAGATGGAAAAACCTACATGAACTGATGCAGTTAAATAATCAGAACTAGGAGAACACTGTCCATAGTAACAGCAATACTGTGGAATGATCAACTGTGAAAGACTTAGCAATTTTTACCAATGCAATGATCCAGGACAATTCTGAGGGAGTTATTTCAAAAAATGCCATCTACCTCCAGAGGGAAAAAAACTGTTGGAATTGGAATGAAGATCAAAGTATATGAATTTTCACTTTAGTTTATTTGCATTTTTATTTTGGGGTTTAGATTTTATATGAGTATTTGTAATGCAAGGTGGCTAACAGAAACTTTTTGGTTCTGTAATTTCTAACGGTCACTAAAAGTCAGTTAAAGATCTTAGAATCTTCAGAAAGTCAGTTAGAACTTAAAGCTATAAATAGAGGTGAAGTTCCAACTGATGGGGGTTTTGCCTTCTGGCTTTCCCTGTGGCTGGAGGCTTTTGCTTTGGCTTAACCTGTCGGCTTTGGCCTAATTGCTTTGGCCTTGGCCTGTGCTTATTTTGTTTGGGGAAATTTGGACCTATCTCATTTCTCTGGACCTCTCCCTGATCTCCCATCTCCATCCCTCCCCTTCCCTGAATTTCCTTTGGGTCCTGCTGAAAGAGAGGGCTTGGTGATTAGACATTGTGGGTTTAGTTTCTATAGGCTAGTAGAGTATCCTCAAATAAGTTACTCCTAGTTTTAATGATTTGATAAAGACTTTACTTAAAAGGCAGTCAAATCTTCCTGACTGGGAGAGCCGGACTCTCTCTGTCTAAACCTCTCCATGACCCATCCCCAACCATCACCCTCTCCCTAGCAGCAGTTAGAAAATCCTGAACCCCTCCCCCTTCTGACTGACCCTGGTATTAATAAATCCCCTTGTTACTTGTTCAAACCCGCTGGTGAATCATTGTGTCGAAAATTAAGACAAGGGCTCAAGGGGAAGGAATCATCTTTCTTTCGTTTCTTAAAAGAACTGGGGGCCTCCATCTTGGCAGGAAGTACCTACCTCAAGACTTCCTCCAGCCATCAGTTTGACTGGCAGGGAGGGTCACTCTCGACTCCTCCCTCAAGAGACTTTGAAACTAAGGAGAGAAACCCTCCAGGCAAAACCTAAACATTTTTTACTGGCCTTAATTTCCTCCCTATATTCTCTGTCTCAAGCCTCTGAGAATAAACCTGTTTGAGCTGCCCTCTCCAACATACCCCATTTCCTTTATCTCCTATATACCTTCCCGTACCTTCATTCCTCCTTCAATCACTTTATAATCACCTAATATTCCCCTTTATCCTTCCTCTCACCCAAATTGCCTTTGTTGACACACTCAGATTATTCTCCTACAAAAAATGAACAATATAGAAATGTTTTGCTTGATAATATATCTATAACCAAGATCAAATTGCTTACTAACTATGGAAATGGGGAGGGAAAGAGTGAGAGGGATAATTTGGAATATATAACTTTAAGAAACTTATGTGAAAAATTGGTGTTACATGTATTGGGTAAAATAAAATACTTTTACAAAAAATAAATAAAATAAATAAAAGTGAATGATGGGGTCAGCTAGGTGGCTTAGTGAACTGAAAGCCAGATGAAGTGATGGGAGATCCTGGGTTCAAATCTGTCCTCAGTTAATTCCTAGCTGTGTGATCCTCGGCAAGTCACTTAACTTCCAATACTTAACCCTTACTACTCTTCTGCCTTGGAATCAATGTACAGAATTCATTATAAGACTGAAGGTAAGGTTTAAAAAAGGTGTTATTTTAAGTGAGTGATGTTTAATCAACCAACTTGCTGTTCTTTAAAAAAGACTAAATTTGCAAAGTAATTTTATCAGATACTATTAACTCGCAACTTTAGGAAAAACAGTATCAGAATATTACTAGATAAAATAAAGCCTTTTACTCTCCATTCCTACATCTACCTCTGTACCTCCATCCATGACCACACCACCTGACCTACTTTATTACAAAAATCTCTTTTAAGTGGTCTCCCAGTCTTCAATCTCTTCTCCCAGAGATCCAATCCCAAATTTCCCAGAATGCCAGATTAATTTGCTGAAGGAGCTACTTCCATCATGTCTCTGTATAGAATTATAGTCAATTTCTTACTTCCTATCTTCTCCACCTCCCTATTGCCCATGTTCTCAAAGCACAGATCTTCTATTTGGCTTTCTAAATATCTATAATCTCTCCTCATCCTATTTATTCTGCCAAGTATTAGATCGCTTGAGTAAGTTGTTTTGCAGTTAGCACTAAAAGTTCCCACCTGGAGTATTAAGTAGTCTATTCTTTGAGAGGCAGCTTTCCCAAGTATATGCAAAGGACCTAATGGGATAATGAATATGGCTACCCAAAAATCTCTTACTTATTGAAGCTGAAATATTTTCTTTATTGGTGGTGCATTTTGAAAAAGAGTTTTTCACATAAAAGCTGACTGATTCAGGAGGGTTGGTGTTTCTAAAGCTACTACTCAAATCCCACTCATTCTGAGCTTCCTCTGGAGTTAACTACTCACTGTAGCAGCCCTCTCCAAGAAATTGGCTATAGGTAATTAGCAGAGCTTTGGTGTTTCTGTTCAGTAGGTAGCCAGAGGTAGAAAAGTAATGATTGAAAGGTAGTCCTTCAAAGGATGACAAATAACAATGACCTACTAATAGTGACTCAGTTTCAGTCCATGCAGAATGAAACTGAGTGGTGAGGTAATGATCCCTATTTTTGAGCAAAGAGGCTATAATTCTGTTCACCAGAGGGAACAGGAGCTGAGAGAGTGAAACTGGGGTGACCTAACCCAGAATCACATGCTAAATCAAAAGAGATCTGAAAAGGTGGATTATAAATTAGTTGTAAGCTAACAGCCTAAACAATGAGCCTATGGTGGGAGCAAAATAGCCCAGGTGATTTTTTTTGTAACTAATAGAGCCTACATACATTTTCACTAGCTATTCCCCCACACACAGTTCAGGACATTTTCCTCTTGGGATGCCTCCTCCTTATCCCTCTTAATTCTCTCCTCTTCTTCCTCCTATCTCTCCCAAGTTTACCCATTCTATAAATCTTCAATTTGACAAATCATTTGTTAAACTCTTGCTAAGTGGAAAGTACCACCTCCTTCACTGAGTCTTTCTGATCCCCTTAGCTACTAATTTTCTACCTCCTTATCTTGATATAAATACCTTGTTTATATAGCCCTATAAGAATGTGAACTACTTGAGAAAAAAATAGCTAGCAGTTATTTAGCACTTCAAGTTTTGCCAAGTGCTATGCATTTTATCTCAAATAATCTTAGAGCAACTCACCCATATTCAAATAACTAGTAAAAATGATGCAGAATTAACACTCAACTTTTCCTCACTCCATGGCCCCCCAGGTTCTGTTCTACCCAGCTTCTTGAGAAAGGGATCAGGGGAGCAGAGCCAAGATGGAAGCTCAGTAGCAGTAAAAGCTGAAACCAGTCTAACGATCCTTCAAAATCAATATTTAAAAAAGCCTCAAAATGACAGGAGTACAAATCCAACAATAAGATGGAGTGAAGGGGCTCTTCCACTGAATGAATATATTTGGAAAGGTAAGCAGAGAGAATTGATTTTTCAAGGGATAAGGGGGAACTAGAAGCAAAATTTCACACAGAGAAGTGCATGCTGATCAACCCTCCACCTACTGTACCAGGTTCTGGGCCTGGGTATAGGCCAACTTTGGGATGCTGGGACCCTGGCTATGCCAATAGCAGAGCACTCCACATCTCAGACCAACCCATTAAAGTCCTAGGCCATGATACCAACCCTTAGTAAGATCCAGGAAACCTTCAAACCTTTAATGAAAAATAGAAATTGATCACAAGTGATGGAAGAACTCAAAAAAGAAATCTAAAATTAAATATATAATAGGTTGAAGGAAAATGGGAAGAAAACTGGGAAAAAGAAATGAAAGTAATGCAAAAGTAGAATAATATCTTAAAAAGCAAAATTAGTCAACTGAAAAAAGAGACAGAAAAATCTAATAAAGAAAAGAGTTCCATGAAAAGTAGAAAAAAATAAATAAAAAAGGAGGATCAAAAGGTCATGGAAGAAATTCATTCTTTAAAAATTAGAATTAGGTAAATAGAAGCTAATGACTTCATGAGACATAAAAAATAATGAAACAAAATCAAAAGAATGAAAAAATAGGGGGAAATGTATATGATATATCTCATTGAAAAAACAACATCATATTACAAGAAATTTTCCAAGAAAACTTCTCTGATATTCCTGAACTTGAGGATAAAATAGAAATTGAAATAATCCACAGATGATCTCCTGAAATAAATCCCCAAATGACAATTCCCAGGAATAGTATAGCCAACTGCAAGAGCGACTAGGCCAAGGATAAAATGCTTCAAGCAGCTAGAAAGAAGCAATTCAAATGTCATGGAGCCTCAGTTAGAAATCCATTGGATCTGGCAGCTTCAGCATTGAAGGAACAGAGGGCTTGAAATATTATATTTTAGAAGGCAAGGGAACGGGTTCTACAACCAAGAATCTCCTACCCATCAAAACTGACTATTTTCTTTCAAGGGAAAGTATGGTAATTTAATAAAATAGAACATTTCCAACAATTTATGAAGAAAAGACTAGAATTTAACAGAAAATTTGATGTCCAAATACAAAATTCAAGAGAAGCATAAAAAAGCAAATAAGAAAGAACAAAAAAATGTAAGAGCTTCAATAAAGTCAAACTGTTTATATTTCTATATGGAAAGATGATGTCTATAACTCTTAAAAATTGTTATCATTATCATAGTAGTTAGAAGTATACATAGACAAAGGATGTGGTAGTAATCTATTTAGGAAGATATGTTAAAGAATATAGGGATGAAATAGAGGATTGCACTAAAGAGAAAAGCAAAGAGAGAAGTAAAATGGATTAATTATATCACATAAAGAGGTGTGTTGGAGTAACTATTACAGTGGAAGGAAGGATGAGGGTGGTGATAATGAATTCTTAAACCTTACTTTCATTGGAATTGGCTCATAGAGGGAAGAACAGCCAGCTTTACTGGGGTATAGAATCTTATCTTACCCTATAGAGAAGTAGAAGGGGAATAAGAATGGGAGTGATTTGGGAGGGGAGTAATATAAGGGAGGGGGAAGCAGGGGAGTGACTAAAAGCAAAAGACTTGTATGGAGGGAAAGAATGAAAGGAGAAAAGACAGTATTAAAAGAGGAAATCAAGATAGAAGGGAATATACAGAGGGTAATCATAGTTGTGAGTATAAATGGGATGAACTCACATATAAAACAAAAGTGGATAGCAAAGTGGATTAAAACCAAAAATTCCACCATATGTTGTTTACAAGAAATGCATTTGAGGCAGGTAGACACACACAGAGTAAAGGTAAGAGGCTAGAGCAGAATCTATTGAGCTTTAATTGAGACAAAAAAACACGAGCAGCAATCATGATCTCAGACAAAGCTAAAGCAAAAGTAGATCTTATTAAAAGAGATAAGGAAGGTAATTACATCTTGATAAAAGGTAATATAGAAAATGAAGTAAAATCAATACTTAAAATATATGCCCTAAATTGTATAGCACCCACATCTTTAAATGAGAAACTGAAGGATCTTAATGTAGAAAGAGACTGTAAAACTATACTAGTAGGGGACCTCAAACTTCCCCTGTCAGAACTGGATAAATCTAACCAAAAAATAAATGAGAAAGAAGTAATGCAAATGAATGAAATTTTAGAAAAGTTAGATTTGATTGATATCTGGAGAAAACTGAATACAGATAAAAAGGAATTTCGCTTTTATTCTTTTCCAAAAGCACATTAACCACGTACTATGGCATAAAAACTTCACAACCAAATGACAAAAAAAGTCAAAATAGTCAATACAACTTCTTCAGATCATAAATGCAATAAAAATTTTAATCAGTAATGATTCATGGAAAAACAAATTAAAATTAATTGGAAACTAAATAATCTAATTTTTCAAAAAGGGTGGATGAAAGAAGAAATCATAGAAATAATCACTAATTTCACTGAAGAGAATGACAATGAGTAGACAACATAGATACACAATTTACAGGGATAAATGATCTTAGCAACTTAGTGTTTGATAACCTAAGGATCTTACCTTTTGGAATAAGAACTCAGTTTCTAACAAAAACTGCTGGGATAACTGGAAATCAGTATGGCAGAAACTAGATATAGACCAATATCTCAAACTCTATACCAAGATTAGATCAAAATGGATATATGATTTAGATAAAAAGAGTGATACCATAACTAAATTAGGAGAACACAGAATAATTTACCTGGAAGATCTTTGGAGAAGGGAAGAATTTGTGACCAAACAAGAGAGAGAGAGTATTTTAAGATATAAAATTAATAATTATATTAAATTAAAAAGCTTTTGTACAAACAAAATTAATTAACCAATATTAGAAGGGAAACAACAAACTTAGAAAAAATTTTCATAATGAATTGTTGTGAGCCATACTGATTTCCAGTTATCCCAGCAGTTTTTGTTAGAAACTGAGTTCTTATTCCAAAAGGTAAGATCCTTAGGTTATCAAACAATCAATAATCAAATGAAAAATGTTCTAAATCACTCTCGATTAGAAAAATGCAAATTAAAACAATGCTGAGGTAACAACTCATACCTATTAGATTGACCAATATGGCAGTAAAGGAAAATGGTAAATGATGGAGGGGATGTGCCAAAAATTGGGTCACTAATACGTTGTTGGTGGAGTTGTGAATTGATCAAACCATTCTGGAGGACAATTTGGAACTATACCTAAGGGCTATTAAACTGTGCATACCTTTTGATCCAGTAATGCCACTACTGGGTCTGTATCTCAAAGAGATAATAAAAGGGAAAGGACCTACTTGAACAAAAATATTTATAGCAGCTCTTTTTGTGGTGGCAAAGAATTGGAACTTGATGAACTGTCCCTCAATTGGGAAATGGCTGAACAAATTGTGGTACATGTTGGTAATGGAATACTAATGTGCTATAAGAATGATGAACAGAATTTTTCAGAAAGAGCTAGAAAGACCTACATGAACTGCTACAGGGTGAAATAAGTAGAACCAGGAGAATATTGTGTACAGTAACTGCAATATTGTGGAATGATCAAATCACTTTGCTTCTAACAGCAATGCAATGAGCCAGAACAATTCTGAGGGACTTATGAAAAAGAATGCTATCCATATCCAAAGAAAGAACTATTGGAAGAGGAATTCAGATGAAAATAAGTGATTTTTCACTTGTTTGGGTATATGTTTTGGGGTTTGGGGTTTCTAAGATTATTCACTTAAAAAGATGAATAATTTAGAAATTTATTTTGCAAGATAATACATGTATAACACAGATTGAATTGTTTGTCAGCTCCATGAGTGGGGAGGGAAAAAGGAGGGAGACAATGTGGATCATATAATTTCAGAAAACTTATACGGAAATTTGTTATTAAAATGAAAAAAAGAAAGGGGCCATTTTGTTTTTCTGTTTGTATCCTGAGTTCTTACCATAATGTTTTGGACACTGCAAGGGCTTAATATGCACATTTTCATTCAGTCATTAATTCAGTATACTTTTTATTCATCATATATAATTTTATGTATTTATTCTATATAAGTGTGTTTTGTTTTCTCTGATAGAGCATAAGCTTTATAAGAGTACAAATTATTTCATTCTTTGGATTTGTATCCTCAGAGAGCACAGTACAGACTACATTATAGATATTTAATAAATATTTGTTTGATGAACTGAAGGCACTCTGATACACACAGTGAATTCAGAGATGAAAACCAAAACCAAATCAATACAATACCAAATACAATCACAACCATAATTGTTAACAGCCACTACCAACAAGACCCTGGAATTCTGCTAGAGGCTTACTATGTATTCACATGAAGGCAGCTGGGTTTGGCAGTGGATAGAGCACTGAACTTGGAGTTATTTAAAACTGATTTCATATCCAGACTTAGACAATTACTAGGTGTGTTATCCTTGGCTAGTCTTTTAACCTTTACTTCAGTTTCTTTATATGTAAATGAGGACAATAATAACACCTATCTTTCAGTGTTATGATGAATAAATAATTGTAATGTTCTTTGTAAACCTTAAAGCTTCACACAAATGACAGCTTGTCATTTTATTACGTAAATATACATTATATTAAAAATGTAAAGTTATTTCAAGAGGGAGAAAGTGTTAATTTTGAGCAAATCAGGAAGGGTTAATGTGGCATCCTAACTATCTTGGAGGCAGGCAAGGGTTAAAGAGGCAGAGATGAAATTTTCTTCCTGCCCTGGGGAGACCACTTATCTCCAAGGTAAGGGAGATATATGTAGGAAACAACCAGCAAGATAGTTTGACTGGAAAGTGGAGTGGGAGACTGGGGATAATGATGAAATAAGACTGGAAAGGTAAGTGATAACATGATTGTGGATATTCAAGACTGGAAAGGTAAGTGATAACATGATTGTGGATATTCTTAAACTTAGCTGAAGCAGCTAGGTGGTGTAGTGGATAGAATGCTTGCCTAGATTCTGGAAGATATCTTCCCAATTTCAAATCCAGTCTCAGACAGTTAATAAGTGTGCAACCCTGGTTAGAAAAGTGAAATAATTATGAAAACATGAAGTCATTGCAGATATTTTAGCTTTGATCAGTCCCACTTCTGTGAATCCTCCTTTGAAGGATCCAGATTTCATTGTTGTGTCTCCCTTCTCTCTTTCCCATTGTACGATCTGTTCCACATAATGAAGACTATCAAATTTATCCATTAGTCACATGGACATGGGTAAAATATTCTATGCTTTTTCATGCTGTTTGTCCTCTGATTGTTTTAACTGTGCCATTAAAGGCAGATAGATTTAGGGTTTTTTAGAAAATTTTATTTAGGATTGGGATCTTAGGTATAGTTATAAGCTATTATAAGATTACTCTCACTTTCCTCCTTTCTATTTCCTACCTATACTTTCCTAATAATAAACTAAGTGTTTTGTGTTTAAGAAACTGCTCTTCTGACTTTGTTCAAACTCCTACCCCAAAAATTTAACCCTTCACAGGTTGAAATTTCCATTTTCTATTCCATTTGGTGAACATTTACTGCGCACACAGCTAAGTGTGAGCACTTATGCTGGGTACAGAGGAATACAAAATTGAATAAGACATAATCCCTTCCCTCAAAAAACTTACAGTCTACTGGCTCAAGGGGCATGATATAAGATAGGAAGTAGCTATAATACAAAGTATAATATGAAGGCAAACAAGAAAGGTATAAATGCAAAAAGGATTAAAAGGTTAAAATTCTTCCATATAGGGTGAAATTTTCTACTTGCAATTGAACTTTTGGTCAACCCATGCTTATTGGCACAGATCAGTATTGCTACTCATGGTTCTCTGATATGAACCTTTAAGTTCAATTCAATGGCCACTTGACCTTACAGTTTCATATCAGAGAACCATAGGTAGTAATCTCCTGAAGCAGACCAGATTGCTTTCTTTTATCACTGATGTCACTGCAATGAAATTAGGGTATTTTCAGTAGTATGGCTCTTGGGAAGGCAGGAGATTCCTCTCTGGAGGCTGATGTCAAATTCTTCTATTGCTCTAGCATCTCTGAATGGTCCCAGCAAACAAATTTCTTAGTGAAAGGCAAATATAAAAACATCCTTGAACAACCTCATTATCATTTTCAGAGAAAAGTTCCTTTCTAATAAAATGATAACAAACCCAACTATTTGCTTTGTAACTGATAATTATAGAGGACAGTTCCCTTTAAAATCATGCTGAACATCCTTCCAAAGCAATGATTTGTCCAATCAGTAGTGGACTTAAACACCAAGGAAAGGAGGTTAATATAGTATTGAGTCCTGCAATTCATTGATTTCTTTTATGAATCTCTTTTTATCAGGATTTAGCCTTTTCTTTCATAGATCAGAATTATCCTTGAGAGAAAATGGAACAGCAGTTATCCTTTCATATACTTTGTCACTTAAACAACAACAGTAACACCCCAGTTTATGTAGAATTCAATTCTCAGGTAATGCTCCTCCACTTAAAATCAACCACAATCATGATTGTTTATTCCCTTGAACTTGCCATCATCCAATACTTCAACTTCAATAATCAAGAACTCTGAAATACTTTTAATGGTTAAATAATCATAATTTTCTATCATTCTATCTCTTGACTTTTTTCTAAACCTATTCTTTATTATTTGTATGACTTCTAAACCTTGCATCCCTTAACATCTTCCTAAGCTATCACTGCTGCTCTGGATTAGCTTTCATCCTTCACAAATTTGACCAATTGACCTGTGTTATATGGGATCTGGAAGCTGGGTTAATTGTGGGTGTTGAATCTTAAGTGAGACACCTAGGTAAGTTGGTGAACCCAAAAGGATCATCCACCGCAGTAGATGTTATTAGAATATATTGAATCTGCTTATCACAAACTCCAGATGCTAACAGTATCCCAGGGCTACCAGCCAAGCAAGGAATCTGTGATAAATTTATTCAGCTAACTCTGCCCAACTGAAGCCCTGTGCCTTAGATAATGCTTATGACTGACTGTGGATTGATCACTGATGTTGAAGGATATAATAAGCCTCTTCCCTTAAGTTGCCACAGGATATAATTCATTAGAGCCCACTAGATCTTTGATGAAGCTCAAGCCAGTAGTAAATTTAAAGATGATTTAATATCTACTAGACTTAGGGAGGAGGAGCAGGGTAATGGCTGGAAAAGTGGAAATAGGAAATCCTTAACTATATTTAGCTGATTATATTAATGTGAATCTTCACTCATATATTGCAGATTAAATTTTGGTTGGTAACAGCCTGGTTGGGCCAGACAAGCCCAACCTAAAGTCAAGGTTATCCTGCTGAATGATAGGTTTGTTGATCTTCTTCAGGGTAATTCAGGAACAGGGATATTGATGAATCAGAGTTAGAGCTGGTTGCTGGTTGATAATTGAATAGAGCACACCTAAGCCTACCCAAAAACCGCCCTTCACCCAACCAAATATCTCATCACTGAGAACCAGATGGCTTCAAATCCCTGGCTTTTATACCTGAGCCTAACTGCCCTGGCTCCTTTCAGGCTCCTGCCAAGCTTGGTCCATTCCATATTCTAAGCAGGTAACTGTCCATCATCTTGACTCCAACATGGCTGTCAAATATTTTCTTACAGCTGTTTGATGACTCGATACTCTCTTTTACAAATGAATTTCTTGTTTCTCTTTCCCATCACTATTAACATTTTGCCAAAATCCCATCTAGGATGTCTCACTCTTTTCCTACTGTTTCTGAAAAAAAGTTGAAGAAGGTTATGCAACTGGATTGACAGGGCACATTAGAAATTTATGTTATCTAATATCAGCTGGACTCTCATTACAGCAAGAACAATAATTTTACTCCTTTTTTATTGATCTAATTCTAAATTTTATTTCAAACTTAGTTTTTCAAATCTTATTCCAAATCTTCCCCTTAAGTCACTTGTTCATCCCCCTAACCATACTCTCATGGTGAGGATCTTCCCTCTTAAATGTGAAAGTTTCTTGTTCTTTCATTCTCTGTCTCACCCTTACTGCCTGACCTGAAATAATCCCCATTCTCTTCCCTAGTTTCTAATAAAGGCATGTCTCTTATCCTCACTAAGAATAATACTTCTTTATATACCCTCGATTTCATCCTATCTTGTCTTATTTAGCAGCTGCCTCAGCCCTAAAATCCTGACAACTATTTTTAATCTCTAATATTCAATTTCTCTCTAACTAATGGTTTTTACTTTACTGACTACAAATATATCCCAGTCTCTACCAGTCTTATAAGATCCAAACTTTCTAGGCTTCATTATCCCCTCAAGTTATAATCCTATATTTCAGACAATCTCCTAAAAATATCTCTACTTTCTGCCACCATTTCCTTTCCTCTCATTCACTTTTCAACACTTTAAATCTAGCTTTCTGACCTCATTACTCATTTGATATTACCCTTTCCAAAGTTTCTATTGATCTTTTAAGTGCCATATTTCATGGCCTTAGTTTATCAGGCCTACCCCTTCCTTAATCATCTGTAGCATTTGACACTACTCATTGCTCTCTCCTCATGAGTACTGTATCATTTCTGGGTTTTGATGATACAGTCTCCTTTGGATCCCTCCAATATTGTCTGACCATGCCTTTTCAGTCTCCTTTGCTGAATCATCATTTGTATTACCCTAATTTTGGTTGGACCGCAAAGCTCTGGTTTAGATCTTCTCATTTCTGTCTCTATTCTCTCTCTTTATTATTAGTTCTGTGATAATTGGATTAAGTCTACACTGCCCATCTTTAGATTTAATCACCAAAGGTGAGAGCACCTCCACATTCTGGGAGGTCCTTAACCAATGTGAGCTAGAGTGGGTGATGAATCAGAATCCACTGACTATCCCCTAGGTGTCCTAATAAGAAGCGTCTATTGTGATTAGACACACAAAGTAGGAGGGAGGCACAGGAAGTGAAGCATAAGTGACCCCTTTAAAGGAGAAGGTCTTCTGCTAGAGAGGGTCTTCTGGTGAAGAGAATGGCTGGTGAAGGAGGTTTAGTTTTCCTGGTTCATGGAGGAGTGCTGGCTGGAACTCTGAGACCATGGTGAGACTACTTTCAAAATCTTCTTTTGAATTCCACGTGGTGAGTTTAAAGACTGAATCTTCCTGAACTTCTGTTAAGTACCTTCTTTTAATAGACTCTGTCAATGAAGCTTTGCTTCATTCACCTCCAGGCCTCTGGCCCTCTGACTCTCGGCTGAGGTTTAATTAGATCTACCTGGATTAATTAGAGTATCGTAGTAAATTACCTACTTTGTTAGATTCTTATTTCCTCTCTCTCTTCTCAATTGTAAATAAACTTCCATAAAGTCAATTTTGACTTGAGATTATTCTTAATTGAGGACTGATAATTGTTCAATTCTCTGGTGACCATCTTTTAATATATTGAACCCCCCCAAACCCTTTTTTCCCCTTTACATTTTCCGAAGATTAATTATCATCTCTATGCTGATGGCTTTCATATATATCCATATATCTATATCTATATCTATTTATATATACCTGCAAATATATATGCAATATACATATAAACCAACACATATACATAACACAAATGTCTATCTTATCTGTCTATATGAGATAAATAACTAGATTTGAGCCCGAGTCTCTCTCCTAAGGTCTAGTCCCAAATCACAAACTACCTATTGTACACTGTGAACTAGATGTTCCATAGGCATGTCAAACTCCACATGTCCAAAATAGAAATAATTATCTTTCCTACTTATCCCCCTTTCCCCATAAAGTTCTTTATTTCTATTGAAGATAGCATCTTTCCAGTCATCTAAGTTCAAAACTTTGGTCTATTGCTTGACTCAATCATTTCCCTCATCTCTCATATTCTATCAGTTGCCAAAATTCTCTACTTTCTCCTTCATAAAATGCATATTTCTTCTCATTTCTCCACTATTTCAAGCCGTCATAACCTATCACATCTCAGCTAGAGTGTTGCAATAGCTTCCTCATTGGACACATTGTGACATTTCTTCCCACTCCAATCCATCCTCCACCAAACTGCTAAAATGAATTTCCTAAGGCATTTGGTCTAAGCAAAAATTCCATTGGCTCTACCTCCTACTATCTCTAGAGTCAAATTCCAGATCTTTTTATAATCTTGAATAGCTTAAAACTACACTGACTTACTTACATCCCTATAAAAAGGCCTTTGTTTGGCATTTAGAGGCCCTTACAACCTTGCCCCACCTTACCTTTTGAAACTTCTTACTGGCATAATTTAAATCAATCAAATTGGCATTCATTCCTCATATACACTACTCTCTCTCCTATCTTCATGGTTTTTCATTGGCTAACCCTCAATCCTGTAATGCACTTCTTCCTCAAGTAAACTTTTTAAAATTTCTCATTTCTTTCATGGGTCAGCTCAAGGGTTGTTTTCTACATAAAGCCTTTATTTCTTTTTTTAAATAATATTTTAAAATAACATTTTATCTTTCCCCAATTACATGCTAAAACAACTTTTAACATTTTTTTTCAAAATTTTGAGCTCCAAAGTCATTTCCTTGTTCCCACCCTCTCTGTCCACCTACCTCTGAGAAAGTAAACAATCAGTTACATATGAAACCATGTAAAATATTTTTCACATTGATCATTTTGTTGAAGAGATCTGGAACAACAACAACAACAACAACAAAAGAAAGTAAAATATAGTATGTTTTCATCTGCATTCAGACTATTAATTCTTCCTCTGGAAGAGATAGCATTTTTCATCATGATTCTTTGGCATTGTCTTGGATCACTATATTGCTGAGAATAGCTAGGACATTCACACTTGTTTATCAAACAACATTGCTATTACTGTGTACAATGTTCTTCTGGTTCTGCTCCCTTCATTTTGGATCAGTTTATGTAAGTCTTTCCAGATTTTTCTGAAATCATCATACTAGTATACATATTAATAATGACAACATTCTTTGGAGTTTCAAGAATCATCTCCCCCGTTTAATCTTATTGAATGTCTTTTTTTATTTCTCTTTCCTGTTTACCTTTTTAAAGTTATTTTGATTCTTGTATTTGAGAATCAAAATTTCCATTCAGCTCTGGTCTTTACATCAGGAAAGACTTAAAGTCCTCTATTTCACTGAGTATCCATTTAATCCCTAAAGGGATTATGCTCAAATTGTACTGAGTAAATGATTCTTTATTGAAGTCTTAGCTTCTTTGTCCTCTGGAATGTCATGTTCCAGGTCCTTAGATCCTTTAATGTAGAAGCTGCTCAATCTTGTGTTATCCTGACTGTAGCTCCATGATATTTGAATTGCTCCTTTTACTTATTTGTAATATTTTTTCCTTGTCCTTGGAGTTCTGGAATTTGACTATAATATTCCTGGGTGTTGTCCTTATGGGATCTCTTCCAAGAGGTAATAGGTGTATTCTTTCAATTTCTATTTTGCCCTGTTATAGAATACCATGGCAGTATTCCTTGATCATTTGTTGAAAGATAATGTCTAAACTCTTTTTTTTATTATGGCTTTTAGATAGTCCAATAATTTTTAGATTATTTCTCCTGGATTTTTTCTTAGTCAGTTGTTTTACTAATGAGAAATTTCATGTTTTCTTCTTTCTTTTAAAACTTTTGATTTTGTTTGATTGTTTCTGGATGTCTCATGGAATTATTAGCTTCTACTTGTCCAATTAATATTTTTAAGGCCTGATTTTATTCAGTGAACATTTGTAACAACTTTTCCATTTTTCCAATTCTACTTTGTAAAAAGTTCTTTTCCTCAATGAATTTGTGTACCTCTTTTTCCATAAGGCCAATTCCACTTTTCAACAAATTCTCTTCAGAAGATTTTTGCATATTTTTTCCACGTGGCCAATTATGTTTTTTTTTTTTAAGAAATTCTTTTCTGTATTGGAATTTTGTAACTTTTTTTTACCAATTGGCCTATTGGGTTTTTCAAAATATAAATTTCTTTAGTATTTTTTTATCTCCTTTACCAACCTGTTGAGACTTTTTTTCATGATTTTCCTCTGTCATTCTCCTTTCTTTTTCCAATTTGTCATCTACCTCTATTATCTTATTTTTAAAGTCTTCTTTGACATCCTCCATGAATTATTTTTGGGATTGAGAGAAATTTCTATTTTTCTTTGTAGTTTTGGATACAGCAGTATTGGTTTTATTGTCTTCTTCCAAGTTTGTGTTTTGGGCCTCTCTATCACCAAAATAACTTTCAATGTTGAGTTTCTTTTTCTGTTGTTTGATCATTTTCCTGTCTTTTTCTTTTCTTTTAATTAAAAAAAACTGTTAAAAGTTGAGCTCTGTAACTGTGGTGAGGGAATCACTATTCTAAACTTCAGATTCTTTTTGAAGTAGCCCTGGCTCTGGAGAACTATCTCCTTTCATCTCTTCCAAGGTGGTATAATGTAAGGAGAAATGTGTTTAATAGTCTCCTGGCCTATACTCTGGTCTGTGAGAAATCCCAAACACTCTTTTCCTTCTTGGAATTTGAACTAGGGTCTCCTGCTCCACTATGGTCTCAAGCACTGGAGTCTGTTGGTGCTCCTCCTCACACTGAGATCAAGCCCTCAGATTGTGACTTGGTTCAGTATATAGGCAATGCAATAAGAATCTTGCACCCAGAGACAGCAAAGGGACTTTCGTAATGTTCTAAGCCAGTGATGGGCAAACTACAGCCCACAGGCCAGATGGGGGTGGGGGGAGAGGTCTGAAATGTTCTATCTGAGCCATGTGACATTATTCCTAATCTGATGAATACAATGAGTAGGATATAATACAATGACACTTTGAAAGAGTTGCCTTAGAAACAGACTGACAGATGAGCATTTCCTTTCCTTTGGCCCCCTCTTTAAAAAGTTTGCCCATCACTGCTCTAAGCAATTGTCTGATGCCCCCCTTACCATCTGTGCCTGAGAGCTCCAGAACCTTTTGCTTTTGTGTCAGCTGCTACCATGACCTGTTGCTATTATAGGGTCTGCCCTGGTGGGCTGTGTTTACTTTTACCCCAGTACACTAACTCCACTGTGCTGCCCTTCTAAGTTGTTTTGTGCTGGAAAATTACTATACCTTCTCTTTTTGTGGGTTATGCTGATCCAGAATTCATTGTAAGGCATTATATAATAGCTTTTTGGGTATAATTTGGTAAATAACAGAAAAAGCTCTTGCCATCTTAGGTCTTTCTCCTCTCTTTGTATTTTCCAACTTATAGTGTTAATACTCTTTGGGTTATCTTAGACCAAATACTGAAACCTTTTATGCTTCAGTTTCTCACTTGCCCTATTTTATAGAGTTGATATGAGTATTTAATAAGATGATATGTAACAGTGCTTTGGATTCAATTCATCAAGTATTTGATGAGTTCTTACTGTGTTCAAGGTACTCTGTTAGGTACGAGAGCTATAAGTAAAATTATAAAATAGTCCATCAGGTCACAGAGAATTAGATACAACTGAACAAATAAATAACAAACAAAGGTGGCTTACATCTGTATGGAGCTTATGAAATGACTTAGATCCAAGAGTGGAATCAAAAACCCCTCCATAGGTGACTCATACACAATGACTCATATAATAATATGTCAACAAAATAACATGGAATAAATGAATCATACAGATTTATTCATATAAATTGAGGAGCTAATGATGGTAATTCAGGATCAGGTCATTGCCACATATATTATAGAAGGTTTATCTTTAAGGAAACTAGAAATGGTAGAATTCTGCAACTTTACAATATGGTATAAAAATTCAGCACCAACCAAATATTTATTGTTTTGTGTGGATTGACATAGAACTGGGGGAACCTCTTTTTCAAAATCTCCAGATCACCCCCTGAAAAAGGTTTGTAGCTTTTCACATGAATAATGCCTGCATCTTGTTGTGCTATAGTTCTGTCGGTGATTGGAAGGATAGTTACAGGAGCTGCTTCAGCCCCTGCAACCTCTTGTTGTTCAGGGTTCTCATCTTTAACCTATTGTTTCATATCACCCCCCTTCTTTGTTGTGACAGCATTCTCAATGATCTCTAGCTGCATTATTGTTTTAGCATCCAAGTCTTTCTGTTCCCTGATCTGCCTGTTAATTTCAATTAAGGTCTTCATGTGTTCCACCATTTGTTCTAAAACTGGGTTTGTAATTTCAGTTCTCCCAAAGGTAAATGCCAACACCTTTCTCAAAATCATAAGGGCCCCATAGAAAGTTGCAGTCATGGCTATCCCTGATGGCACATATGCCAAGGCATCACCCACTAATATTGTTAGCCACATGTATGTATCATAAATTTCTATAATCTGCTTAAGGAATTGGGGAACCGTAATCAACCAAAAGGTGGCACAAGTCCGCCAAATCCCATATATCAGGATCCCAGAGCACCCCAGTGTAACAACAGCCCTGTTGGTGAAGCTGGCCATATTTATCACTTCCCAACTAAGTTCTAAAGTAAAAATCCTAGGCTGGCTGGCCAAAACTGTTATGTTTGTAATAACAGGGATGTTGGGAAGCTGATGGTCTGGCCAGGGCCAGATGTCTGCAAGACACTCTCCTCCCCCCCCAAAGGCTTGAGTGAGTGGGGAGGAGCAAGTGCTCCTTGCTCTCAAACTCCTCCTACTCAGCAGTTGGTTTTCAGTTGAATATGGAGGCAGGGCAATGACTTCTGACAAGGCTCAGCAAAGCTAATCTCTAATGATGTTTTCCTCAACTTATATTCCCCACAGGTCTGATTGAGGACTGAGTAAAAGTTAGATATCTTAATATTAAGGACTGAAAAGGAACAAACTTCTTAGGCTGGCAACTGACAGGAATCAAGCTTAATGGCTGTAGCGAGTATACCCAAATAATACCCAAGCACTGCTATCAAAGATAAAGCTTATATTGATAAAAGAAAGAAGGGGAAGGTAAGAGTGGGTAATTAGGATTTGGATAAGAACTGGGAAGCCCTGAACTGTCAGGTTGAAGCTGCCCCTCCTTCCCCCCAGGAGGGAGTGGCAGACCTTTAGCTAACTTGCTCTCAAAGCTAATAGTAATTACTTCTAATGTCTATATAACTAAATAATTATTATATTGATGCTGGAAAGGTATAATCCTACTAGACAGGCAAACTCCTGAGTAGAAAACACAATGGCTTTTGCCACTATGGCCTCCCAGGTGAACCCCAAATCAGGAACAGCAAGCAGAGAGATCTGCTCCCCTCAACTCCCAGAAAACAACTGTTCAACTTCCTACCAACTGCCTTCTCACCCAAAGTTCTCCAGGATGGTGGGCTGGAATTCTAGGTGAGGCTTGACCCTGTATTTTGCAGGAATTCCATCCTGCCATTTTCTACATTACAATTACCAGCTGTCCAGAATTATGCATTAGAAATTCATAACACTTTATGAGCTTCTACTTCATGCTACAAATACAGTAATCAAAATATCCTGGACAATTCAGCCAATAAAGTGGGATGGAATTAGACTATTACATGGTCAAATGTAAATAACACTGATTTATAAAAACTTAATAACATTAATAGGTGCCACTATGGCAGCTAAGTGTCACAGTGGAGATAACACTGGAAATGGAGTCATGAAGACCTGAATTCAAATCTGGATTCAGTCATTAACTAGCTCTGTGTCCCAGGGCAAATCACTTCCTCTCTTTGCCTCAATTTCTTCAAGTATAAAATGGGAATAATAATAGTCCCTATGTTACATGATTGTTGAGAGGATCAAATGTGATAATTATAAAATGTGCTTAGTACAGTGCCTATCTTATAGTAAGTGTAGTAAATGCTATAAAAATGCTTATTCTCTTCCCTTTCCCTCATATCCCCACTGTCTCAAATATTCATAATCTTCAACCTACATGAAATAAAAAGCTTTCAGAGGATAGACCTGCTCAAGAAAATCAAAATAAACAAGAAACAGGACGAAGTACATATCATGCCTATTGTCCTTTCTAGTGCTGAAGTTGGAATGAGAATGTTTTCAGTGACTAGAGATGGTGAATATACATGTAAATACTTTTATTAAAGTAAAAGGCAGCTAGGGTAGAGCAGTGGATAAAGCACTGGGGATGGAGTCAGAAAGTTCTGAGTTCAAATGCCTCAGATTACTATTAGGCATATCACTTTACCTCTGGGCAAGTCACTTAACATCTGCCTGTCTCAATTTTCATATCTGTAAAATGGGAATAATAATAGCACCTACCTCCCAGAATTTTTGAAAGGACAGAATAAGATGACATTTCTACAGCACTTGTAAACCTTACATAAATGCTAGCTATTATTAAATATAAAAAGAAGTTATTTTGTATGCATGTGCAATAATCTATAGAAGATTTAAAGAATTAATAGCAGGATAGCAACTTGACTCAGAATTTTCTGTATATATCCCAATGAAAAGGTAATAATTATAATGATGCAAAGGCTTACATTTCTTGAGCACTTCAAGATTTACAAAGCGCTTTAATCAAAATAACTCTGCTAATCAATATAACAGACTTTAGTCCCTATGTTTTAGCAATGAGGAAAACTGATTCAAAAGGGGGAAAGGCTCTTGCTCAGGGCCATAGAGCAAGTAAATGTCAGAAGGGTGACTTATTCCCACAGTCTCTTGTCTTCTAGTCCAGGGATTTTCCCCCTACATGGCATAACAAATACATTTCAGTTCTACTATTTGCATTTTTTAATATCTATGCCTGAGATGAACCTGATTCACTTTTATTCCAGGTTAGTATTCAGTGGGAACTCAACTACAAAAGTGCCAGCTCATCAGCCTTCCAAACCCTATATCAGAATAATGGTTTTTGCTGAGCAAGTGAAGCACTTGCTACCACGGTTAAATGCAATAATCAATAATTCATCACTGGGCAATTGCTTTGGTCTAATCCCACCTGTTGGGGAACATGCATATATTTCCTTAACTGGAGGCAGACTGAAGTGAGGCCATTCACCCCACAGAATGAATATTCTAAAAGGCAAGTTTTAAGTATGCATTTGCCCCAGAATCCTATCCAGACTTATTTCTCCATGCTTTTCACATGTGACTTTTATATTGTCACCCTAGACCAGCATTGGTGAATCTTTTAGAGGTCGTGTACCCAAATTGCACTTTCAAGCTGCCTGTAAGCCCCCCACATTACCCCAGAGAGCAGAGGAAGTGCAAACATTGCTGGACAGAGGGGCATGCAAAAAATGTCCTTAGGCATGGTGGATACAAGGAATAGAACAGCCCCCTCTATCACACTGGGGCATGCATGCCACATCTTCAACAACACAGCCCTAGACCCTCATTCATGACAATGCATCTAGATGACCCAGTGGATAGAATGTGAGGCCCAGAATTAGGAAAACCTGAGTTCATATCTGATCTCAAGGTAACTTATTAGATGACTGAGAAGATAACACATAGAAGATCAAATAACAACAAAAGATATGGCAGCTATATGTGATTATACATCAAATAGGAGCTAGGAAGTAAAAGAGGAAGGGATAAATGTGAATTGGAACAGCCATGAAAGGTTTCATTGAGGGCATGGAACTGAGCTGGGCTTTAAAAGATAAGTGAGATTAAACTAGGAAGAAAGGAATGGAAGAACATATTCTAGATAGGCATAGATGATGAGGGAATAGAATAAACATTTATAGAGTCCTTACTATGTGCCAAGGACTATATAAACATTATCTCATCTGATCTTCACAGCAACCCTGGGGATATCTTCCCTCCTGATTTCTACTTTCTTGCTTCCTTCAAGCTCTAGATAAAAACACATCTTTTCTAAGGAGCCTTTCTTACTCCTCCTTAGTCTTAGAGCCTTTCTTCTGAGAATATATATATATATATATATATATATATATA
>NC_058131.1:622457567-622486590 GCF_016433145.1 Gracilinanus agilis
GGCAATGGGGGTCAAGTGACTTGCCCAGGGTCACACAGCTGGGAAGTGTCTGAGGCTGGATTTGAACCTAGGACCTCCTGTCTCTAGGCCTGGCTCTCAATCCACTGAGCTACCCAGCTGCCCCCTAATATACATTGTTTTTTAGCCCAAAGGAAACATTAAGCAAATAAAGATGGCACAAAGAAAGTTTTGTTAGTTTCTTCCCCCTTTCTATCTCTCATTCTAACTGTGCACCACCAACAGTAACAACAAACTATGAAGTGATGTAAAGAATAATCAATTTGTGGAATCAAATAACCTGGGTTTGAAATCCTGCCTCTGCTTTGTCAAGTATAGGGTTTTTGACAAGTCAATGTGCATCACTAGGCTTCAGTTTGCTCATCTATAAAATACTAATATTGAACTAGATAGCCTCTAACATTCACTTCTAACTATAAATTCATACTTCTTTGACCATAACATCTAAAATAATTTCCATTTCTAAATCCATGACTCTATGGCCTTCTGGCCAGAGCATATTTCAAAGAGAATCTTAGAATATTAGACCTTGAAGGAATTTTAGAGATAATAAAAGCTATTTTATTTTACAGTTGAGAAAACTAAGAACTCAGAGAGGAGAAATAACTTTCTTCAGGTCTCATAGCTATTTAAGAGCAAGGCTGGGACTAGAAAGCAGGGCTACTGGCTCTTAGGGCAGTGCTGTCTCTCCACTGAACCATCATACTACTCCTTAACTATCTTGCTTTAGAAGCATCTAAAGGGACACAGGACATCACCCACAATCTGCTAAATAAGACTGGTAGGCAACAGCAATGTGTATTAGTATCAGAGATTCTCCTTATACTGCAAAGAATAGAAAATTGCTCAATTCATTTCCATGCAGACAGGCAGAGAAAATCTAATTCAGAATAACAATAGGAGTACTTGGGTGATGAATCTTGTGTCACCCTGATGTGCTTAACTTCCCACATAGTTTATGGCCTAAGTCTAATGAGATATGGGGACAGCAGCATGACCACCAATGGACATACACATGTGCTGAAACCATTTCTTCCTTTCTTCCCTGATGTGCCAAGTGTTTTGGGGGGGAATAAGTTTTTAGGTCTTGCTCAGTGTAACCTTATTCTTTCAAATCCACCCTTCTGGATGCTTGCTGGGGATGCATTTCTTGGGTTTTGTAGCTGATGCTAACTGATTCAGATTTCTTTCTCTTCCAAGAGATAGGAGAAAGTCAGTGTTGTGGCCAACATTCAAAAAAGTCACTAATTACATTGCTTCAGGACTCCATGACTCCATTTTTCCCAATTGAGAAGGCAAACTATAGCTAGTATTTGAAGGGAGTTTTGATGAGGTTTCCAGCAGTTGGTTTCAGCTGTCCATTTCACTAACTCTGAATCATCACATCAGCATTTAGACTCTATTTAGCTTTGACTATGCATTCAATTAAATTCAACATTTGCAAAGTATTAACAACCATAGAGATTGCTCCAAATAACTAATAATTGGAGAAATGCAAATGAAGACAACTCTGCAATTTCAACTCATACTCAGCAAATCCTTAAAGGTAACAAAGAATAGGGATAGTGAGAGACTGTAGTAAGATAGGCAAACTAATACACTGTCAGTAGAGCTGTGAATGACTTTGGAAAGCAATGTGGAATTATGGTAAGAAAATTAATAAAATGTTCATATCGTTTGATCTACACATCCCACTGCTAAAGATTCATCTTAAGGAAGTCATTGTAAAAACAAAAATCTAATATCCATGCCAAAATATTTATAGTAGTACTTTGTTTTGTAAAGGAACAGAAATAGAATAAATTCCTTTTGGTTGGAGAATGACTAAAAACATTGTGATACATGAATACATTTGTAATGAAATGAAAAGCAGAAGAAGACCTATTTGAACAGGCAAAAAGAAAAGTAAACAAAACATGGAATATAACATATACAATGATTACTGCAATGTAAATGGAACTGAAATTGGGAAATAACAGCATGTGTAGAAAGGTGCCAAATGTAATGTGTTGTCATTGTTTTTAATTAGGTTAAGGTCTTTGATTTAATTGTAATAGAAAAAGGAAATTTCCTTTACCAATGAATATCAACAACTTTTTTGAAGCTAATAATTTGGAGCCTTGTTTGGGTGGAGTGAGAGGTTAAATCTCTTGCCCAAGGTTATGTAGCCAATAGGTAGCAAAGGAAATATTTGAACACAGATCTTTCTGACTCTGAATCCAACTCTCTAGTCTATATACCATATTTCCTCTTTGCAAGAGAGAATTATCTGTGTAGAGACAATAATTAATTCCAATCAAGTGGACAAGATCATGAAGAGGGTATGGAGAAATAAAATAATCATTCCCAGTTCAGATTTCTGGGGACACACAGAGACTTGATGGGATGGAATCAGAATGAGAATTAAGCAAATGAAAATGAGAAGGGTTCAGTGTGGTGGCTTGGTGGATCAAGAAGGAGGCCTAGAGATGGCAGGTGCTTATTTCAAAGCTGACCTCAGAAATGTCCTAGCTGTGTGACCCTGGCCAAATCACTTAATTCTCATTGCCTAGCCCTAACCACTCCTCTACCTTGGAACCAATAAAGTGTATTGATTCTAAGATAGAAGGTAAAAGTTTTTTTTTAAAGAAAAGAATGAATTGGCAGAGAGGTTTGAGGTGACCCAGCAGAGAAGGAGTGGCTGGAGAGCAGAGAAAATTTGTGACTGCTGCTAAAAGAAGTGTGGTAGAGAGCCAACTACTGAATAAAGGGATTTCTGTGCAGGAGTGAATATCTAGTTGAAATTAAATAACATATTTTCTTAGACTTAGCACAATTCTGTGACTTCCTCCAGTGGTATGCATCAACATGTGAGTAGAAACAGAAAAGAAGAAATTGTCATTTCTCTGACTTAGGGTTTGGTAGGGCATAGATGACTATACAACAAAGAGACAAGTGATTCAGGATTAGCAGATGGTTTCTAGATGATCTGATTAATTATTATAGATTCAAGAACATGAAGTAAGGGAAGTACAAATGAAGGGGAGGAAGACTTTTATAGTTGATGGAAAAGATAAATAGGTTTACAGGTAAAACCAAAAAGAGATTTAAACACAGGGAGTGATCGAAGAGGCCATCTCTGTAGATATAACTAATATGTAGGTCATGGGATGTGAGATGATAAGTGAGGTTAAGGGTATTTTAGGAGGCTTATAGGTATTTATCAAAGGCTTCAAGTATAAAGGCAAATTATTATAAAGAGAATACAATGACATATCACAAAAATATACTTTGCCCAAACAGGATTTATAAAAAGTATGTAAGAATGATTTAAAATAAGGAAAAGTATTAACATAATTAATCACACCAACAAAAGTTAACAGAAATTATAGCACTATATCAATAGATACAGAAAAAGCTTTTGACAAAATACAACCTTTTTTCCTATTAAAAATACTTGAAAGCACAGCTACAAATGGATTTCACCTTATATTAAAAAGAAGTATGGGGGGCAGCTGGGGGTAGCTCAGTGGATTGAGAGTCAAGCCTAGAGACTAGAGATCCTAGGTTCAAATCCGGCGTCAGACACTTCCCAGCTGTGTGACCCTGGGCAAGTCACTTGACCCCCGTTGCCCACCCTTACCACTCTTCCACCAAGGAGCCAATACACAGAAGTTAAGCGTTTTAAAAAAAGAAGTATATATTTAAAACCATCAGCAAATAACTATGAAGATAAGTTACAAACCTCCCCAATAAGATCAGCAGTAAAAACAAGGATGCTTATTATCACCAATATTATTAATATTGTACTAGAAATGTTAGCAATAACAATAAAAGAATAAAAATAAATTGAAGGTATCAGCATAGGTGAAGAGATAGTAAAACTATTTCTTTTCACAGATGATATGATGATATAGAAGAACCTAGAGATTCAAACAAAAATTAATTGAAACTATCAATAATTTTAGTAAAATAGCAGAATATAAAGCAAACCCACATAAATCAGCAGTATTTCTACATATTACAAACAATGTCTTACAAGAAGAAATAGAGAAATACAACTTATAAAATTCTATCTATTTAAGCCATATATAAAATAAAATACAGAGAAGTATAACTTCCAAAATAAGTTGAGAAAGGGTATGAATATATTTATAAAACTTTTTATACAAATAATGTCAAATTTAAATAATTAGAGAAAAATTAATTATTCATGGATGGGCAGAGCCAATATAATTAAAGTGGCAATCCTATACTAATCTACATATTCACTGCCATCCAAATAAAATGGCCAAAATGTTATTTTATGAAATAGAAAAATTCTAACAAAATTCATTTGTAAAAACTAAAGGTCAAGAATATCAAAACAAATAATAAAAAAAAAGTTACAGAAGGAGGTCTATCGTACCTATAGATTTGAAACTATATTATAAAGCAGTAATTATCAAAACTATCTGGTATTAGCTAAGAAATACAAAAGTAGATCAGTGGAACAGAATAGACAGATAAAAATGTCATAAAAGATTATAATAATCTTGTGTCTGACAAGGAAAAGTCCCAAGTTTTTGAAACAAGAATTTACTATTTGGTAAACATTGTTGCAAAAATTAATAAGCAGTTTGGCCAAAACTAGATATAGAACATTATCTTATTAGAATATGAGCCATTCCCAAATTGATAAATGGTCAAAATATATAAACATACAGGTTTTGGATGAAGTCAAAGTTATAACTATATGAAAAATGCTCTAAACCATTATTTATTAGAGAAACTCAAATTGAAACAGCTCTAAGATATCATCTTATATCTATCATATTAGCTAAAATGATAAAAGGGTAAAATAATAAATGTAATAGAGGCTGTGGAAAAATATCTACACTAATACATTGAGGGAACTGTGAACTTATCCAACCATTTTGGAGAGGAATCTGAAGTTATACTCAAATAGTTATAAAACTATGTATACATTATGACTCAGTAATACCACTCTTTGGTATTTTGGTATTAAGGTGATCAAAGATAAAAGAAAAGAAACTATACATTCTAAAATATTTATAGCAGCTCTTTTTGTGGTGTTAAGAAAACTGGAAACTGAAGGGATGTCTCTGAATTGGGGAATTACTAAATAAATTGTCATATGTAACTGTAAATGGAATAATATTGTGTCATAAGAAATAACAGACAAGATGATCATAAAAACACTTGAAAAGACTTATATGGAGTGATGCAAAATGAAGTGAGCAAAGTAAGGAGAATGTTGTATGCAATAACAATGATAATGTATGATGATCAAATGTTAGTAATTGAACTATTATCAACAAGCCAAGGATTTGGGATATCTCCAAGGGATTCATAATGAAAATGGATCTCCACTACCACAGAGAGAACATATGGAAATTGAATTTGGATGAAATATACCATTCTTCTTTTTTTTCTTCTACTAATTTTTCTCCAGTGTAAATCATATGTGTCTTATTTCACAAGATAGACATAGAAATATGTATTATATGATAATATATGTACAACCTATATCATATTACCTGCCTTCTTGGGGAGCAGGGTGATGTGACTGGAGGAAGAATAAGATGTAGATTTTTGGACAGAGCTAATGTAAGAATTTGTTTCTCTTAGATAAACATAATTATTTTATTATATATTTTGACAAAACATATGCATTATATTATTGCCATGTTATATATTATGCATATATAAAAATAAAATAAATGGTAAATCTTAAAAAAGGAAAGGGTTGGAATAAAGAGAAGTACTATGACCACTTTTTGGGAATAAAGATGAAATGCTATGGGGCTTATAAATTATTGCAACTGGGAGTTAGAATGGGAAATATTGATATTTATAGTGAACCTCAAAAGAAAGAGGTTACTCTTGAGTGATGCTGGCAAAAGGATATATGAGCATAGCATCTGCGATATAAAATCATGATTTAGAGGGGACCTCAAAATCCACTTAACTCAAATCTCGTATTTCATACTTAAAGGGACAGAACATAAGATCAAGGATAAAGAAAGAGAGTTTGACCTTGGCAAGAAAAAGTGGCAACTCTTTCTCAATAACTAAAACAAAGGAAAAGTAAGAAACAGGGTCCAGGATAGACGGCATGAGACAAGGAGCACCAACCACGTGAAACTCTGTTAACACCAGAAGATAGAAGGTATCCAAGGGAATGATCTTGAGGATAAAGGAATGTTTGATTACACTGTATCATGGAATCTAGAGGGCAAATTGAAGGATGGGGTAGGGGATATAGACTCTATGGGGAAAGAACTGAAGAGTTTATTGATAACTACAACAACAATAATACATAGCAGCTTGCTAGCATTTACATAGTGCTTTTGGGTTTTGAAGTGTTTTACAAATATATCTCATTTTATCCTCACAACAACCCTGGGAAATAAAGACTATCATTTCCCCCATTTTACAGATGAGAAAACTGAGACTGACAGTGTTTAATGACTTGCTCAGGGCCACATAGCTAGTAAATGGCTAAAGTCAGATTTTAATTCAAGTCTTCCTGACAAGATGCAGAATTCCATTCACTATTCCATCTAACTGCTTCATGAGAACATGGGAAGAGACAACAGGGAGAAATGATTTATATCTTGAATTCTGAGTGTATTTTATCATGCCTTCTCTCTTATAAACTTCCTAAGGACAGGAAACCTACCTTAGACCTCTGTGCATCCCCTAAAGGGCCCTGCAGAGATCTGGGCATATTCTTGATAAAATTAGGTGACTCAGTGAATGAGCAGCATGAATAAGTAGTGCCTTCATTCTCTCTATGATGGGAAGTCACCTTTAGTCACATTCAGATTTGTTTTTCTTTTAGTATATTGTAAGACTCTGCTAAAGTTTCTAGATGCTATTGGCACAGGATTAGCTCTTTGGATACATCTCTATAAAGTCACTACACCTGTGCAACTATGCAAAAAATTTCAAAGGGGAAAAAATATTCTGCTAGGAAGGGGGTGGGGGAAATATGCTTGAATAGAACCCTGATTGCTGTTATCTTGGAATTGTGTCATCGGCATCTATGTCTCACTCATCCCTCCCCCGCATACCCAAAGTAATTTTACTGTGAATCTCTTCCCAACTTCTCTTCTTGAATAGGATGGAAATGTTGAACTCAAGTGACCCTTTTAATAATTTCCTTTTCCCATTCCACCTGTGATTAAGGCATTTAAAACAGAGCTCTAGAAATAATTTTAATTCAGAGCACATACCCAGTCAAATGTCTAATTATAATGAATAGGGTAAGAGCTATTTATTAGTCCAATACTATCCATCTTCCTTCTGCTATCTCTGAAAAGGGGCCAGAGTTGACATCTGAATTATTAGCAACATAGGCACTCTATGGACATTGCTTCCAGTTGGTTTATGGGGCCCATCTTGTTCAGCCAATACTGTTACAGAGCTTTGTTGAAATAAGTCAAATACTATTGAGCTTTGTTGAATTAAGCCAAAGAGAAATTAACTGGGATTCCTTTGCAATGGATTCCAAATGGATCAATGTTTAAAAATTGAAATGCTAATTAGAAATAGCATGGTTTTCCAAAAAGATAAGGAAGAATAATATAGGAGGTATGGCAGGAAATATGAAGGAAAAATCAATAGAGATTTCCTTGAGGGTTTTCAGATAAAAGCTAGATATACCAAGTCTTTTATTTACCAATATTGGTTCAGGTACTGTGGATTTATTATTACTGTGAAAGCAAATGAAGCTTCAAACCCTATATTTCCTCTGAATTAAACTAGCCTTGTACCTACTGACCAGCTCATCTTTAATTAGGAACATTTATCAACTACCTAATTGTGTGAATTGAGGTTCAGAGAGAGTCACTGAGAAGTATCTTGTTTGTTTTCATTCTAGAGTGTCCTTCCACATGGTATAATGGAAGATACCATTGGTCTTGGAAGCAAGTTAGTGACTGAATTCTGGATCCACCACTCACAAGGAAATGATTTCCTATTTTTGAGACTCAGTTTACTTACCTGTGAAATGGACAAAATAGTGTACAAAGGATCAACAGATGAAAGCTCTTTGTGAATTGTAAAAATATATTAATGTAAATGAGAATATTATTAATTCTTTATCTTTTTAGTTTCCTTCAAGATCTGGCCAAGAAGAAAAGCCAAAGTGAGAGACAGGAGAGTTGTCTTTCAACATGTGAAGAGTTGTTGTGAGGAAAAACAATAAATTTGTTCTGGTTGGCCCTCAGAGGGCAGAACTAGGAGCAATGAATAGGAGCTAATATCCTGAAATATCCAAAAGTAGAATGGGTGGTTATGGGAAGCACTGGCCTCTCCCTTCCTTAATATCTATGAAGGCCAGATGATAATTTATTGGTTATATGGTAGAGGAAATTTTTGAACAGTTGTGAATTTGACTAGATGAACCCTGAGGTCACTGACATTTGTGAGATCCTAAAATTCTCTGATTTATCACCTTTAAGCCTCCTTTTCTCAATAAGGTTAGCCCATCTTGATCTTCTTTGCATGATTGAGAAAACACATTTGGATCATATGATTCCTAACATACTTATAAATCAATTTATATATAAGTATTTATTAAGCACCCATTACGTTACACATTAAGGAAAAATACAAAGAAGTAGAAGTCATATTTCCTGACATTCAAAAGTTCACAGTCTAATCGGCTTAAGAAGACACATTAATGACACAGCTAGAATATAAATTACTCATGGGCACAGATGGGACATTTTATGTCTTTGTTCTCCCTTCCACTATCTAGGATCTAGCTATTCATAAAGTTGGCAATAATAAATGTTTAGCCACTGACAACAATTCTTCTGCAAATAGATAACAATGCAGAATAGACATAATTTTCCTAATACTCTATAAAGGCAAAAGAAAACCAATAGCTCTCACAGTATAAATTTGAGACAATTTCATGAAGAAAACAACATTTCACAGGTTGTTAACATGAAGGGACTGTCTCATAGATTGATCTGAGAGGATTAGGAGAATAGTGCTATTCAGTGCCACTCAGAAGTGTAGAGATGGTAGATACCTATGATAGTCTATAAGCAAGTATAACTTACAGAAAGTCTGGAGGATAAAACTCAACCAGGAAATCATATCATCATCATCATCATCACCATCATCAGGAGATGAGAATAAGAGGTGAAGTAGGCAGCGGTATAGAAAAAAATAAGAACAACAATTTTAGGTGAAGCAAGGAGGAAGCAAAATATGATCTTGAACTGCTCTTATTCAGTCATATCCAACTTTTTGTGCTTCCTTCCTTCATTTTATTTATTTTCACCTAATCTAAGTAGACTTTAATGGTGAACTCTAAAGAGACAGGTCCTGCTCTTAAAGGCTAACAATTCTGCTTGTTTATGTCAAAGCATTTTAATTTTCTTTTAGAAGTTCACGTGCTGTTCTTATTCCAAATTTTAGTATCTAATTTTGGAATTTGGGGTACTAGAAATTCTATCCTCTGCCCATCTAATTGGACTAATTTTTGAATATAAAAATACCTGATGGGCAATGGATGTTATGGCTTAAGTCCAGATGTAGATTGATGTGGAAGAATTAGCCAAGATCTAATTAAGACCTTGTGGATTTGCTCATTAACTGAGCCTTTTAAGTTAAACTATGCTTTAGCAGTGAAGAGTTAACAGTTTCGGGGGGGGGGGGGGGTCATGCCATAAATTTAGCGGTAATAATGTTTAAGATCTATATTTATTTTACCTTATTTCTTTCTTCCTCTCCCTGAATATTAGCTAGAATACCTTATGAGAGGCTAAGATTAACCAACTAACCTGAATTTTAACTACAGTCTACCCATTAGCAATAAAACATAGCACAAATGGATCCTCCTTGACTTTGTCATCGGCCAAGTGAGCCTTGAACTCTATGTGAGCTTATCCCTAAGAGACCTGCCCTCATTGGCTGTTATAAGCACCTTTCCATCTTATATGTTCCCTATTTACAAAATAGTGAAGAAAACTGTGAAAAATAAGTGCAACCCTGAGAGATAAGTATTCATGTATGTATGTCCATTATTAAGTATTCCTAGAAGTTGATCCCAAAATGTTAATTTCTGGAGAATTTTCCAGAACTAATAACCATCTTTTTTAAAAAAGGGAAAGCTGACTCTAGGAAGTTATCTATTAAAAATGTAATTCTCTTGAAAATAAATTTTAAATGAAATATACCACCACCATATAAACAGTGATGTGATAAGGTTTGCTGCAAATATATTAGTCACTCTTTGATGCTGTTATCTACAGGGCAGGCAATAAGTGCCTTGCATAACATTATCCAATGAAAAATCATGAAGCCTCAGACAAGGGCTAATATTTTTTTTATTTTTCAGGCAGGAACTTTTACACATGTATCCACACATATAGACAGACACACAAATACAAAAGCAAGCATATATACATCCTTATTCTGTATATCATTGCTATGGTTTTATCTGAGAATATGTTGCCACTAAATAGGAATATGAACTTGAACAAATTAGTTCCCTTCTCTGAACCTCAGTTCCCCCATCAGAAAGGTAACAGAATTCACTTATACAATTTCTGAGGCCTCTTCCTGCTCAGATATTCTGTGGTTTTAGGATACTACTCATTTTTTTTACACTCTTACTTTCTGTCTTAGAATCAATATTAAATATTGGTTCTAAGGCAAAAGAGTGGAGAGGGCTAGGCAATTGGGGTTAAATAATTTATTTGCCTTATGTCACCCAGCTAGGAAGTGTCTGAGATTAGATTTGAACATAGGACCTCTCATCTCCAAGTCTGGCTTTTTATCCACTGAGACACCTACCTGTTCCTAATACTATTCATTTTCTAAAGGCTGTCTCTTATATTCTCTAGTGTGAGAAAGTGGAAAGTTCGATATGGAATCAGAGGACCTGGGTTCAAATATTGTACCTGCAACTTACAACCTAATAGCCTTAGCCTACTGTTACTTTTCTGGGAATCTGTTTCTTTATCTGTTCAGTGGAGAGACTAGGCTAGCAGAGCTTTGACATACCTTCCACCTTCTTCCATATCTGACTTTTCTCCTTCCTTGCCTCATCTATCCCTTTTCATCCATCCAGTAATTGAATTTCCATCTTGTCCTCTTTTCTACACGTCTCCTTCAAAATACATTCCCACCTATAGAAGAAGGATTGGTTCTTTCTTGTGAGGGTAGCCATCACTGTTTTCAGGTTCTGACTAAACATCTAGTTATAGCATCTTCAGTTAAGAGAAAAAGATGGTCTATAATAGCCTAGCACTTATCCCACGGTGCACTGTGAGTTTTAATTGCCGTAATAGACCCACATCCTATCTATCCTCTTATATTCTTTAATGACAGTAATCAGGAAAACCCTCCCACAATTCTGTTTTTTCCATTCTCCTTTATCTTAATGGATAGCATCCAATTCATAATTTTCTTTACTTTTTTACTTCTTTTGGACTATACATCAGTTATATTTAGCTTATATGCCTGTCCTATAACACACACTCTGAAAAATATCCTTTATTTTAGAGAGATGTCTTTTTAGAGCCTCTGCATATAGGTTGAGCCTCTCAAACTTTAGGCTTCAGGCCTGGAACATGATGCTGATTGTGAGGGTTAAAAATTAAAGGTTGAACTAAATTTATGAGAAATGTGGTCACCAAAATTATTACTCAAGTCAAAATGACTTTTTATGGTAGTTTATTTATAAAAGGAGACGGAATAAAAGAAAAGAAAATCAGAGAGAGAGAGAGAGATAATAATTACTACAGTTGGTCCGAATCAGGCAGGGCTTCAGAAGCCCTAGCAAAGGGGGCCCAGAGGTAAATTAAACAAGGGTTTTAGCTACTAAGCCTCCTCCAAGATGAGGGGCCTCTCCAGAGGCCAGTACCTCTCAGAAAACCCAGGAAAAAGAGTTAGCCTTTTTCACTCAACCACATGGTGGTTTTAAGGGGAAAATCCAAGAGCAACCCAAGGTCTCTAGCCAGAGCTCCTCCAAGTTCAAGTTCCAAGGTGAAAGAACTGGTTATAGGAAATTCTTTCTACTTTTAAAGACCCTTCCTTATTGTCACTTCCTGTGCCTTCCTTCCACTTTATGTGGATCAATTGCAGCTATCACTTTGCTTAGGAGTGTCCAGGGAGCAGTCAGTTGATTCTGATTCATCACCCACTATCACACATGTGGGTCACAGACCTCCCCATACTTAAAGATAAGTGGGGTGTATATACTTCTGGTGATTAAATCTAAAAATGGGCAGAGGAGAGTTAATCCCATCTTCACATCACTTAATAACATCCTACCAAGTGACCCCAGTAGTTTGAAATAAGGAATGAAAAATGAAATAAGAGTAAGCATACCTAAGACTTTTATTCCCCACTCCCCTGTTTTTTGGTAGCTATCCAGTCCTCTTATATATTCTATAAGCTCCTTGAAGTCAGTGACCATGGCTATTGCATGTTTGTATCTTTTTAAGCATCAAAACATGGCTTCTTGCATTCTCATTAAATACATATTGCTCATGCTAAGCAAAAATTGGAAGGTAAGAAGTGATGTCAAAAAAGGTGAGAGGTAGAACAGAATCTGGTATAGGTAGTAAAGATGTCTTCTTAAAAGTGTCTTCTAAAATGATTGGTTGGTACCTATAACTTCTCTCTTAACTGGCAAATAGACGTCCTGGCTCCACTGTAAATCAGGACTTGAATATTATCCTAGGAATTTGAAGAAAGATATGAGGAACCTACCTACTATATTAGGAAAAGGCACTGGATGGGAAACCAATAAATGTGGATTCTATCTCCAATCTACTGGTAGTCTTCTTTGTGAGCTTGGCCAATTTACTTAATCTCTCTAGTTTCATCATCTGTAAAATGAACAAAATAATATGTTTCTAATTCAGAGAGTTGTTGTGAGAACCTAGTGACGTTAGGTGAAAAGATTATTTTTACTCATAGTTACTATGCTTACATAAAGTATGTGTTGGCTTCCTCATCTTTGGGAATATAGGGTAGGAGCAAGAGATTTTTAAGATCCCTTCTAGCTTGAAAATTCTATTAAAAGCTTCTAATTCTAGTGCTTTACCTCTATTCTTTCAGAAAAAGGTAAGATAAATATATTTTAATAACAATAAATTATATTTACATAGCACCTTAATGTGTGCCTTTTCATATTTGATCATTATAGTGACTTCATTTTTTATCCATTTTGCAAGAGAACTGAGTCTCAGGGAGATGAACCTGCCTAGGTCCTGTGGTAGTAGCAGAACTAGTCATGACCTTGGGCAATTCTCCCTTCCTGGGCCTCAGTTTTCTTCTCTCTAACTTACAGACTTCAGACTATGTGATCTCTAAAGCCATCTTTTTAGTTCTAAATTTCTATTGTTCTCTAATTGTAATTCCAAATTCTGGTCCAAGGCTAATCAATGGGAAAGGAGTGAAGTTAAAATAAAATATAGTCCTGCCCACTTCTCACTTTAAAAAACCAAAAAACTTTCTCACAGGTATTTGCTATTGAGAGATGCTGAAGATGGTCTTAATAGTGCTGAAGTGAGAGAGATGTCAGTAGTAATAGATTTCACATAAATCCCGCCAGTCTGATTAGGGGTATCCTTGACATGTCTTTAACAATCTTGATGCAGGAGACCCATAATAACACCAACAGCTGCCTTAAAATCCACACTACCATTTCCTGGAGCACGGATTGTGCTCTGAGTTGAAATTTCGTTTGACACATTTTAGGCCTGACAATTTTAAATGAGGGGGAAAAAACATGTTGTTAAATATTACTGTAAATTTTTACTTTGCTTAATGGCCAATAAAAATAACACAATGCTTTCAGGTAGCCCAGCCTTCCGGTTCAGCCATCTGTCCTCATTAATACCCGCGACTGATCTCATGTTGAGCTGACTCTATCTCTACCGCCTTCTGAACCCAGTGGCTGCACTCAGCATCATTATCCTTTATCGTTTCCTCACAGAATGTCCTTAGGTGGTGAGTTTCTGTACCTCTCTAAAAGTAGACAGGAGAAAATCTTCCCAGAGCTACTGAGTGGGTGGGTCCTAAAGGGATTTGATTTTCTCTGCCATTTTCTTAAAGAATATTTCAAGATGTGTGCCTAAAACTGGACTAATTGCCAGAAAGAAACCATTACAAGTGGCATCATCCTGTTAAACATCTAGCTCTTATTTTCTATGATAAATCATCTCTTTAAGTCTTCTTGACAAAGAAGGTGACAAGGTAGCTAGACAGACAAAATGCTATACTTAAAAAATTCCTCTCCAGGAAGCTGAGATGAAAAGACAGGATAACTTTTCAGTAATCAGACCTTTGCAATATTTTCTCTAATAGACTTAGCTACTATCAGCAATATAATCATCTAGGACAATTCTGAGGACTTATAACAAAGAATGTTACCCACTTCCAGTGAAAGAACTGTTCGAGCCAGAATACAGATCAAAGCATATGATTTTTCAATTGTGTTACTTGGGTTTATGTTTTTGGGTTTTAGTTTTATAAGATTACTCACTTACAAAAATGAGTAATATGGAAATATTTGGTGTGATAATAAATGTATAACCCAGATCAAATTGCCTGCCAGCCCTGGGAAGGGAAAGGAAAGGGAATGAGGAAGATAAGGTCTATGATATAACTTAGGGGAAAGTGTGAAAAATTGATATTATATAATTGGTAAAAAATAAAATAAAAATATTAAAAAAAGAAATAGGACTTTTGACCAATATGATTCAGACTGATCCTTGAAATATCAGAAAAGGGGGAAATTTTTATTAATAGAAAGTTCAGGTTTTACTTTTCTTTTTATATTTACTCCAGATTGACAATTTCACAAATATAGATTAGATAGTTTAGGAATTTAGAGTTCAACAGGAATTTAGACATCACCTAGATCAATCCAGTCATATGAGAGGCCACAGAACATAAAGTGGTTTTGACCGAGGTCATATAATTACTTATATATCACTAGTTATTCTATATCTAGGCAGATAGGTGGTACAATGGAGAGTGTGGGAATCCAGAATACCCTAGTTAGAATTCTGCCTCAGATGCCTTTCAGTGTGGTGACTTTGAACAAGTCACTTAACTCTTCTCAGCCTCAGTTTCCTCATCTATAAAAGAAGGATATTAGTAGCACCTTCCTCATAGGGTTGTTGTGAGGTTCAAATGAAATAATGAATTTAAAATGTTTTGGAAACCTTAATTTGCTTTATTTAAATGCTAGCAATTATGCCTCACATCCAATGCTCTTTTCAATACGCTAATTTTTTTTCGATAGGCTAAAATTACCTGATGGTAATAAGGCCTAATCTATAAAGTGATCCCTATCTGACAAACTCAGACAGCTGCTCAAATCCTTTTGGATTTTCTGTTCATCAACCCCACACAATGCCCATGACTCTATCACACATTCAATTATAGATTAGAGAAAGAGAGAGAGAAAAAACATTTATTAAGCACCTGTTATGCTTCAGGCACTGTATTAAACATATTTATTATTTCATTTGATCACAACTACCTTGGAAGGTAGGTGCTATTATTAATTTCATTTTAGATCTGAAGAAACTCAGGCATAAAGAAGTTAAGTGATTTGCTCAGGGTCCCACAGCTATTAAGTGTCTTGAGGCCAAATTTGAACCCAGGCATTCTTGTTTGTATACTGTACCACTTCACTGCTCTCTAGACCAAAGACAGTTATATTTTTGATTTTATTTTGACAAACAATTTTACATCCAAAATCAAAAATTCAAAAATCCTTCTATCTGATAATAATCTCCTTTTCTATTCTATCCTGTACCCCACTGCTTCTAATTCTTATACTTAAGTCTTTGTTGTATATACTCTGCTTTGATTTTATTACCTCACAGCCACTTTTCAACATCTTGCAATCTGTTTTCCAAACACATTTTAAAAAATTATTTATTTAGAATATTTTCTATGGGTACATGATTTATGATTTTTCCTGCCCCCTTCCCTTCTCCCTCTCTAAACTCACAAGCAATTCCACTGGGTTATATATGTATCATTGTTCAAAACCTATTTCCATATTATTCATATTTGTAATAGAGTGATCTTTTAATAGCAAAACACCAATCATATATCCCCATAGAGTGCATGACTGATCATGTGATTTTCTTCTATGTTTCTACTCCCACAGTTCTTTCTCTGGATGTGGATAATGGTCTTTCTCACAAGTTCCTCAGTGTTGTCTTGGATCTTTGTACTGCTACTAGTAGAAAAGTCTATTACATTTGATTGTGCCACAATGTATCAGTCTCTATGTACAATCTTCTCCTGGTTCTGCTCCTTTTCCTTTGCATCAGTTCCTGAAGGTCTTTTGAGTTTACATAGAAATCTTCTGATTCATCATTCCTTTCAGCACAATAGTATTCCATCACAATCAGATAGCAAAGTTTAATCAGTCATTTTCCAACAGATGGACACCCCCTCATTTTCTAATTTTTTGCCACCATAAAGAACGTGGCTATAAATATTTTTGTACGAATCTTTTCCCTATTACCTCTTTGGGGTACCAACCCAGCAGTGGTATGTCTGGATCAAAGGGCCGGCATACTTTTAAAGCCCTTTGGGCATAATTCCAAATTGGCTTCCAGAATGGTTGGACCAATTCACAACTCCACCCGCAATGTATTAGTGTCCCAATTTTGCCACATCCTCTCCAACATATATCACTTTTCCTTTGCTGCCATATTGGCCAATTTACTAGGTGGTATCTCAGAGTTGTTTTTATTTGCATTTCTCTAATCAGGAGGGATTTAGAGCAATTTTTCATGTGCTTATTGATAGTTTTGATTTCTTCATCTGAGAACTGCCTATTCATATCCCTTGACCATTCATAGATTGGGGAATGGCTTGAGATTTTGTGAATTTGACACTGTCGCTTATATATTTGGGAAATTAAATCTTCATCATAGAGTTTTCTTATAAATTTTTTCCCTAGTTTGTTGCTTTCCTTTTAATTTTGGCTGCATTGGTTTTGTTTGTACAAAACCTTTTTAATTTGATGTAATCAAAATCATTCATTTTACATTTTTTNTTCCACTGATCCTGCCTTCTGTCTCTTCACCAGTACCATATTGTTTTGATGACTACTGCTTTATAGTACAGTGTAAGATCTGGTACTGCTAGGCCACCTTCCTTCATATTTTTTTTTCATTATTTCCCTTGATATTCTTGATCTTTTGTTCTTCCAAATGAACTTTGTTATAGTTTTTTCTAATTCAGTAAAAAAAAAATTTTTTGTTAGTTTGATAGGTATAGCACTAAATAGGTGAATTAATTTGGGTAGGATGGTCATTTTTATTATGTTAGCTTGTCCTACCCATGAGCACTCAATGTTTTTCCAATTGTTTCAATCTAGTTTTAATTGTGTGGAAAGGGTTTTGTAGTTGGGTTCATATAATTCCTGTGTTTGTCTTGGCAGATAGATTTCTAAGTATTTTATATTGTCTAGGGTGATTTTAAATGGGATTTCTCTTTCTAATTCTTCCTGCTGTGATGTATTGGAAATATATAGAAATGTTGATGATTTATGTGTGTTTATTTTGTACCTTGCAACTTTGCTAAAGTTGCTGATTATTTCCACTAGCTTTTTAGTTGATTTTCTGGGATTCTTTAAGTAGACCATCATATCATCTGCAAAGATTGATAGTTTAGTCTTCTCATTACCTACTTTAATCCTTTCAATTTCTTTTTCTTCTCTAATTGCTACTCTATCTTTTCTACTACAATGTTAAATAATAGAGGTGATAATGGGTATTGTATCCTTGCTTTACTCCTGATCTTATTGGGAAGTCTTCTAACATATCCTCATTGTAGATGATGCTTGCTGATGGTTTTAAATATATACTACTTATTATTTTGAGGATATGCCCATCTATTCCTATACTTTCTAGTATTTTCAATAGGAATGAGTATTGTATTTTGTCAAAGGCTTTTTCTGCATCTATTGAGATAATCATGTGATTCGTTTGATTATTTGTTGGCCAATTATGTAGATAGTTTTCCTAATATTAAATCATCCTTGAATTCCTGGAATAAATCCCACCTGATCATAGTGAATAATGTTTGTGATAATTTGCTATAGTCTTTTTACTAGTATTTTATTTAAGATTTTTGCATCTATGTTCATTAAGGAGATTGGTTCATAGTTTTCTTTCTCTGTTTTTGGTCTGCTTGGCTTTGGAATCAGTACCATATTTGTGTCAAAAATAGAATTTGGTAAGACTCCTTCTTTGCTAATTTTGTCAAATTTTATATATATATATATTGTATTGGGATTAGTTATTCTTTAAAAGTTTGATAGAATTCACTTGTGAATCCATTTGGCCCTTGAGATTTTTTTCTTAGGAAGGTCCTTGATGGCTTGTTTAATTTATTTTTTTTGAGATGGGATTATGTATGTATTCTATTTCCTCTTTTGTTAATCTAGGTGATTTATATTTTTGTAAGTATTCACCCATTTCACCTAGATTGTCATATTTATTGACATATAATTGGGCAAAGTAATTCTTATAATTACCTTAATATGCTCTTCATTAGAGGTGAAATCACCCATTTCATCTTTGGTACTGTTATTTTGATTTTTTTCTTTCTTTTTTTATTAGATTAACCATTACTTTATCTATTTTATTTTTTTCAATGTATCAGCTCCTAGTTTTTTTTTTTTTAGTTCAATTTGCAAGTCCAATTCATCCCTATTTTGTTGATAGAGGCACTCAGAGATATAAATTTCCACTGAATGCTGCTTTGGCTGTATCTCATAGATTTTGCTATGCTGACTCCTCATTGTCATTCTCTTTAATGAAGTGCAAAATTGTTTCTTTGATTTTGTATGACCCACCAGTTGTGAAGCATTTGATTATTTAGTTTCCAATTAATTTTAAATTTCCCATTCCATTGACCCCTGTTGATTATAAATATTACCTCTTTACAATCTAAAAAAGTTGCATTTATTATTTCTGCTTTTCTGTATTTGTTTGCAATATTTTTATTCTCCAGTACATGGTTTATCTTTGCATATGTACCATGTACTGCTGAGAATAAGGTATATCCCTTTTTATCCTTGTTCAGTGTTCTACAGATATCTATTAACTCTAGTTTTTCTAACATTTCATTCACTTCCCTTACTTCTTTCTTATTTATTTTTTGTTTGATTTATCTAGTTCTGAAAGGGGAAGGTTGAGATCCCCCACTAGTATGGTCTTACTATATATTTCCTTCTTAAGTTCCTTTAATTTAATTAATTTAAATTCATTTAATGTAGTTAATTTAAATTAATTTAATTTAATTGATCTCTTTTAGAAATCTAAATTTAGTGCATAAATGTTTAATAATGATATTACTTTATTGTTTATAGTACCTTTTAGTAAAATGTAATTTCTTTCTTTATCTCTTTTAATTAGATCAATTTCTACTTTAACTTATCTGGTATCATGATTGCTACTCCTGTTTTTTTGTTTTTTGTTTTACTTTAGATAATGCATAATAAATTATTCTCCATCCTCTTACCTTTAATCTGTGTGTCAACCTGCCTCAAATGTGTTTTTGTAAACCACATATGGTAGGATTCTGGTTTTTAATCCACTCTGCTACCCACTTCTGTTTTTTGGTTGAGTTCATCTCATTCACATTCAGGGTTATGATTACTAACTGTGTATTATCCCCTTTAGATCCTGAACTTTTCCTTTTCTTTCTGTTTCTCCTCCCCGTATTTTGCTTTTTATCACCCTCCTCATTTCCGTCCCTCCTATTACTTCTATACTCTTTTGCCTTATTTCCCTTCTACTTCTCTGTTGGGTAAGATAGAATTATGTATTCCACTGAGTAGCTTAAGATAGAATTCTATACCCTACTGAGTGTACTGTTTTTTCCTCTCTGAGTCACTTACAAAGAGAGTAAAATTTAAGCATTTCCTTTCACCACCTTTATCATCCCTTCTCTATAATGATTTCTCATGCCTCTTTAAGTCATATAATTTATCCCATTCTATCTCTCCCTCGCCTTTTCTCTCAGGAAACCCTCTTTTTTAACCCTTGATTGATTTTTTAACATATCATTCATATGTATACATATATTATGCATATATATTATTCTATATCTTCACATTTATATGCATATCATTTCACCTATCATTACATACATCATATCATCATAATCAGCTTGCTTCCTCACCCTCTTTCTGAGTAAATTCCTTCTATCTTCTCTACTACTGAGAGTAATTTTTGTGAATCATAGCGTGGTTTTGGTTTCTTTTGAGTCATTTTGATGCTTACCATGGCAGAATAGGACTTTCGAATTGTTTGCGTGTTTACCTCGGCAATATTGGTAGAAATCCGTATAGTCTGAGCTGCAGTTGGTTGTGGATTGGGAGAAGGGACAGGAGAGGATGGGGTGTCAAGAGAGTAGCAGCGGAGAGAGGGCTGGCCAAGAGATGCACAAGATGAGAGGAGTTTCTTCATATCTATGTCCTTCTCTATTTTAGGAGAAACAGGAGAAATAGGACTGTCCTCTCTGAGTATTTTGGGAACAGCCTCATAAAATTTGGAATCAGATTTTTGAATTGGATCCTTCTTTTTCAGTGCATCATGCACAGATTATTTGAAATTGTCCAATTGGATTTGCACTGCTGCTTGGATCTGGGCCTGAAGTTTCCTATTTGTGGCCTTCTGCATGTTATTGGAATTAAAAAAAAAAATTTTCCTAACAGCATCAAAAGAAGGAGGTATTTGGAAATCGTAAGGTTCTAATTTGTCAAAAGCCAAAAAGTTTTCTTATATAGAAGCGATCATATTGAGCGGCTTCTATTGATTTATTTATTTACTCAGCTAGCTCCAATTATTTATTTGTTTGTTTGTTAGGTATATTTATTTATTTATTGATGATTTTTGGTTGATTGATTTAGTTTTAACTGCAAAAAAATTATTTTTGTATGGTTGATTTTGCTATATATTATGTATTATTGGTTCTGCCTCTAGTGGCACTGCAGCTTAACAGAAAAAAAGGAGGGGAGAGCACACTGAGTGCTCGGTGCTGACCTCTAGTGGCCAAGATTCAGTAGCACAGGGGGAGGAGAATTAGGGGATTTAAAACTGAAATGCACAAGCAGAAATGGAAAATTAAAGCTGTCAGATTGATGATCAAGGTTAGTCGGGTTTTTAGTGTAGCCTTTTAAAAAGGCAAAATATCTTCAGAAGGAGAGATTGAAGCTAATAGGGGGCAGTGTGGAGAATTTAGGCCAGAGTGGGTGGAAGGCAGAGAGGGATCAGTGTTGTTCTGGACCCCTGCTGGTTTTTTATAGGCAGACACCCAGGTGGGTCTTAGCCTAGTAAGGGTGAGGAGGATTAGTGTTAAGGCTTCTGGGTTGGGGTGGGAGGGATTTAGATCTGGGAACCCTGCTGAGATAAAGGAGCTTGGCAGGGGCTTAGTAGGGGAAGGGACCCCTGCTGGGCTGGGTTTTGGAGGGAAAACTTTTACTTACCAGTTAGGCAGTAAGGCAAGCAGGATAGTCAGCAGGCAGTCAGGCAGGCAGGTTCAGATCCCTTCTGGGTCAGCATAAACTGTGAGGGAGTGAAGGGAGGAAGGTAGAAGGAAGGTTGGATTAAGGCAAAAGGAGAGAGGAAGGGAAAGTAAGGTAGAGATCACAAGCCTCAGCAGGGGGAAATTGACCAGAGCCCTTTGGAGTTCAAATAAAATATCAGAGAGCAACCTAGGGTTTAGAATAGCTAGGTTTTATTTAGATTAGGAAAGGGAAAGGTTAGATAGGGGGAAAGGGTCTCCCAGGTAGAGATAACCCAGGAACAGAGAGTCAACCAGCCTCCAGGCTTGAGAGAGCAGAGACCAGAAAAGTGCCTGAAAAGGCACCAAACTTTCTCTTTTAAACTTTCTCCTACACTTCCCACAAAGGAATTGGGAGGTGTCGGGGAAGTTGTAGCAGGAGGTCCTGGGAGCTGTAGTCTATCAGGGCTTACAATAATTTTAAACTGCACAATCATGCATATGTATTATTCTATATCATCACATTTACATGAACATCATTTCATCATATATCATCGTATACATCATATCACCATAATCAGCTTACTTCCTCACCCTCTTTCTGAGTAAATTCCTTCTATCTTCTCTACTACTGAGGGTAATTTTGTGAATTACAGAAATCAACATTTTGACCATAATGAGTCCCTTAAATTTTATCTTTCTTATTTACCTTTTTGAGTTTCTCTTGTGTCTCCTGTTTAGACTTCAAATTATTTTATTTACATCTGCCTTATTCCTCAAGAATGATTGGAAACATTCTGTCTTATTGAAAGTTCATTTTTCCCCTGAAAGAATATATTCAGTTTTGCTGGATAGGTGACTCTAATTTGTAAACCCAATTTTTTGCCTTCCTCAATATCATATTCCATGTCTTTCAATCTTTTAATGTAGAAGCCTCTAGGTCCTGTCCAATACTGATTGTAGCTCCATTGTATTTGAATGATTTCTTTCTGGCTGTTTGAAGTATTTTTTCCTTGCCTTGGGGGTTATTGAATTTAGCTATTACATTCCTAAAATTTGTCATTTAAGGATTTATTTCTGGAGGTGACATGAATTCTTCCAATTTCAATTTTATTTTCTTGTTCTAGGATCTCTGGGCAGTTATCTTTGATAATTTTTTGTAGTATGATATCCAAGGATTTTTCTTGATCAGAGCTTTTAGGTAATCCAATAATTTTCAAATTGTCTCTCCTTGATCTATTTTTTAGGTCAGTTATTTTTTCACTAAGATATCACTAAGATATTTCATGTTTTCCTCTGTTTTTTAATTCCTTTGATTCTGCTTTATTATTTCTTGATATCTCATGAAATCAGTAGTTTCCAGATGGTCAATTCTGATATTTAGATCTGATTTTCCTGTCAGTTTTTGGTTCTCTTTTTTCATTTGGCCCATTTCTTTTTGTATCACTTTCCTCTTTTTCTTGCATCACTTTCATTTCCCTTCCCCACTCTTCCTCTGCCTTTTTTTTTAAACCCTTGTACTTCTGTGTATTTTCTCATAGGTGGAAGATTGGTAAGGGTGGGCAATGGGGGTCAAGTGACTTGCCCAGGGTCACACAGCTGGGAAGTGGCTGAGGCCAGGTTTGAACCTAGGACCTCCTGTCTCTAGGCCTGACTCTCACTCCACTGAGCTACCCAGCTGCCCCGGCCTCTGCCTTTCTTAATTGGTTTTTGAAGTGTTTTTTTTTGAGCTATTCCAGTATCTGTGTCCAATTCATATTTTTCTTTTAGACTTTGCATGTGTTTCCTTTGCTTTCACTCTCCCCTTCTGTGTTTCTACCTTGCTTTGTGGTCTCCATAAAAATTATTTAGTGTTAGGTGCTTTTTTTGTTTGTTTGTTTTTTGCTCATTTTTCCTATGTAATTCTAGGTAGGCTGTTTTCTGGGAAGTTAGGGTACCCTCTTCAACTCCAGTCCTTCCTTGATGCTATTTTTAGCTTATTTTCTGGGTTTTTACCTGTTTTAGGTCTTTGAGGAGAAAATGATGCTCTGAGGTCTGAGAGCTCTGAGAGCTCTCTCCCCATGCTGATTCAATTGAACCTTAATATGTTGATAGCTTAAGGACTTGCCTCAGGCTTGGGATACACTTTTTATCTCATTCTGAATAGAAACCAAATTCTAGCCCCAGGCTTAGGCTCAATTTTTTTGTCTCCTTGTCTACTTGATCTAATCAGGCACACGCTTGATTGCCCTGTCCTAGAAATCCACCCTTAGTATGGGGCAACAAGTTGTGGGGGTGGGCACCCCTGTGAACTGTGTCTTCATCCCAAAGTGTGATCTATGTCTTCATTCCATGCCCAGACTGGGATTCCTGACTTTGCTCTTTTTCCATAAGCATCAGCCCACTTTAGACCAGACTGCTCTGGACTCTGCCTCTAGACTTCTCTGCAGGTTTGAAATTTTAAGGGGTGTGTGTTGGTTTGTGCCACTATATGCCCAGGCATGATATCAGGATCTGAATGTTGGCTTATGCTTAGGTTCTGAACATGTAACAACAGATGTGTGGTGGGGGGAGTAAGGAGGTTTGGGGGAGGGGGTTGTCACTTCCTCTTTGCTTGCTCTTCTCTCCTTGCTATAGCCTCTTGCTGGCTCTGCTCTCCTCTCACACCAGTGCCCAAGTTGTTCTCTGCCTACCTTTGTGGTGTTTCTTTTCTTGAAAAGTTTTTCACTCTATCTCCTTGTTGGTTCTTTCACTCCTGTATTCATTTTGTGGTGATATTTTTATCTTGGTCAGAGAGAATTCTCATGGTGACATAGAACAGCGCTGGTTCACTCTGCCATCTTGTTCCAATCAGATTTTCAAAAGAAATTGTTTTCACCAAGTTTACTAATGTCTCATCATTAATTTTAAAGTACAATGACATGCTCTTACTTCTCATCCTTCTTTCCTTCTTGTAGCAGTTAATACTGTTGATGCCCATCTCTTCCTGAGTACCCTGTACTCCCTAGGTTTTCAAGACTTTGCTTTCTCCTTGTTTTATTATTCCCTATTTGACCACTCATTCTCAGTTTTATTTTCCAGTGACTACATGTATCCCACTATTCAATAAGGTGGTATATCACAGGGCTCTAACTTGGGCACTCCTCTTCCTATACTCTTTTGGCAATTCCATCACCTTTTATGTTTTCAATTTTCATGATGATACAAACAGATGATTAATAGATTTCTAGATCCATCCCTCACTTAGTCATTCTCTGAGTGCTAGTATTGCATTACTTGTAAAATGACTATAATATCTCCATCTGAATGTGCCATAAGTATCCCATATGTCCAAAAATATCTTTAAACACCTTCTTTCTTTCTGATTTCCTAATTTATCTCAAAGGCACCACCAGTGTTTTATTCAATGTTTACTTTCTATTTTCCATACATAATTCCCATCTACTAATTACATGTCTGCAATGCTATGTATCAAAATGCTCTCTACTTTAGTCTTGTGAAATTCTTAAGCACAGTTACAGTAGGATCTCATTTTCCTCAAACAACATATATGATTTCTGGTATATGCATTTGGTGAATAAAAAAAAAATAAAGGCAGAAAAATATACAAAATAAAATTTTTCTTACATGCCAAATCCATGCCATTTCCCTGAGTTGAATATAATCACACAGCAGTTCAGTGAATTATGATCATTCTCATTCTTAAAAGTTAGTGTGGGTCATGACATTGTTTTGCACCAAACATAAGCTCCCATATCAATCTTTGTCAAAAGTTCTCACTCATAACAAGTTGTATCTATGTCAGAACAGTGCTTCTCTTTGTTTTATTGTGATTTCATTATTAACAATGGCCCCAAAGTATAAGAACAATGATGGTTATAGCCCAGATAAGCCTAAGAAAAGTCAAAATGCTTAGGTATTTTCCTCTGAGAAATATTTATTAAACTATGGGGTTTGTTATTATGCCATTTTTAGCTTATGCAAAGGGTCTTGTAATGTATTGGTCAGGCAGAATGAGGCCCTACTCTATAGTTCAAGTGCCTTTCTACATGAGATCCTTCCTGATTTTCTCAATTCTTGGCTCTTACTGGTCCCTACAAAAATATTTTTTACGTTTATTTGGCTTATATTTTGCATTATCTAGATGAGTACATGTTCCACACAAAGAGTAGACTATAAGCTCCTTTATGGCAGAAGTAATTTTGTTTTCTGTTTCTGTAACTGATGCAGAGTAGGTGCTTAATATAATATATGCTTGCTGAATTAGCTTTTGTCGAATTCCAATTTCTTGGCATGGAAACAATAATTCACTATTCTGAGAGTTTGAAGAAGAAAGAACTTTGTTATTTTGGGTTCTAGGACAATATCACTATTTCATTTTATGACTTTATTTGAACCCAGAATATGAAGCACAGAGACCATATCCCACTGCAGTAAAACCTTAGAAAATAATGTTTGCTGTTAAGAACAAAAACAAAAAATTGGAGATTTCCTTTTATAGAGCTTTTAAAAAATTAAACTAAGATGGTCTTTTGTTCTTTGTGATGTTTGTAGCCTGCCCCATACAGATATATTTCCTCTTGTTAATTTACTATGATGGTACTGATTCTGTGCTTAATTTCATTTTCAGTACCATGGTCAGCTTCTGTCAGGGAATCAAAAGAAATTCACAAATAAAACCTGTCTTTGGAAGTAAGACTTTTCTTATAACAATATGCTCTCGTGAAGAGACTCACAGCACAAAGTATCAATGTTGCACCCAACTGATAAGCAATGATGTTGGACTGCATCTGTGAAATGTATTTCAATAGTTTATATTAGTCATTCTCTTCAGTATTTCCTGATTGGGAATAGCCAACGAGGAGCTATGCTTGAATAATGCCAACAAATATTTAAGTAAAATATAGAATTTACAGTGTGAAAATTAAGAGAAACTGGGTGAGCATCTTCTTCACCTGTAAATGGTTCATTTCAGAAAAGTTCAGCAAGTACTTATAAAGCCCTTTCTAGATTTAAGACAACTGTGTTAGGTGCTATGTATACAAAGGCAAAAAATAGTCCCTACTTTCAAGAAATTTATATTATATTGAAGATTATATTTTAAAAATAATTTTATTGATATATTTTTTCTGTATCACCAACTTTCCAAGATATTTGTTTTTCTACTCTTTATCCTAGAAAGCATATAACAAGATTAAAAAAGAGTGGGGGAAGAGAAAAATTTAGCAAAACTAACTGATATATTGGGGGCAGCTGGGTAGCTCAGTGGATTGAGAGCCAGGCCTAGAGACGGGAGGTCTTAGGTTCAAATCGGGCCTCAGACACTTCCCAGCTGTGTGACCCTGGGCAAGTCACTTGACCCCCATTGCCTACCCTTAACACTCTTCTGCCTTGGAGCCAATACACAGTATTGACTCCAAGACGGAAGGTCAGGGTTTAAAAAAACAAACAAAAAAAACCTAACTGATATAAATAATAATTAAAATAGGCATCTGAGTTGAACTGAGTCTTGAAGGAAGGTAAATTTTCTAAGAGGTGGAGGTGAGGAGGAAATAAATGCCAAGTGGGTACCAAGTGCAACATTGAGGTGGAAGATGCAATACTGAGTTCAGGGAACAAGTGGGCCAATTTTTTTGGAATATAAAGTGTATGTTGAGGAGGAGTGATAGAAAGGTTGAAAAGGTAGGCTAGAGATATACTGTGAAGAGCTTTCAATGCCAGGGTAAGCAAGTGATATTTTGCCTAAAATGCAAGAGGGAGTCAAATTTGTGCTTTAGGAAGATGTTTTAACAATCATGGGGAAGATGGATTAGAGATGAGAGATTAATAGGTAAACCTATTTTTAGGAGACTATTACAGTAGTACAGGCAAGATATGGTAATGACCTGAACTAGAGTACTGGCTATGAGGGTGGAAAGGAGCTAGATATAAGAGATGCTATGGAAATGGAGTCTTTATGACTTGGGAACTGAAGAGAGAGGGAGAAGGATGAATTGAGCTTGATTCTAAGATTACAAATCCAAGATATAAAAAATGTAGTCTCAGTGAAACAGGAATATTTTTAAGGGAGGAGGCTGGACTGGAAGAAAAAATAATAGTTTAATTTTAGACATGTTGAAATGAACAAAACTATAGGATTTCTAAGTTCAGTTGTACAGCCGGATATTTATGATGTGAGACTAGATCTCAGGCCTGAGGAACTGGGAATCATATTTGTAGAAATCAAAAAAGGGAGCTGATGAGATTACCATGAAAGAAGTTGAAAAGAAAATAACTTAGGGCAAAGATATAGAGAACATTCGTGGGGAGAAGGTGGGATATGGATGATGACCAAACAAAGAACACTGGCATAATTAAACAGGTAGGAGGAAGACCAAGGGAAAGCATTACAGGAGCAGAAGAATGAGAGAATAGTGGGGATGGGGAGTGGGGAGGTTAGAGTAAGTCAGGGAAGAATGAGAGGATTACCATGTAGCAATGAGTTTTTGGTTGAGATTAGCTAACAAATTTGTAGTGTATCTGCTTATTATGGTTTAGTGTCCTTATTTATATTCAACAGCATTTAAATAGTAGAAGAGAAATATAATGATGGGGAAAACCCAGGTTTGGGTTTGCTGTAACATGCTAACAAGACAAGGGGAGAATGTATTTCAAGGTGAAGAGTAATATATAGTTAAACCTGTTAATCATAGGATCAACATTGAAAAGGAAGAAATAGATGTTAAAAAGTAGAGTAGAGGTTCCGGGTTAAGATGGCGGCAGAGTAAGAAGCAGCTCTTAACCTCTCCTGACCAAAACACACAAAATTCCTCAAGGGGACATAAAAACAAGTCCAGACGAACGGAGGAACCCTACAACAGGGCACAGCGTGGAAGGTACGTGGAATCGAGACATTTCCAGGCTATAAAGGGCTCTCACTAAATCGCGGGCTGAGCAACCGCCCCACCCCCACCCCTCCACACACAAGATCTAGAGCTCTGAAGCCAGCTAAAAAGAAATAGAGCAAGTTTGGGGCACCCATCAAGTCATTGGCATCTCCGGGGCCTGTTCCTGAGAGCAGCAAGATTTAAGACCCCAGTAAGCCAAAGAAAGCAAGCGAAATCTGAGCACCAGAGCAGAGAGTGGACGCTGGGCGCAGAGCACAGGCTGAGCAGAGCACAGGCATGGGCAGAGGCGTGGGTGGAGGCAGACACAGCCAGGAACTAAACCTCTGAAAACCTGAGTGGGGAACCAGTGCAGACGGGTATACAACTGTGGAAGCAGCACCCTGAGACTTGTAAAGGAACCTCCTGCAGAAGATCAAGTAAGGGGGTCCACCAGGGGGCTTGACCTTGGAAAAAACCAGAACTCAGACCTCAGGAGCCAATAGACCACAGGCAGACACTGAGCGCGAAGATAAACCTGAGAAGCTGCTGGGCTAATGATGGCTACCCAGACTCAGGAAACTCAGAAGAGAAAGAATAACAACAAGAAAAAGAAGCCTTTAACACTCGACAACTTTTACACAGAGAAAATCCAG
>NC_058131.1:622486671-622487096 GCF_016433145.1 Gracilinanus agilis
GACTCCGTACTAAAAGAAATTATTCAGCAAAATTGCCCTGAAGTCCTACAACAAGAGGGCAATATAGACATCGAAAGGATTCATAGAAGACCCACTACATTCGACCCAGAGAAGAAATTGGTTAGAAATAGTATTGCCAAATTCAAAACCTTTCAAGCAAAAGAAAAAATCTTACAAGAAGCCAGAAAGAGACGATTCAAATATCAAGGAGGACCAATCAGAATCACACAAGATCTGGCAGCCTCCACGCTAAAAGACCGTAAGGCTTGGAATACAATATTCAGAAAGGCAAGAGAGCTGGGCCTGCAACCACTGATCAACTACCCATCAAAATTGACTATATATTTCCAAGGGAAAGTATGGGCATTCAACAAAATTGAAGAATTCCAGGTATTTGCACAGAAAAGACCAGAGCTAAATGGAAA
>NC_058131.1:622492086-622503260 GCF_016433145.1 Gracilinanus agilis
AAACTGTGGTATATGCGGGTGATGGAATACTATTGTGCCAAAAGGAATAATAAACTGGAGGAGTTCCAGGCAAACTGGAGAGACCTCCGGGAAGTGATGCAGAGCGAAAGGAGCAGAGCCAGAAGAACATTGTACACAGAGACTGATATACTGTGGTAAAATTGAATGTAATGGACCTCTGTACCAGCAGCAATACAATTACCCAGGACAATTCTGAGGGATTTATGGTAAAGATGCTACCCACATTCAGAGGAAGGATTGCAGGAGAGGAAACATATAAGAAAAACAACTGCTTGAGTCCAAGGGTCGGGGTGGAGGTGATTGAACGTGTGGAATCGAAACTACCACACCAATGCAACTACCAACAATTTGGAAATTGGTCTTGATCAAGGACACATGACAAAACTAATGGAAATGCGCATTGGCCATGGGTGTGGGGAGTGCGGGGGGGTGGGGGTGAAGGGCATATGAGGAGCATGAATCAGGTAACCATGTTAAAAATGTATATTAATAAATGTTAAAAAATAAATAAAAAAAAGTAGAGTAATACACTAAAAGAACAAAAGGAGAGGAAGTGATTGAAAGTCTTAGTGAAATGAAGAAAGGGTTCAGGAGGAGTAAAGTAGAAGATATGGAAGAATAGGAGGTTATGATCTCAGAGGTTATAAGATTATAAATTTAGAGCTAAAAAGAACCTGAGAGGTTATCATAGCTTTCATGTTTGTTTTAAAGATGAGGAAACTGAGGTTCAAGGAGAATAGTTGAATTATCCAGCTAATAAACATATCTGGTAGAGTTTGAACCTTAGTTTTCTTGACTTGAAGTCCAATTCTCTCTACATTCTATCATACTGCTTCTTCAAGGTCAAAATCATGAGGACAGAATAGATTTGAATGATGATAAGTAAAAAGGTCAAGACTGAGTAAGTATAACACATATGGATGATGATGAGACAAAGGAATAGCTATATTATAATTAGTGAGATTAAGGAATCCTCTGAATTGGTCTCATTTTTCAAATTCATTTCACTGGGCTAGAACAAATGATCACATTTTAAATAAGTATTATATCAAATAGTACAAATCCAAATATGATCCAACCCTGTAGAGAGATAAGATAGATTGTCTACAGAAGTTTTAGAAAGTGGTGAGCTGTGATATCTGAAAATTTTAAGGAATGGCAGTGCAGAAATGAAGGCCTTAAATATGAGGTCAAGGGTCAAAGTTGAGTAAGGTTGTGAATCAGGTAATTAATTGTTTGGGAAAAAAGGTAAAGTGACTTGAAAGCTGTTAGATTAATAAAATCAGGAAATCAATATGATGATCTAGATAGGATAAAGGTAAGCCTCAGAGATGAAAGTGAATGGGAAAAGAGGGAAGGGCTAGAAATATTAATGAGATTTAAGGAATATCTTGAATATTCTGTCATGGTTCAAATCTTTATCTTGGTCCAAAGCTTTGGGAAGCATGAATCTGATCCTGGAGAGGTTAGGCATAGAAACAGTGTTTTCTGGAAGGATCCTACATTTCCAAAGAAATGCAAGATGATAGAAATAACATGAGAGGAAGAGGTTTAACAAGAAGGAGACAGGTTCAGAGGGTAAAAACCAAAACAACTTGTGTTCTTTTATGCTTTTTTATTCTCCAGAAGTATAATCAAATGAGTGGGGATAAATGAATAAGGAGGGAGAGTGGGAAAGTGGGATTTACTCTCAACCAATGGCAACTGTAATAGGCAATAAGGCTCTGATTGTGAACCTATGACATGCATGTCAGCACTGACACATGTAGCCATTTTTGATGACAAGCAGCTGCATGAGGCCCCATACAGAGAAGTACGGGGCCTCATGCCAGGCATGAAACATTTGCTGTAGTGTAGTGTAGACACTCTGTGCCGGAGGCATGTAGGCCAAAACAACAGAACTCCGGCACAGAGCATCTAGTTCTGGGACTTCCAGGCTGTTAGGGTCCCTTTGACCTCACTTCTGGCCAGCAGAGCAGGAAGCAGCAGAATGTTGTGGGGGACACATCTCTGGGGACCCTGTGATCACCATTGCCAGCAACCAAATATCACAGCTACTATCATCCATTCTACTGTTCTGGGGTGTTGTGGATTTCTAATTGACCATCATTACTGAGATAGGTGAGGGGGAGGCTGGGAGAGGCGAGGGCCTGTGCTATGGGTGCTGTTTCCTGCCATTAGAAATAGCAGCATCCATCTTAATTTACATAAGGAAAGCCATCTTACAGCGAAGTGCAGACTCCATTTCACCACTATTACTGTTGTGCATCTTTATTAATCCCTATTTCTGCTTATTCAACCTTCCCTTTCCTAAAAGACAGTTATATGTGCCAACAAATACTCAACAAAGTATTTCGAGAATGCCAGTACAGCTGTACAAAATGTACAAAATGAAACGAAACCCTTGCTTATAAAGTACCAGCATGTTTTAGACTCATTACTTGACCAGTTCAGTGATAGATTTAATAAATTTAGAAACCTAGAACAGACCATGAAAATAATTAAGTATCCTGATGTAGTAGTCTATAGTCGTTTGGAATTAAATGCTTTCCAAAGGATGCAGATTGATGATTTGGAGATGCAACTTGCAGAATTTCAAGATAGCATCTGCGCTCAGGTGTTTGTTGACTTGAGGTCAAAGCTTGAACATCTGGAAAGGTGCCGCTTGGATAATCAAGAGGAGTGCCACTACAAACAGAAAATTTGGAGTGCCTGGAAGCAATTACCAGACACTTTTAGTACCCTGAAAAACATAGCAATGGCTTTGCTCACAATTTTTCCCTCTACATACTTTTGTGAAACCTTATTCTCAATGTTAAATAATATCAAAACCAACAAAAGAAACAAATTGACAGATGAAGTTAGTAGCGCTTGCTTGGGCTTGAAGTGTACAAAATAGCAACCTTCAATTGAAGATTCAGTGGCTAAATGAATTTTCATTGGCCAATGAAATTCAGCAACAAAAAAGTCACTAATAGGGAGGTTAGTTAAAGAATTTTCCCTCTCCTTCACTTATCTTAATTCATGTCCCTTTCAGCTACTTACTTTCTCTTCTCTTATTGCAGTGATGGGCAATCTTTTGAGCTTGGTGTGTCAAAATTTGCCTAGAAACCAAGCATAACTTGGGTGGTGTGTCACTTAGAGAAAAAAAATTATAATTTCACAAAATTTATAGTTTAAATAACAAAAATATATGATAGTAATATATAACTGTATTTTATAAACCAAAAACTAATTATTTAACTTACCTGCTTAGTGACTTCTTTGTTCATCTTTCAGTTGGTTTCTTTTGTTGGTCTTGATATTATTTAACTTGTGTAGGGTGCCCATCACTGCAATAAGACAAGAGAAAGTAAGTAGCTGAAAGAAAGGGACACTATTGAATAGAGATACAATTCTCAAGAATCCTATGATACCCAAGAATAATTTATTATTTTTCAAACACCTAGAAAGATTGGAGTCTAGATCACACTATGAATTGCCTTGGGTGTTCAGTGGTAAGAAAGAAATGTATCACTAGGTGATGACACAGAACATTAAAGATATCTCCACATGAATGGATCATTACAGAATTAGTGGACATCTAGAAAAGCAAACAATGATCATGAAGAGCCAACATGGCTTCATCACAAGCAAGTCATGTCAGACTAACCTTATTTTTTTATTATATTTCCAAACTGGTTAATTGAAGGATGTTATAGATGTTATCTATGTCTATTTCATCATTTTATCCAAAGCATTTGATGAAGTTATCTGGTACTATTCTCCTGGATTTTCAGAGGTATATAGATTAGATAAAAATGTAATCAGAAGGATTCAGAATTGGTTGAATTGTTGGATTTAGAGTCATCATTAACAATTCCATTTTACTGTGGCAAGAAATTTATATCAGAGCATTCTACTTTTCCTTGTACTGATCTTTAAAAAATATATTTTTCTAATAATTTGAATGAAAGCATCAATGATATAGAGTGCTCAGGGAGGACTAACCCCTGGTATGAGAGCTTGTTGAATCCTTTTCAGGGTTCCTTATCCACTTTTGGTGTCTACCTGTCATTCAACTCTTATTTGTGGCTTCAAGAAGCTGTAGCATGTGTAGCAGCTTCACCTCAGTAAAACTATGTCAACAGATGGTATAAACCAGGTTGAGGGAAACTGATAGGCCTCAAACCCTAACTTCAGCGGTGACTGAAGGAGATGTTAATCACAAGCATGTGAAGACTTCCCCTAGTGGAATGATTGTATGAGAACAACTTGTTCCAATGTCATGAAGGTGACTGAAGTAAGAGATGAGGAATGCCTAGAGCTTGATAAGATATCAAAGTTGCCAAGATCATCCACTGCATCTGGGCCATTGCCAATTATCTAGAGCAGTGGTTTCCAAAGTGGGTGCTACCACTCTCTGGTGGGTGCTGCTGTGATCCAGAAGGGTGATGTTGGCCCCAGGTGGATTTATCTTTCCTATTAATTGCTATTAAAATTATAAAAAATAATTTCCAGGGAGCTAAGTAATAGTTTTTTTCTGGAAAGGGGGTGGTAGGCCAAAAAAGTTTGGGAACCACTGATCTAGAGTTTTGTTTTGCCACTGGATTTTCATGACTGGAAGAAAGAGTGAGTCTGACAATTTTGTGTAATTCTGGCTTATTTAATTCAAGATGTCATTCAGTGATGTCATTGATTCTTTCTGAAAACGAAGGATGAAAAGCATATGATGTACTTATCAAAATTGCAAATGATACAGAATTAAGGTTTAAAAAAACTTTACAAATAGGAAAAAATTATTGGACCTGTGATATGTTCAGTACAGGGAGTTCCTGGTAAATAACTTCCTCCAAATACATATAAACATCTGCTCTGCAACTTCTAGTCTTAGAGAATTATCTGGGCTTACATGGACATATGCAAAATGAAGTGAATAGAACCAGGAGAACACTGTATACAGTAAAAGAAATATTGTACAATGATCAGCTCTGAAGGACTAAACTATTATTAGCAAAGCAAGGTTCCAAGGTAACTGTAGGAGACTGAATACAGATAAAAACCTTGTTTCTGTAAAGAATTTTTAAGTTATATATGTGATATATGTCATCTTTTGCAGCATGAGAAAAATGGAAATATGTTTTGTATGACATCAGTGGTATAATCTTTATCAGAGTATTTATCAACTCTTGTAAGAGAGAGGAGAGGATGGGACAGAATCTGGGTTGCAAAACATCAGAACGATTGTTAAAAATTGTTTCTACGTGTAATTGAAAAAAATTAAAATCTCTTTAAAAAGAAAACAAGACAAAGTTAAAAAAAAATTTTAAAAGAGAGATAAAATGGGATACATAGAGTTAAAAATTAATATGTGTCCCAAGGAAGAGGTCTTCCTGACTCTAAGATCTGCTCTCTATCAGGTATACCACACAACTTCTCTGTTCAGAATGTAATAAGATGAAATTCAGTAGAGATAAATGTAGTCTTACAGTTTGGTTCAAGAAATCAGTTTGATTAGTAGAAGATTGCATTGCTGAGGTGACATGGACCAAAATAAATGCAGATTTAAAGGCAGCAGGTGAGCCAGTCAGCCAATCAAAGATCATTTGTCAAGCATTTACTATGTTCCAGGCACTGTATTAAAGATAGGAAAAAAAAAGGACAAAATCAATTTCTGCCCTCTAGAAGCTTGGGTGTGGGGTGATATACATCATAGTAAAGAGACCTGAAAATCTAATCACTGAGTAAGACTGTACCAAGAACCTTATCCTGCTGGATAAAGAGTTCAGGAATATGTAAGTAGGTATTTGGATAAGTATTTTTGTAAGGGGAATTCTCCACTTGCCTTCCAATCCAGTGGGAATGTAGGAGTATTATAGTGATCCGGGGGAGAGTAACCATAAACTCAAAAGCAGTAGATTCCAAGGTGAAACATTTCTAGGGGATGTGGGCTCTAAACTTGGTCTCTGAGCAGGATAGGAGCTGGAGGACCCATCTTCACCCACACCATGTACTCCAGATGACAATATCCCCACTGACTTGCTATTTTTGAAAGAGGGAAATCTTTCCCAAACCTCCCTCCCAAGTCAGAGATGGAAACTCCTAGTAACTGTCATGCAGTAAATAAAGTGGTAGACTTATAATTAAGAAGTCATGGGTCTAAATCCCACCTTTGATTCCACCTACCTATGTAATGCTGAGCCAATCATTTGAGCACTTCATTTCAGGTACTTCATCTGTAAAATGAATATAATAATATGACCTCAACAGATTGTTGGAAAAGTGGTTATTGAATGAGATAATATGTCTCTTAACAAACGTTGAATAGTTGTGCAAAAGTCAGATATTATTGTTGTTATTATTTCACTAGCAAGAGATAGATACCAGCATTCCATAAATATCTTAGACAGAAACACATATCTGTGGAATAATTTGTAAATTTGATCCAAGTTCCAACAGAAACATCAAGGTAACAATGGGCTAAGTAATGGATTAAGAGTGAATTTTCTGATAAAACCACTTTTTTGGTGTTTTTTTTTTTAGTGTTTTCAATAGCAGATTCCAATTAATCACTCTTCTCAAATGATTAACAAAAATAATTTCTGAAATCATGGAAATATCTTGGCTAGAACAACATGGTAGTTCAATACAGTGTATTTTTTCATTCAAATGCCAACTCAATTCCCAATAAAGGCTTACAAAATAGATTTAGTGACAGACTCATCATACTGGGAACATAAAATGGCCAATGACACTAACATAAAACCAATAAAAAGTTCAACCTAAAAGGTTTCCATTAGCAAGAGAAACAGAGGGAAGTTTTTTGTTTATCTGTCTATTCTGTGACCAGGACTCATAAGTTCAAGGAAACACTGAGATCTATACTTTTAAATGACTGATGATGGGTGACTCTGAAAGATCTGGAGCCCCGGCCTGGTTCAGATAAGCTGAAGGTCAAATATTCAGCATAAATATTATCTGGCTCATCTCAACCTCTGGAGCCTGCAAAGCAGGCCTTGAACACTTTGGGGAATAAGTTTTCTTGTGAGATTTTCCCTGCGCTCCTGGCCCTCAGCCATTGCCAGAGAGAATCAGAAGTATAATTCTCATGACATTTTGCCATTTCTTGTTTGGACATCATTTGAACCTCCATATAGAGTCATGGATGAAAAGGACATTAAAGGGACACTAAGGCAGGCTGAGACTTCAGGAACTTTATTATCAGGAAGACTATTTTTCTTTAGGAACACTTTTGCCAAAGATTATAGATTACATATTTAAAGCTATTCTTAAAGGGTTCTTAGGGATCATTTTGTCAAACATCTTTGTTCATAGAGATGAGCAAGTATGAGTTTTCATAAAATTGGATATTGGCCAGAAGGTGACTTTATTGTGCCAATGTTATGAAAAGATATGTTGTAGAGTAATTTCTCTCCTCAGATTTTCTTGATTCTCCCTAGCCTTTGATTTATCCCAGGGATCAATGCCATTGTGACTATGGAATAACATCATATTTTCAAACTCATTTTGCAGAGAACTGACAGTGAGATCTTCTGAATCCAACAGAGCTGATAAAGTTTCTCAAGAGACTAGGATGAATAAAATCTCACCTTCATGGAGTTAACATGTTCTTATGATAATATTCAGTTTTAAAGGAAAATAAATATTGTGTATTATGAAAAGATTTTAGGGTCTCTTTCACTGTGCTAGAGCTCAGTTAATCTTTGAAAAAACAAAAATAACCAGGGTCTAGGACATCATAATACTTTATTGTTGAGGAATTATTTTAGATTAATTCCACCCTAAACTCAGACAGAATGCACTACAGGTTCTTTAAAAAACAAAAACAAAAACAAAAAACAAACCTTTACCTTCTATCTTAGAATCAATATTGTGTATTGATTCTAAGCCATAAGAGTGGTAAGGGATAGGCAATGGGGGATGGGGGTTAAGTGACTTGCCCTGAGGCCAGATTTGAACCTACAACATCCAGTCTCTAGGTCTGGTTCTCAATCCACTGAACCACCCAGTTGCCCACTGCACCATGGGTTCTTAGAAGGAACAAAAGTACTACTTGCACTATAAATTTAAAAGAGAGAGAATCAATTTCATTGATGCACCACTGAAATACCCTTTAAAAATCAACCTGGACAGTTGATAGCTAACATATTCTGGTAGAGGTTGTTCTCTCACTTTATTCTAAACAGTACCAGAGAGGGAATTTTCAAAACACTTTGGGAAATAAAAATCACAAGAGTAGTTACAGGAGAGGAAAAAGAAATGTTTGAAAATGCTTGCCAGAAAAGTCCTTGTCAAGTTAGCACCTACAAATATAAAAAAATTACCATAGGGGGCAGCTGGGTAGCTCAGTGGAGTGAGAGCCAGGCCTAGAGACAGGAGGTCCTAGGTTCAAATCCGGCCTCAGACACTTCCCAGCTGTGTGACCCTGGGCAAGTCACTTGACCCCCATTGCCTACCCTTACCACTCTTTCACCTATAAGTCAATACACAGAAGTTAAGGGTTTAAAATAAAAAAATTACCACAGATGGTCATCAGACATAATTTTTGTCCCTACTTAGTTGAGGCAAATTATCATTGAAAAACAACAATGGCTTTGGCTTGAGGCACCACCTCATCACTCTCCCATATCCTTCTAATGAGAGAGTAAGGCCTTCAATTCCATTTGAGCTCTGATACCTTCTCATTTCTCACCTGGCTGCACTGCCTTCATAACTAACTTCTAAACCATGTCCTAAGAAGCTCATTATTGGTATATCCTCATCTTTTTTATAAGATCTCATCAATTATGGCATTCCATCTCATCACCACCCTCTGCCTCTCTGATTGAAGGATGGATCTTAAGGTTACTTTTGTGTTTTATTATCCTCCATTACATTAGGAGACAAAGTGGATAAAATACCCAGACTGAAGTTATGAAGGCTGATCTTTATGAGTTCAAATCTGCTCTCAAACACTTTCTAACAGTATGACCTTGGGCAAGTCACTGAGCCCTGTTTGCCTCCATTTCCTTATTTGTAAAAATGAGCTAGAGAAGGAAATGGCAAAATGCCCAAGTATCTCTGCTAAGACCTCAAATGGAGTCATGAATATTGGACACTACTGAAAAGCAACATTAGATCGTAAATTTCTTAAGGACAGTGAATATCTTCTCTTTTTCTATTTCTATCTCTAGGGTTTAGCACAGTACCTGGCACATAGTAGATACTTGATAAATATTCACTGAGTGATAACCAGAAAATCCCATACTTAGTGTTCCATGCAGACATGTAGATTTCTGTAAGTTCCCATGAATCACATGGAACTCAAACACATAGGTTTAGGTCTGGGACCATGTCTTCTCTGTTTTCTATGAGAATAGAGATTCTAAGTCAGGACCCTATATATCTGTGTTTCTTTGTGAGTTGTAGGGGACAACTGAGGAACTGGCCTGAGTTATTCAGAAGGGGAGGAAATACATTATTAGGGTAAAAATAAATCCTGAGATTTATCTAGTTTGACTCTTGTCTGAAAGTGCAGGTCTCAGTCCCTACCTCCTCTCCCTTCCTCTTTCACTGTATCAGGTAAGAATGGAATCTTTTCTAATTACAGGAAGTATTTTTGGTATTTATGAGCTTGATCTTTGCCCTTAGACTATAAGCTTCAATACAGTAATCAAATGTAATGTTGTGTCACTGCCTCTGTTCTGGACCACACAATCTAAGCAAGTAGGTTCCATGAAATTCCTGATATATTGTTTATATCCCATCAAGATACAGCACCTTTCAAACTAAAACTGGATGGAAAATTTGTCTTCCTTAAGTTCAAAAAGGTTTTTTTTTAATTATAGGACCAAATTTCTTTATTGCAAAGAAAAATGGCCATGAAACATTTTCATGTGCTGAGGAAAGGGAAGAGGATGTATATACAGCTCAGAACTCCCTCAGATGGCTTGTCTTATTTTCCATTTTGATGGCAGATGAGTCATTTGCATTTAGAGGAGGCAGCATAGACCATGAAAATAACCTTGGATCTTGAAGGAGAGAAACTCATTTTGATAGTGGACTCCACCATTTATATCCTTAATCTCTCTAGAACTCAGTTTCCTCATCTGTAAAATGAGGGAGTTGGAATAGATGACTTTCCTTCTATAAATATGTGATTGTAAGTTCATAAAGGTCATCTAATATAATCTTGTTGTGCAGTTAAGGACCAGAGAGGTTAAAGACCTTGCACTAAGGTCATATAGTTAGTAAATGGCAGAGCTCAGCTTCAAATCCAAATTCTCTGATTTTAAATCCATTGCTCTTTTGTTTATAAACAGAGAGTGTTCTTTCACTCCTAGAACATCAGCACTCTCCCCATAAATAATTTTGAGTAAGTTGTAGTACAGTACATAATAGTCTGCATTTAATATAATTCCACAAACATTCTGTTGATGGTGGAGGTTCACCTATGACCATAAAGAGTTGTGCTTGAACGGATAGGCAGAGGCCAAGAGCAGCCAAGTCCAGACTCACTTGGATGCTTAAGGAGAACCTAGTTACCTCTGCTAAATCAGATGATCATTGCAAACCTTCTACTTCTAATTATATAGTGCTAATCTCTGAAAGAGAAGCTTATTATCCATTTGCCCCTGCCTCAGGGCATGAATTCATCTTTAAATTAAAAAAAAATCAAACAAAATGACTGAACCCCAAAGATTGTATTAAATCAGATCATTAAGAAACAATGACATAAGAGCATCTTGGCAGGATCAATTTGTTAGTTAATACCCTGAAGCAAAACAGAGATGAGTTAAGAGTGTAGATGCTAGCACAGTGAAAGGAGGATTCATGGGTACAGCTTAGGTCCCAGAATGAGCTGCTTCTAGTTAGGTGGGAATATTGCAAACTCACTTTTTTATGGGCTTATATGAATGCCAAGGGGTGCCAGTTGACAAAACTCATTTTGCAGCATAACAACCCTATCCAGAGAAAACTTGCTGGAGGGGCAGCTGGGTGTTTCAGTGGATTGAGAGCCATGCTTAGAGATGTGAGGTCCTAGGTTCAAATCTGGCCGCAGACACTTCCTAGCTGTCTGACACTGGGCAAGTCAATAAACCCCCATTGCCTAGCCCTTATCACTTTACTGCCTTGGAACCAATATGTCATATTGATTCTAAGATGGAAGGTAA